>NC_136483.1:9099693-9167193 GCF_053919585.1 Euprymna scolopes | reverse complement strand
TATATGTGTCTATATGTTGTTTTTTCAGAATTTAATATTTAACCACCAAACATATATATTATATATATATGTATATATATATATATATATATATATATATATATATATATATATATATATATATATATATATATATATATATATATACGTACAAACTGCGTAAGCGCAGATTTGATCGAAATAGTGCAGGATCTAATCTCCTATAGTTTGGAGTAATATATTATTTTCTATTTGAAAATGACATTCTTTAATAAGATGCCTTTTAAGTGTTTTAAAAATACCTTTGGAAACACTAGTTTTGCTGTTTTTATTTTTACACCAGAAAGTTTTAGAGTTTTAAAAGTCTATATATATACCAATACTAGCTTCAAAAGCTAGATCTACAGTATAATTTATTTCTTTTATAAGTTTTTTGTGTGGAATTTTAGTGTATAGCGTACTAAAATCATAAGTCACTATGGATTTTATTTTATTCTGGAATTTATGTTAGCAAAATGTTCTTTTATTGGCGGTGAATTATTTACCACCAAAATAGATTTATATTACGATAGATTCTTCTTTTCTGGTGAAAATTATTTATTTGATTTATAATTTATTTAAAAACTTTAGATATAGCTTTGCTGAAAGGTTTTGTTTGAGGCTACAACAAATCTATTGATTTTTGTGCATTTTAGGTATCCAGTACACACATGAAATTACTTTATTTTTTCTTCTAACTTTAATTCTACTTTTTCTCTAATAAAGCAGCTGTTTATATGTAGATAAGAAAAAATGTTCTTTACGTGTCTGGGAGTTTTTAAAGATATATATTGTACAGGAATTCCTTCGATAAGTATCGAACGTCAATAATCTAAAACGTTCGATCAAAGAATGAACTGTCTTATTTTCACCAACGTTAACAACCTTATACAGCATAACATCACAAGTGTATTTCAAGAGTTTTATCACTGCAGAAGCAGAATAGCCCAGTATATAAGATTAGCACTAGGTCCTTGGAATGTTTCTGCTTAGAATTAAATTAAACCAACTTTACTTTTGCCTTTTTAAAATTAAATGCAGGCTATTATATAAATTTATACTAGAAAATTAACAGTAAGTTATGTAGGGTTTAACGTATTGTAAATTAAGTCACTGCATGGAGGTATGTAAAGATACCCCCCTAGTTAAGTGTAGTAGGCCCCTCACTAGAAAAGGCATTCAGTGGGCGATTTTATCGATTTTGATGACAATAAAATTATTAGAAGTTGGAAACATTTGTTTGAATCCTGGACAACATCGGTTGTCGTCACTAGTATTAATATGAATATTAGGTCATTTATAGCAGTTTACTAACATTCTATGCTGCGCATTTTCAAGATCAATTTACTTGACCGACGAAATTGTGCGGAGGTTAAGCGGAATTTGAGAAAACCTTCCAGCTGCGTCAACTCCATTGAAATAATTTGCGCTGATACTGGATTGCAAATAGATCAACGAACATATGGTTAATAGCTGCGAGTGATTTAATGTCTAACGAGCTGCTTCGCCTCATCTCACTGTCGGCTAGGACGACCATTGTGTGCGGTGAGGATTTGTAATCCAGTAGTCGAGCCGACCGTTGGCGTTAGTTGTCATCACCGGGAGAAAGGCCGGCAATTACTTTGTTATTGCTCTAACATTTCGCGGCACCTGTTCTTACTTTTGAACAAACAGTCAAATGAGATTTGTGAAAGGGCCGTATATAGGTTATACGGAATAAAACGGAAACGTAGTTAATATGTATATCTGTCAGTTCTTTTGCGAACTATTATTCTCATCTTCGTATTTGTCGTTTCACCACGTTTCGGCCAATCTATTCTCTGGCCTTCTTCAGGTAATTAATTGGGATAGGAATGCTGAATATTGAAAATGTATCCCTAGTAATTTCTGCCTTAAATAGTTGGGGTATCACCAGGTTTTGTCCAACTAATCATCTCGCCTGCTTCGATGTTATTGACACTACTATCTTTAGACAATGCTTATCCCCTTAAATATATCTATCTATATATATATATATATATATATATATATATATATATATATATATATATATATATATATATATTTAAGGGGATAAGAAACAGTCCGAAGAGCAGAGTATATGTTAATGTATTAGTAAATTAATACAATTAAAAGAAAAGAAAACAGTGCTCGTTGCAATGTAGCTATATAATAAGCTCGATAGGCATATATGTCCTAGAGCTATTTTTATTTTTCACGATGAGGATTGATTATCATTGAGATGGCTAGGCTAGCGTATAATAAGACAGCTATTTTCATACGTATATATATATATATATATATATATATATATATATATATATATATATTTAAATAAGGGAGTAGTCACCAACAATGTGTATTTTTTAACATTATTTTATTATTCGTGTCTTGGTTTTTCATTGAGAATTATGTTCGGATCATTGTAATAATGTTTTTAAGTCATCGAAATCGTTGACGCGCGTTTTAGACGGTCTGTGATTCGTCCTCGTCAGAAATTATTTTCAAATGTGTAAAAATGGCGATTTTCGTAGTTAATTTGAAGTTTTTCCAAGGGATGGAGGCTTGTACATATTGAGACAGAAAAGGAGAAAAAAAGAGACAGTGTGGGAGAAATGAGGAAACGGTATCGTATAGATAGACCAATATGGTAGGGTCAATGATGGTTTTCACTTAAAGTAACATCAGCATCGGCAGTACAACATCTGCTGTGCACTTTCCCACCCAAATAAGGAAAAAATATTAAGAAGTAGCAATGTCATTGTGTTTTGAATATATTTTTTTGTTCAGATTAAAAGCTATGACGATTTTTCCTATTATAACATATTAAATTATTATAACATATTAAATTATTATAACATATTAACGTATTCATGATTGTTTAAAGAGAATTGAGGTCCCATGATGACTAGTATCTTGATATTTTTTAACGAATGTATGAATTAATTTAGAAATACATTTTTCTACGCGCCTCGTCGTCAGCTTATAGAGTAAGTCATTTGAGAATACGATTGTAAATCGACTGACCTTTCTGTTTTGACTCTCACATTTTATGCGCTCATTATTTATTGTAACCCTGATGAGTTGCCAAATGACAAAAAGCTTTATATAAATTACTATATTAAATATTTTTCTATTTGTTCAACTTAATGAAACATAACAAAGAAAAACATATTCAAACATAAAACAAAAGAAACATGAGGTATAACATCTCTGTCGCCATCATCCCCCGCGGTGTTTGTCTCGTATTTTTGGTGGGAAAATACACAGCGGAAGTCATGCTGTAGTCGCTGCAGTCGTCAGTTTTCTTCACCGGAATTCAGAACCACCGGAAGCTTTTACAAAACCTCTCCTGACAGTTTGTGCCAGCAAACAGGTATTTTTCTTTACACGACATACAGACGTCTCGGAAGTGGAGCAATCTACGCAGAATGTGCAAAACGATTCCGCGAAGATTAAAGGAAATTCGCCCGTGGTGGGAAACGAAGAGATGAGAGACCCGGAGAAGTTTTTGTGTAATAATCACCTGGTTTTGAATGAAAAGATATTTGATCGCATAAGGGGATCTAACTCTATATAGCTTTCCGTTGTTTTCAGTGTGAATTATTTTAGAGAATTGCTCCAATGTATATATTTAAACTTAGATATTCAGACACGTGAATATATATATATATATATATATATATATATATATATATATATATATATATATATATATTGTATCGGAGGTTGTGAGCGTGTGCGTGCGTGCAAACTTCAAAGAAATGAGGTAGTGTACTGTAATTATGAAAACTGTTTAAATCAATGCAATTATTATGATAGATCAAAATATACAAATATAAAAGGATGCCAAAAGCGTAAGACTTATTCCTAGTTTAATGTGTGGATCAAACTCTGAATTCCTACCTGTGTTTTGAAGGTGTGAATAATGCTTCAATCGTTGGAACTTAACACAAACACACACACACACACACACGCAAACACACACATATAAATATATAACTATATATATATATATATATATATATATATTTAATAAACTTAAGTTGAGAAATACATTTTTCAATTGTAAGGAAAACCTATTTTTGCGTGCGAATGTAGTGGATGAAAACTTCCGATTAATTTTGGATTGAGTAAACCAAAGTCATGATAGATTATTATGCAAGAATTGTAATCGATTTACATTTGTACTTTTTTTTCTTTTTCTTACTCAAAAGAAGGTTCTCACATAATCTTCATTCTATTAGCTTTATCAAATTGATTACATAATAAAGCTTCTATGTGACTTTACGTTTTAATCTTCTTAAATTATTCTGTCTTTCTCGCTCTTTCTTCATATATATATATATATATATATATGCTTTTAAATTATTTCCATAAAACTGTGTATTTCTGCATGTCACCAATAGAAAGAAACAATAACGTTACAAATTTTATACTTTTCGTATAATATATTATTGATTGACACAAACACACATACACAGACACATACACACACAGACACACACACACACACACACATATATATATATAAGTATTACAGTTAAGTTTACTAAAATCATCAAGATGGCAAAACTGAAATATATTATAAAAATTGAAGAGTTAATATTTATAAAGTAATCTCAACCAGATGTAAAACTTTATAAAACCAAATAGGAAATAGAGATTATAATAAGAACAAGTAGTTAATAAAAAATGTTAAAAACCCTTCGCAAAAAAGTTAAAAACATTTAATTTTAAAAAAAGAAGCACAAAATAAGAGGATAGTCCTTAATCCGCTGAATTTCGAAGAAATACTTTCCTTCTCATCAGAGAGTAGGATTTAACAAAATGCGGGATCGGATTTTGCTCGCAACAGTATTTAATGAAAGTACAAGTAAGTCATGGATCTTAGAGGAAAAATGTGATTTCTCGTGAATGGATTGTTTGGTGAAGTGTAAAATATCCAATCGCAGTAAAATCCAAAATCCAAAAAGTTGGTTAAATTTCCATTTCCACAAGTAAAATCCAAGAAAATCGCGTAATTGGAAGATGGTCCAAAGTAATCCAAAAGGCGGAAATCCGTGGAATAATTCATAAATGGGTACGAGGAAAAGGAAATGAATTCAAATAATATTATTAAAAGAAAGATAAAATGTGCGTAGAAAAAATAATTTAAAACGACTGTCAAGGCTGGACTGATTTTAGCAGAATGAGTAAAGAAGAAGAAGAAAAAAGATTGAAAGTTAATTTTAAAATAGAAAAGCCAATATCAAAATGACCCAGACAAGATGACATAAAAATGGGGCCAAATTTAAAGCAAAACAGGGGTCAACCAAAATATACAAGTTATTACTAAAGAATTAAATTATCTGCCGGAGTTATTAAAGGAAGCAAATGAATTAACGATAAGTTAAATACATACACATGTATATACATACATACATCTAAATGAATACATACAATTACACATATACAAACATATATATATATATATACAACAAACACATCCACATATACACACATATATACATACATATAAGTAAATATATGAGTAAATAAATAAATAAAGAGTTGAAAAAATTAAAGGGAAAGGATGGCCGGTATCTACAAATTCCGGAATAAGACAAGTAAGTATGTAAGTAAATGCACATAGTAAAATATAAATAAACATACATGCAGAATATAAATGCGTAGGTAGATGGATATATTTGATTGATAGGAATATGTAAACACTAAAACGGAGATTGCAGATGTAAAACCGTCCAAACAAAGAAGGAATAAAGAATTATGAAAATTACAAAGTCATAAAATGCTAAGAAAGTATGTAGAAAAAACGATAATCTTAAAGAAAAAAATATATATCTGAAAGGTTTATTTGATAGCTATGTAATTTCAAATTTACCATATTTAAATTTTGACTTATGTTTGCAGTAGTTCGATTTTAGAGTTTATTATATTACTACTTTGAATTGTGCAGAGGCGACAGAACTTAGAGCCAGGAGGATAAGACTTGACCTTTTTTATGATAGTCCATTTAGTTTACTTCAACATGTCTCCATACCTCAGGCATAAACGTCAAAGGATAAAGTAAATCGTAGGCTGAAGATTTTGGTTTGGATTCTCGGTGGTGCGCAGAGCAATTTTTTAAAACTTTTAAAATCATTACTATATATTGGATCCAATCTAGTAATGAATACGATATCTGACAAAATATCATATTTAAAAGCTTTTCATGACCGGGCCATGTCGGGTGACCTGCTAGTATATATATATATATATATATATATGTATGTATTGTTTTTTTATTATACAAATATTATTGATTTTATATAGGCTTACATGTTTCAGTGTAAACTCCTAATCAGGGATAACACTTCATATGACCCAAAAAGAATTGATATTGAAACGGGAGTCAAAATGACAGTAGTTTTATAAGATATGAGTACGTGGTTTACGTTCTGGAAAAAAGCGGGGTGTACACTTTGTGAATGTGAGCAGCAGGGGTTTTGGGAGGTGTGTTGAAGGAAGGAAGTAGGGGTGAGAGGGAAAAACGATTCCGCGTGGTTAAGCTGTCGCAGTGGAATGGTATTAGTATTCTTATAACTTGGCGGTTGTTTATTGGTCTTAGTTTTCGCTCTGAAATTATATTATACTCTCATCGTCGCTACTTTCCTATCTTAGGTTTATGTTATTTTCTTTTATTTTCGTATTGACAAGTTTTGTTTATTTAATTATTTATGTTTTTATTTAATTATTTTTTTTGCTCTTTATCGTTTTTTATCCGTTCATATGTATCTAGTTTTCAAATTGATAGTTATCGTATAAGACATAATTCCTTCACTGGGAAGTATCAGATCCAGTTAGAATCATGCATAGTAGGAGATCGGCTCTATAATATTACATGTGTAATCGGTATCAATTATATGTTAGGTTGGTGCAAAAACACTGCTGTGTTTTGACGTTCAGCAATCTTTTGATCATAACTTCTTTTATGATAAACATTATTAATCAAAATAAGAACCATTGGAATCGACACATTTTTGCCAACGAAAAACAAGTTTATTCATCCACTTTGCATAGAAATTAAGACTTCTGGAAGCGATGAAGTCATTAAAGGCCGATTCGGTATCATTTCGGCTTTTGAAACATTTTTGCGCAGGAAGTCGTCGAGATACTTGAAAATGTGATAATCGATGAGCGAAGGGATGAGGCAGAGTCTCGAAACCCAATTCGTTCAGCTTCTGCTAGGTCAGTTGATAATGTGCGACCGAGCGTTGTCACGAGAATTGGTTCATCATATTGACGAATCTTGGGCATACATGTTAAAGCTTCTGGTGCATTTCGTCAATTTGTCGACAATACTTCGCCGTAATCGTTTCGTCCCGATTTAAGAAACTGTGATAAATGAGACCGGCCGCAGACCACCAAACAGTTACCATAACATTTTTTGTACCATTTTGGCTTCAGAAAGTGTTGTGGAGGTATCAATTGCGACTAACGTCGCCAGCTGTCGTAAAAGATCCATTTCTAATCACACGTCAAAGTCCGTTCGAGAAATGGTCATTTTTTGTTGCGCAGAAGGAGCGTAGAAGACACCTCAAAACGATGATTTTTTATTATCGTTCAATTCATGCGCTACCCATTTATCCAACTTGTTTGACTTCCTTATTTGCTTTAAGTGGTGAGAGACTGTCGAGTTGATGACCCCGATTTCAACAGCAACTATTGTTGTGCGAGAATCAGCTTCAATTAATGATTTCAAATGGTCATTATCAACCGCAATCGGATGGCCCTTAGCGTCATCTTCGAAGCTCTTTTCACCATTGCGAAATTTCTTGAACCACCGTTGTTCCACATGTGTTACGTATGCGTGGTATTATTTTTAGAAGGTACTAAATATGAGATTATGTTACATTGTTCTTATATATTTGTTGTTGTGTTAAGGAATAGAGAGAGGGAGAGAGAGAGGTGGGAAGAGGTGAGTTATAGTGTAGATACGTTGACCGGAAGTTAAGATCAGCTAATTGGATTGCGTGCGAGTCATGTGATCAGGTTAGTTGAATCGTTGAGATTTGATTTGGACTCAGAAGACAACGGACGGCTTCCCGTTGTCTCCTCCTCTTCACTGGGGGGGACGAACGCTGACGTGTGTAGAAGAAGAAGCCACACAGGCCGATTTCACTTTCCACCTTCTGCAGGAAATCTGGGAAAGTGAAATAAACTATAGAACTAATTCCTTGTCTTGGAGTGATTGAATCTTCATCCAAAAACAGGTATCAAGTCTCCCTCCAGGACGAGAAATTCCAGATGGTCCAATATCGAAGAAGCAGAGGTAGGTTCTGAAAATACATGTCACTCACGCACGATTCCCTTTATGATAGAACATAAATATATAATATAACGCGTCATCTTTTCTAATCCATTATTAGAGATGACGCAACAAGCACTCAACCCTTTATTATAGAGACAATACAACAAACACTCATATCCTTTATGATACGACAACATAACAGTTGCTTATGTTAGTAAGAGTCTTAGTGTGTTCATGTGTGTGATCATGTTGTGAGATGTTAGATATTATATATATTCATTGTGAGTGCTCATATTGTTGAGAGATGGGGACATTGGTGAGATATAGACCCAGGTACATATAAAGAGAGATACAGTTCTTATATATAACGAGGCAGACAGGGCACAGGTTTCTAAAGGAGCACCAAACCTGTAATTCAACTAGAAGAGATTTTTTTAATATCTTAATAGATAGACTGAGAGATAGAGCGTTTGCTATTTACGTTTTAACAGTTGTACATTTTTATAAACACAAAGTTCATATTAATACAATTTCCCTTTACCTTTGTTTTGGTGATGATGATTTTCAGAAATATCTTATAACAGAAATTGACAATACCTTTTCTGTTGATTAACAACACGAAGACGCAGATACAAAAAGATGAAGATGTTCTTTATTATTCCATATGACCGGTCAATAGCTTTGCATCTAGGAATTCAAGTCTTACATGATTCTTCTTTCAACTTCGCTTCCAAGGTTCGATGCCAGCTCTATCTCTCTTCTCGCCGACTGACTGACTAATCTGATTCTCTTCTCTCTTCTCTCCTTTACTAACTTCGAAGCCTCATATATTGAGAAATCATTTCTGCCCTGACGTCACACGTATGGCTGGTCAACGTGATTACAACTCACGTGTTTCCAACATGCGCGATTTGCACGTTTTTAAACAATTTCTGACGACCAGGAAATTTCCCATTCTCTTTGTTGTTTTACAAAGAAATTAACCTACTTGTCTAATTCTGTAACCCATATTTTATTATGCATTCTTTCTAAGAATGTGCATGATTTCCAGCCAAATTTGTATTTATTAAATATTTTAACAGAATCAACAATTTAACTGGACATTCCATTTAAACCTATTGTTCTTTAAAACTTATCTACAGGGTTCAATCCTTGTTTTATCTGATATCATTTTCATTTAAATAATTGTCTTTTATTTTTAACTTACATGAAAAGGAAAAAAGCAGTGTTTATGTAACACATGTTCGTTAGTTGCTCCTGCATCATAGATATAACGAGCTGTTTAGGCAGCGTTTCAGCCTAGTTACAGCTGGAACAAGAAAATCGTGCAGATTTGAATTTTTTCGATGTTGGCGAAAAGTCTGCAAAAATGACTAAAAAGAGTGAGAAGAATAACGAATAACGTGATTCGAGAAAGCGAAAAACGCGCTTCAAAATGATATATTCCATGGTTATATAAAATAATTAATTCAGAAATCATATAAAATTAAACATATGTGAGAAAACGATATTGTTTTTGCGCAAACCCAATATATTTAAGCATATTTCCTAATCGGGACAGGTCGGACAGTAAGGCAGCAAGTTAATAAATCATTAAATAATTTTCGATCTAAACTGATAATAACGTGCTTCGATTTTCGGGGGGGGGGTAAGGAAACATATGTAAACAGCTGTTTAAGAGAACCCAATATTGTCTGTTTATATTGTTGTACCAGTACCGGTGTTTTTTTCTGCCGAATATTCAGTGTAGCTTAATCGCCATATATATTTTATAGATTACTAACTAGCTCTACCTACGTATTGAGCACTTTTGAAGTAAATACTTAAAGTTTACGTATAAATCTATACTTTAGTATATTAATTTTATGTGAGTAAATGAAGTAGTTATATATATATATATATATATATATATATATATATATATAGTTGAAACACATTTAAATGACCTGGATTGAATCTTTACTATAACCGCCGTCGGTAAGCATGACTACTCCGCTTTCCTTTTCCCCTCAACTACTGTTTTCACATCCTATGCATATTTTATATTATCCCCTCTTTCCTACCACTTTCTCTAACCTTTCCCTTAAACTACCATTTTAATTCTTCCTCCTACTTTTAACCCTTCCTTCTTCTTTTAATAGAAATTTAATCTTAATTATCTGTAATTAATTAAAACCCATAAGAATCTTTATTTTTGCTCATTGCCAGCGATGGCAGTATTTCTCTCCTTAAAATTTGAAAAGGTCTGGAATTTTTTTAAATTTTGTGTTGTAATTAATGTTGCCTGATGGAATCAAATATGATTTAAACGGTCTGCACATCGTAGTAAGATATGACTGTATTTGCATAAATAATTATACAGTCACATACACACACACACACACACACACACACATATATATATATATATTAAACACAGTAGTGTTTGATTATAAGGTTACTTGTTAGTTTTACTCATTCAGAACTGTTTAAAGGTTATCCAATCACTCATTTTGGGACCAAATTGCAAAAAAGAATTTTACAGTTTATAGTTCACCTTCCTAGCTATATTTGGAAACGAAAATTTTCGATTTTCGTTGATTAAAACCAAAGATATAATAAAATTATTGGTGTTCGATAGTCTTCAGAATAAGTAAGGAACTTGAGAGACGGTTTCTTCTGATTGGCTGTTGATTATCGTATAGCTTTTTTGATATTGACGTTTTAGAGTTAAGTTCTTCTAATTGGCTGTTGGTGACTATAGTATTTTTTTCGATGAAGACACCTTCATTAATCATAGGGGGAATGTCGCTCGCATGCCATCTTTGTTGGTTATATATAGAGAGCTAACGAAAGTGATGTTTTTCTTGTGCTAGAGCTGATAATATTTCACCTACGACGTCGCCCGTTAATTCTGTTTCTCCTTTTTTTTTGTTCATTCTTTTTTGTTTATTTACTTAATTAATCTTTTATTTGATTCCTTATTAAGTCAATTGTAGAAGTTGTTGATAAGCCTTTAATGTATTGTTGACAATGCGTATAATATTGAACACAAAAAAATATTTCAAATCAAAGATTGTAAAACACGTATAGTAAAACTATACAGATTGTAAAACACGTATATTAAAACTATACAAGAAAACGTTAGCATACAAAGAAATATGATTCCGATCAAACTTAGAAAATAATAGGACTAATTGTTAAAACTGGAAAAGAAAAATGTGAAATTTTCAATTTTCACACCTCGCTGTAATTTGTCTTGAATTAATCTAGTATGCCTGTGTAGTATAAGATAAAATCTAGTATGCCTGTGTATGCTAGTATTAATCTAGTATGCCTGTGTAGTATAAGATAAAAAAAAAACTAACGACATTTCGCTGCGGCCAGCAAACATCAAAATGACCCAGTGATTATAAAATATATTTTGATGAGATAATTGTATTTTAATTTGACATGAAGAAAAATATAAAATCGAAAAAAAAATAAAGAAATAGTTAATATTCCGCTATCTCTTACAGACCTTTTTTATAGTTCATAATTCGAACCATTTCGTCTGAAGCCCATTCGTGCCAACAAGGTAAATAAATGTGCCTTTATATATTTTAAATTATATTGATTATATTTATTTCAATGCATTTTTACTTAAGTTGAATTTCTCTAAACAATCATTTAATGAGCTTAACTTTCAAGAATAATTTTAAATGTAAGTGTACGCTTTTAATCTCTCATAGCGTGTTTATAAAAAGAAATAAGAAGCTGTTTCCATCTATTTTTTTCTAAATTAATATTTTCATTATATTTTGACGATAATTCTGAACGTCTTTAATTCAAATCATATTCAATAAATATTAAATTATTAATTATTATAAGCAAGATACTGGGTAAGTTTTAAAACCAACAACACCGATGTTTTGTTTTCTGAACTACTTGAACATTTTAATATTACATACTTGTATTATTTTTTCTTTAATTGACCACTACCTTAGTGGTATTTCCCAAAAACATATAACCGTTAATAATAATAATAATAATAATAATAATAATAATAATAATAATAATAATAATAATCTATATATCTATAAAAGTGAGAGTGTCTGTCTGTGTACATTTTCCTACACAATATATCTGTCGATTTTGAGTCTACAGACTCGACATTTGATATACAGGGTATGGAGATTTGGGAAAATCTTTGTAATCTGTTTTCGGCCAGAGATTAAGCTGTTAAGGGATCAAATTTAAACGATTTGACCTTTGGGAACTCTACCAAACTCCTCCGCCAATTTTGGGTCTAAACACTTGAAATTTTAGATATAGGTTCCTTGGGCATGGATCCAACTTAATGACTTGATTTCAGCCCCCCAAAATGTCCAAAGGTCATAATAGGGGTCAAAGTTTTAAAAAATTTGACCACTGCGGTCTCTACCAAACTACTTAGACAATTTCTGGTCTAAACATTTGAAATTTTACATAAACGGTATTCATAAATAGGGCAAGCTTTTTAATCGGTTTGGCTCGACCAATACCAATATATAAATGTATGTATGTTTGCATGTCTGCGTAAAACTTTCGATAGAGGCGACGAATTTTCATAAGATCAGTACCGTTTTTAAGTTCAACCTTTCAGACAAAAAATATCGAAATATTGGCTAAAAACATTACTTGCTTCACCTTCAACTGGGCACTTTTCTACAGGGAGGGGTCGTTTTTTTGCCGATATTTTCAAAACTCATCTTCTATTTTCGATTGTCTTGCCTTAATGTAAACCTACGTCACTTCCGGTTTGGCGATGGGCGTAACAGCAATAACGTCAGGTTTTTTCCCCATTCTTTTCCTACTTCGCGGTACGGGTTCGAGCCATGCTTCCTAATACTACTGAAATGCTAGTAATAATATTCATAATATATATATATATATATATATATATATATATATATATATGACGTCACTAAAATTTCCTTTCTCTTTAACAGCGCCAGCCCCCCTTCCTTTTTGAATTTCCAACATCAATTTTTCCGTTTCTCTTAAATAGAACTGCGTCACACTGTGCACGTGAAACTTTTTCAAATATTTTGTACTGGTATATTTTTTGGTTTCTTAATCTCATTCACCCAGAGGAAGTCTCGAAATAAAGACGAAACGTTGGTGAACACATAATACGGTTTGTTCCTTTTTTATTTTCTCTCTCTCTATATATATATATGTGTGTGTGTGTGTGTGTGTGTGAATATGAATATGAATAATATATATATGAAATTCTAGTAATAATAATCATAATATATATATATATAAAAGTCAATACAGCCTTATATATATATATATGTATATATATATATATATATATATATATATATATATATATATACAAGGCTATATTGACATTTTGTGTGTATGTCTAAAGAACGGTCTCTAGCAAACTCTTGTCTCAATTTTTGTTTGCATACTGGAAACTTAATATATCGGGGATTTAGACATGTAGAACAAATTCAGTTCTGTATTTAGCTGGAAAAATAACTATAAAGGGTCAAAAATTTTAAAAGAAGGAATTGTTAAGGGTTATGTTGGCTTAAACTGCTCGTTGACGTATGTGCAAATATATAGTATAAAATGGTAGCGATTAAGTCTGCAGGCTAAATTTTTTTGTTTCAATTATAACTGTCATTTATTTAAGTATATTTTTTAACATCACACACACATATATAGATATATTAGGTACAATATAATCATATATAGAGAAACGACTCTAAAATAATAAATACGTAATCTGCATTAATAAAAATATATTTATGCGTATATTACGACTGGGCAACTTCGGTCATGGACTAGCATATATATATATATATATATATATATATATATATATATATATATATATATATATATATATATGGGCAACTTCGGTCGCGGAGTAGAATATATATATATATATATATGTGTGTGTGTATGCGTGTGTGTGTATATATAAGTGTATATATATGTATATATATATGAGTAGATATATGTGTGCGTATATATATATATATATATATATATATGCGTATATATACGTATTTCATTAGTGTTTTTTTTTAAATGATTTCATTTTCATACATTCGAATTATAGTCGTTTCTCTTCTGCTTCTTAATGGCTTTATCTCATATATACCAATTATATATGCAAACGTCAAGATATTTTACTAATAGCTGCACCATAATCGCAATGAGTCCTAAATTAATAAACAATATTTGCCACTTTTTATTAAACCGATTACAGACGTAAATTGGTTTTAGACGAATATTAAAAGCCGTAAGTTTTGCAGCATGCATTTTCCGTGCGTTCGGAACTTAACAATAAAAACTTTTAACAAAGAACTTTATTAATTCACACTTTATTATTCTTTTATTCTGTACAATTTTCCGGTCATTATGTTTTTATGCGCAGTAAACGAACATTAATTAATGGACATATAAAATAGACTGGTATTATAGATCAATTTAGGCTCACGCCATGTCATGTATATTATACAGTGTATATCTATCTATCTATCTATTTTTCTCTCTCTATCTCTCTCCCTCACTCCTCCTCTCTCTCTTTCTCTCTCTGTCTCTGTCTCTGTCTGTCTGTCTGTCGGTCTGTCTGTCTCTCTCTCTATATATATATGTATATATATATATATATATATATATATTTTTTTTTTATTCAATTTTCACCCCAAACAAGGCACAGTGCCACTTTGAAGCAGGGGGCTACTATTAGGGAATTAATTAGCGGGGTCATTATGAAGGGAGAAGAGTAGAAAGATGTTTGTTAACATTACACTTGAACTTCTGCATATCATTGCAGTTGGGAAAGCAGAATCCCGGAAGGGAGTTCCAAAGACCCGCAGTTCTGGGGAAGAAACTATTGGAGTAAAAGGCTTTCTTGCACCTAATATATATATATATATATATATATATATATATATATATATATATATATATATTTATATTCGAGGAGTAAGACACTCTGATGTAAAAACCTGCTATCTTCTGTATACTCTGCCCTGTGGCAGTCATCTGCACCGACAAATCTTAGCAGTAATGCCAAAAAGTTTGGTTTGTTCTACACAAAGCCTTCACCACTATAAACTTAGTTGTTGTAGTGAAATCCCATGCGTCGAAATCAGTCTATCACACACACACATATATATATATATATATATATATATATATATATATATGTAGAAATATATTTTCTTATAATACATACCAATCCTTATTTAAGACGCTCAATGTAATTGCAGAGCAATATAGAGAATAAATGACAAAAAGTTATATTCCAAAATTCGTAATGTTGACCATCTATAATTTATTCCTTTCAGTTGAATTATACAATTCTTGACAGTATCTGTTTCGTAGCGCAAACTCAATCACTTAATTATTATATCAATCAGTGAATGTATTATGCCCTTAACTCATCAAAAGAAATAGCAACCATCAATCTGTCAAAAAGAAATTAAGTGTGATTTGATATGATTAAAATCCGAAAATTGGAAGAGAAGCTGCAAATACCTTTATATTTTTCCATTACGCCATATTGACTTTACTTATATTTATTAATTTTTCCCATAGACATCCATATTCAACTAATAAGAAGTTTTAATGTCTTTTACTTAATATTATTTAAAAAAAATTAATCGATTTTTATTCTAAATTAATTCACTAATTTTTCAATATAAAAAATTAGTATTAAAAATTATTTCAATCGATTGTCATATCTGCTAATGTTGAATTGTTAATTAATTAGTTATTTACATTCATTTTAATTTTTATTTATTTATATATTTATTCATATTATTATCAATATCAGCATCGTCATTATTTATATTTATATTAAAAGTAATATTTGTCATTTTTACATCTCACAAACGTAACTCAATTCTACATACGACAATCTAATTTTAATAAGCATTTTACGAACTTGTTCCTTATTCAAGTATAACTTTTGTTTATCATTGCATATATCCTAATTCTCTAATAAGTATGTTTCAGAGTTTTGTTAGTCTAATAACATGCTATTTTAATTATAATTAAATAAACGCATATTTAGTTAAAACTAATTCTAATTTTAATTTAAGTTAATAAGAGGTATAAATATTGTTTAGACCTAAAATTTATAGACCATATTCAACTCAGATTTTTCTTATACTTTAAACCGCCTCTCCTATGCACTTTAATTATTTTTTTATATTTTATTTATGTTTTTTGTTATTTATTTATTTATTTATTTTTAAATAAAACTTAACTAATAATTCCGAAATGAATTGATAGACGATAATTTAATAAGTATATATACATATATATATATATATATATATATATATATATATATATATATATATATATATATATATATATGTGTGTGTTATATTAAAATATATAGTTTATCTTAATTGATTTACAATAGAAATATTTTATTATAATTATAACATTGATTTTTACATTCCTTCTAACAATTAAACCATTTGGCTCATACATTTGAAACCACTAATCAATCAATTAATAATCACTTGTTTTTAGATAAATATTTGGAGTCTTTGTAATGAAATCCCATGCGTCGAAATCAGTCTATCATATATATATATATATATATATATATATATATATATATATATATATATATATATATATATATGCAGAAATATATTTTCTTATAATACATACCAATCCTTATTTAAGACGCTCAATGTAATTGCAGAGCAATATAGAGAATAAATGACAAAAAGTTATATTCCAAAATTCGTGATGTTGACCATAAAATAAATGTATATTTAGTTAAAACTAATTCTAATTTTAATTTAAGTTAATAAGAGGTATAAATATTGTTTAGACCTAAAATTTATAGACCATATTCAACTCAGATTTTTCTTATACTTTAAACCGCCTCTCCTATGCACTTTAATTATTTTTTTATATTTTATTTATGTTTTTTGTTATTTATTTATTTATTTTTAATTAAACTTAACTAATAATTCCGAAATGAACTGATAGTCGATAATTTAATAAGTATATATATATATATATATATATATGTGTGTGTGTGTGTGTGTGTGTGTGTTATATTATATTAAAAATATATAGTTTATCTTAATAGATTTACAATAAAAATATTTTATTATAACTATAACATTGATTTTTACATTCCTTCTAACAATTAAACCATTTGGCTCATACATTTGAAACCACTAATCAATCAATTAATAATCACTTGTTTTGGAGTCTGATTACTATAAATACATTTTTATTATTATGATTATTACCATTTTATTTTTCTAATCCATAAATTAATAAACTCAACTAAACAAACTCAACTTTACCATCTATAACCATTACTATCAAACTAAGTAATAATATCATGATCGATTTCTGTTTCCTATACTAATTTAATATTCAATTCTTCCTCCACTCGTAATTGTATAATATAGATGCACACTCTTTTTATCACTCCACAGTAAAATAATATATTATGTGTAATATATTAACATACTTACTTTCATTGTTCATATTAAATATTAATTTAGATATATTTTGCCATCCTATGTGCTATCATTATCTAAATTCATTAGGCCTATATAACAAGGTTTTACACTTTTATTTATTCTGTTTATTTTCATTAGCTAATTATATTTATATAAAATACTATCAAGGCCACCCGGCGTTACTCGGGACCGTATAAGAAAAATTTTGAACATACCTGTTATTAGGTACGGGCAAAAATGGGCGGACAAAAATAGGGGGACCTAGTTTTGAAAGCCGATTATCATAATTTTTTTGTAGGCTTCCGACTACTTTTTGATTCCATTTGAAAGATTAAAGACTAAACTTAATTGCCAAAAGGAAAACATATTTTCACACGTGAAAAAAAAATTTATGAAAAATGTTTTCACGGCGAGCTACTCAATTCAGCTAAATTTTGAAGTTAAATAAATTTAGTGTAAATATCTTTTAAAAGTTAAATATTAGTTTTCTGGGTGTATTTCAAAGATTATTCATAAAGTATAGTCCTAAGATATTGAATAAAATAAAAAAATACCTTGTTTTTACAAAATATAGATTACATTACATTAACCCCAAAACCGAATGATGTTGCCGTTCGATAGACGCAACAAACTAACATTTTGTATACACGGAATATACGAAGGCCCAAAATTTCAGGAAATTAAAAGACTTAGAACATGACGTCATGTAATTAAAAGGGGGAAGGGGTGTGATATTTTTCTTTTTTCCTAGACGTGCATCCATACATTCCTATTCTGAACGTTTGTATAAATGTTTCCATTTTTTAATTTAAATATTTTTCTATGTTCCTGTTTTTAAATTAATTCTTTTTTTTAATTATTGTTCAATATTATATAAAAAAAATGCTACGCCGAAAGTTTCACATCCTTGCGAACAAAGAAATTATGAAAATCTTGCATATAAAAATTATGCAAAACCTGTAATTTTTTTAAAAAGTAGAAATATTTCTTGCGATTATAAATCTTTGTGAAAATATTAAATAAACAATGCTTAATTCATTGGTAATATCGGTAGTTCGAGAAATTCATTTTTCTTCGAGTTATATCGAATTCATTAATACGGATTTTAGGGACTTTTTTGTAATGTCCATGTAAAATTTATTTTATTTTATTTTTATTGTTACAAATTACGATGCTTTATTTATAAAAAAAAAGCACAAATAAGTTCTTGCGGTTTTTTATTTACTACTGGAAACCATAACTTTTGTAAAGGTATTTTTTGTTTAAACAAAATAATACATTTCCACTAAGATTTTAATAAAAAAAATAGTTTATTATATCTCGCAGTCATTACTTGATAAATACTGAAAATTCCATTAAAATTGGTTAATTTTCTGATTTGGGGGGAATTTTGAAGTAAAGAGAGGCGTCAAAATGTTTATATATCTTGAGCATCGGAATTCATTTTGCCCGTACCTATCTGTTATTCTTAGGATAGAGGAATTTTTGGTGTCTATGTATCATTTGCCATCTTGAACAAAAGAATATTTTATCTATCCTAGGACGGGTATTTTATGTATGAGATAAGTGTACGTTCCCTAGAACAGGAAATTTACAGCACATATATGGAAAAAAATTACCTTGCCCAGGGCGGGTAATGTACAATACATATTCAAAATAATTTACATAATTTTCTGTTGTGCAAACATTTCTGTATCTCACAGGTAAGAGTTTGTTTTTACATCAGAGTGCTATAGTAAAGAAGTACCTTATTTCTCATTTAAAAGTAATGCAACCTGAATATATTATATGATTTTTGGTTTTAATAACTTTTATGCACGTCACAAGTAGGATTTTCTTTGTTTTTTCATATGAGTACTATACTGCACAAGTACCTTATTTCTTGGGTAGGATAATGTACAAGTACGTCATGTCTAAGATATAGATGAAACTACTCGATAATTTTCCATAATTTTCTATAGTGATAACTTTTCCGTGTGTCACATGTAAGATTTTGTTTTTACATCAGAGTGCGATAGTAACGAAGCACCTTATTTCTTATATAAATGTAATACTACTCGAATATATTACATGATGTTTGGTGCTGATTACTTTTATGTACATCGCAAGTAAAATTTTCTTTGTTTTTCACATGGGTACTATACTGTACAAGTATCTTATTTGCTGTGTAGGATACTGCACATATATCTTATTTCTTGTATAAGATACTGTACAAGCACCTTTTCTAATTTATAAATGAAATCACTCGATACATTTATGAAAGTTTATTTTGTGCTAAATGTTTTGTACATGAGGGGGTAAGAATTTGTTTTTTTTTATCTGGGTGCTATAGTGAAGAAGTACATTATTTTTTAGATGTAAGTTATACTACTCGAATATTTAAAGGGATTTACAGTTTTAATAAGTTATGTACGTCACAGGTAAGATATTATTTGTTTTTTTTTTCATATGAGTACTATACTGCACAAGTACCTTATTTCTTGCAAGTATCTTATTTCTAATATAAAGATGAAACTACTCGATGATTTTACATAAGTTTTTCATATAAGTACTATACTGTACAAGTGCCTTATTTCTTGGATAGGATTCCTTGTACACATAAATACATTATCAAAGTAAGTGAACATTGTATGTGGTTTTTGGAATATGACCTCTATAGACATATACAAGCATATACATCACATATATTTCTTAAGTATCAGTCAATTAGTTTTGGAGTTGATCAATGACACAAAAAGATATAATCATATACACATAATAAAAATTAATAATGATCGGTTAATTAGTTTGGGAGTTAATCCAATATATATATATATATATATATATATATATATATATATATATATAAACATATACACATCCTTAAAATTCATAATGATCAGTTAATTAGTTCAGGAGTTAATCTCACACGTAAAAATATATAAACATACACACATAATTAAAATTCATAATGACCGGTTAATTTGTTTTGGATTTAATCAAATAATAGAAATACATAATCATATATACATCCTTAAAATTATTAATGGTATGTTCATTAGTTTAGGGGTGAATCCAATACATACAAATATGCAGACATATATACAGGAATAAAATTAATAATGATCGGTTAATTAATTTAGGAGTGAATCCAATGCACAGAAATATATAATCATATACACAACATTAAAATTAATAATGATCGGTTAATTAATTTAGGAGAGAATCAAATACATACAAATATACAGACATATACACATAATTAAAATTCATAATGATCGGTTAAATAGTTTAGGAATGAATTCAATACAAAATTCTATTACTGGATCTATTTACGTGATTATTGGAATGTAACAAATAAGCCGATATATAATACATCCTATATGTTTGGAATATGACATTGTCGTTATATACAGCGAAAAAAAAATGTCCGTATTTTTTTTTTGTATAAAAGTGTTCTTTTATAATTATTACTTAACATTTAAAAGTCCAGAATATCGGAATGTAAAACAACTGCCCTAATAATCTGGTAAATTTAATAAATAAATAAACGTCTGTTACAGATCGTGCGCATGCGCAAACAACGTCATTGTCGCTATACTCGTTAAGTTGTCATTTCTTTCAAGTTTGAATCCTTTTTTTGAATCCCTTAATAATTGTGTTAATCAATTAAACGCCCCTAATAACATTCTGCAGTCTATATGCAATCTTTTGAGCTACGGCATGCCGTCCAATGACCATCTGTCTAGGAGGAGAGATACAATTTAAAAACGGACACAGACATAGTGAGTTTAAATATATTAGGTTTATCTTCATATGGGAAATGCTTAAAATTATGTTATTAAGGTAGTTACATATATATATATATATATATATATATATATATATATATATATATATATATATATATATATATATTTCCGAATCATGCTTTATTTAAGTTCACTGATTACTAATTACATCTAATAAAAAGCACTTATAAATTATTATTCTAAAAGTTAATACTATTTATATTATATTCTGTCATGGTATTTTGAAACCATACTATATAGCGCAACATAAACATTCATACCTTTACCTTTTTATTTACTGTTTAAATTATCCTTAAAATCATTGTTATATTTAATATAGATTTAATTGTTTACCTTATCTATATTCTTACCTTAAATTTATTATTTTCATTTTATTCTCTACCTTATTTATTTATATTTTAGTCTTAATAAATCAAAATTAACTTTACTTTCTAAGTTTGTTAATTCAATTTCAATTTAATAGTTTTTCTAATCAGGTTTTAATCGCGATAATGCATATTTTGATTTATGTAAATAGTTTTCTCGTTTATTCCCCCCTCTCTGTCTGTCTTCCTGTGTGTGTGTCTGTCTGTCTCTGTCTGTCTGTCTCTCTCTCTCTCTCTCTCTCTATATATATATATATATATATATATATATATATATATATATATATAGATATAAATATAACAATGAAAATTAACGTTTTGATTTACTGGCCTCCCACGAGGGCAGAATAATACACAAGGTTGGTTTTTATGTGAGGAAAATCCAGCTTCTCAAAAGTGGCATTCTGGATAGGAACAAAAATATAAATTGTTTCAGTGATGAAGGATTTCTCTTCTACTGACCGAGGACAGAAAAGGTGAAGTTTAGCACCAGAACAGATACTATACTGTGATCTGGGCCCGAAGGCCAAGCATAATTTAATACATACGTTACGTTTTGTAAAAAGCCAGACGTACTTTTTTGCAAGGGGTAACCGCTTATCAAGGTGCGAAGGCTACTCGAGTATAAGTGTTAAAGCGTGTATGGTTGTCACCAAGACAATATTATATTAATCGTTTCTCGTGGAAATTGGGTTGAATGAGAGTATTTAAAGCAAAAACATTTTACACTTGAGTTGTATACAATCAGGTTTCAGGTAGATACATTGCAAACCAACAGTGCAGAATTCCAAAGGCTGGCAGTTCTGTAAGAAACTTTGTTCATATAATTTGCGTTTAGATTAAGACACGGATATAAAGAGGAGGAACTTATTGATATTACTTATGTTGTGTAGCAGCGGGTTTCTATGGGAGATTCATTTAATGGGGGCTCACAACGAAGCATGATAATTACATTTATATACTGTTTACAGCATCACGACGACGACTGTGACGGTTCTTGGGGACTTCATATTATTATTAAAACGGAATTGCGACATTTATGCAACAGTCTTTGTAAACACATATTGAGCGGGGATACGAATTCGTTATTGAAGGAGATGAATGTGCAATACCGTTCTTTTGCATCTGAGGGGGAAAATCATTACTGATGATGGAGGAGGGCATTACTTGGGAGGTTTCACTAAATCGCTTTCCAACTCTCGTCCTTAACTGACTCTATCACTGCCTCTAACTTCGAACCGTCTCAATATATTGAAAATCTCCTTTCTTTATGACGTTTGAGGTGTGGTCAACCAACGTGACTTCATCACGTTTCAATTTACCCGTGCCTTTTGCACATATATCTAACATCTCTCATAAACAAAAGAAATCCGTAAATTCAATTGTATCATTAAACCTATTTGTTACATAACATTTTCAATTTTGTTTTTGCCCATTCTTTTAACTGACATATTTAATATCCAGTTACTTCTAAAAGAATGGACAATCGCTCTATCTCTGACGTAAAAATATTTAGTTATTTCTAAAAGAATGTGTAATCGTTCAGCATTCCTAGAATTCCAATATCTATTATTTTTTAACACATGCCTACTGGGTTCGATTCTACCCTTTTCCTAGTATCATTTTCAAACTTATTTAATTTTTCTTTCTTCTTTACTGGGTTATGTCCCTTTGCATAACAGTTATAGTTAGGCGAGTGTTTTGTGAAAAGTTAGCAGGGACGGAAACACTCGATTGATATGCATAAAAGCACATGCTATAAAAAATATAGAGCAAAGACAGACTGAAGTGAAGAGATGTGAGTTATGTAGGGTAAAAGTACTGTGGAAAATAGTCACTCATATTTTAGGGAAATCCACTAGTGATTGCAAGCGAAAACTCACTGTTTAACTCCAGGTAGTAATCGCCGTGATGATGATGATGATGATGATGATGACGACGACGACGACGGCGACGACGATGATGATGATGATGATGATTACATACTATCTTCGGAAGTTGATTGTAACGAATGCGCTACCAAAGTGGACCGTAGGCATTTGTCATTGATAACAATTTCATGGGTGCAAGTGTGCATGTCCCATTTGAGATAGCAAAGGAATGGCGGTGTAAAATAGCCTTCGAAACGCTGCATCGAAGACTTGATTAGCGGAGAAGAAAGACTGCGCAATCAGTGACCTGTAAGATTCCAGCCTCACCAGCCATGGCTACTCCATGTCGGTCCGTTTTCCGCGCTTCGATAGAGGTCAGAGACGCTGGCACACGATGCGGCGTTTATTGTTAAAGATTGACTAGCAGCGATTCTTTTGCGCATAGGAGAGGCTCGGCGATCGGGCCGACATTCAATGGTATTGTCTGACCCCACTGACATATACGCTGTGATAAGCATTCGTAATGGCGGTCGCCGAGTAAATGGGGATGGGAATGGTGAGGAGTAAATGTTAAGGAGTGTTATTATTTTTATTGGCTGCTTTCTTGATTTGCGGGACGCCTTGTTAATGCAGAAGTGGGATGAAAGACAGAAACCTAGAAATAATGGCGCATGTTACGGAAAATGAAGAAGGAAAACCGAAGGAATAGAAAGTGAAATAAGTTCATAGCAAAATGATTAAAAGAAAGCTGAAACAGAAAAAGAAAAAGGAAAGAGGAAAACAAAATATGGAGGATACTTGATAAAATGAAGTGATGGGCTTCTAATAGACACAGGCTTCAATAATAAAAAAAGCAACGTAGAAATAATGATGTTGAGAAACAGAGAAATAGAATGTGAAAAGAGATAATGGAAAGATGATTAAAATAAAGATAAAAATAAAGATAAATTAGAGAAAAAGAAAAAGAAAACATAATGATAATATTAAAGACGAGACAGTGATGGTATAATTATAGATACAGGTTTCAGTAAAAAACAACACAAATGAGATGAGAGTGAGAAAGAATGTGAAAAATTAAAATAAAAGACGATACTGCGCTGGAAAGATAACGCAACATGCAAGAGAATGATAAAAAGAGGCTCCGAAAAACGGAAGATATAAGGAAGAAGGTAAATAAATAAAAAATAAAAAAATAAAAACGTGGAAAGTATAACAAAATAAACTCCAAGAAAACGAAAATGGTACGGTGTAAAAAGGAAAATTAACCGGAGCATTACGAGTAAGGAAAGTAATTTAAAAAATGGTTGATAAAATGATTAAATGAAAGCATAAAGAAACAGTGAGAAATTTTTAGACAAAGGCGAAAGATAAAACGGAGAAAAAGAAAAGACAAAATAGGAGATAAAAAAAATGAGAATAGGACGGAAAACATGAGAAAATAGAAAATTAGTGGAAAAGAAGTATAATATTAAAAAGACAAGGAGTAAAACAAACTATAATAAGGTAAACAGGATGAAATAGAAAACGAAGAAGAAGAAGAAGTAGAAGAAGAAGAAGAAGAAGAAGAAGAAGAAAGGCAAAGTACTAAAGAAAAAAAAATGGAATAATGAGAAAAATAGCAAAGAAATATGTACAACAAATCAGACTAAAATGAGAAAGGGATCCGGAAAAGATATAAAAGATGAAACAGAAAACGAAAAAAAAAACAAGAAGAAAAGTAGAAAGTGGTAGTAGAAAAAGAAAAAAAGAAAAAAAAAGAAATAGTCGTAAAAAAAAGAAAAAGAGAAAAACGTAAATGAACAACAATAACCGAAAATGAGGGAAGGCAAATAGACATATTTTTACGAGTTTATGACCATCGCAATCAGATTATTCTATTAATGTCATTACAGCGGCGAACAATTTCCCTTCGATTACAAGAACTTAAGAGACGATACCTGATCACGTGATAAATAATGAATAGTAATGACGTACACTTTTTTTTTGCTGGTGGATGCAATTGCAATGAAGAGAAGAGTGTTAAGTTCGGTTAATGTTCCGTAACCATGCAATATTCCATTGCTGTCACGTTCCCCACCTTACCCTAAATTATTAATCATGAAAGAACATACGAAAAATATACAATCGAAAAAAAAGGCGCGTCCATAGCGAGAATTTTGCACGCGTCTTGTGTCACGAAGACAAAGGAAAGAAATTCGCACCTTTTTGGGGGAATGGGTAATCATTCTTGAAGAGAATTGTCAGAAGAATTCGTCGATAATCAGTTTAATAAAATAGCACAAACATGGTTGATTGATTTAAGTCATGTTGGAATTATCATGCAGCTTTTAGTAAAAGATCCGAACAAATGTGTCGTATGTAGTTAATTGAGATATGACACAAAGCCATTAGAAACAGTAGATAAATAACGATAATCCGAATAACTGAAACTATAATATACGCATATATAAAATAAAGGAATAGACAATGCACGTGTATAGATGGATTGCGTAATAATTTTAGCTCATACTTCTATTTTCTATAGCAATAATAGTATAAATATTGTGATCTATATGTCCATGAAAGTGAGAATGTGTGTGAAGACATTTCTCAAACTAATGTTTGATCTACAGACTTGAAATTTGGTATATAGGGTAGACAAACACGTGGAAAACTTTCATTGGTTTTCATCCGGAAAAAATAGCTGCTAAGGGTCAAAATTGCAAAATTCGAAACGTTTGTCAAATATTTCACGAATGCGTATGCGTGACTCATTCACATTACAGATTCCTTATGTTAATAATAAGTAGGTTTTGAAACACTTTTTAAACATCGTGTCAACTGCTCTAATAGCTATCGTATTTGGCTCACTGTCTGTAGGTGTTGGCTTTGATCTTATCTCCAGTATTTTTTTACTTACAAGAAGTGAACTGTTTAGAAAAACATAACACTCCCATGCACATGTCTCAGTTTCTGTATGAATTAAAATATAATATTCATGCGTCTTTTACGATTGGACAACGTTAGGCAGCCTGCTAAATTTCTATATTTCAAAATTTAGTAATTTAAGCACATGCGTTTTATTTACTAGAGCAAAGATATTGGATTGATTATTTTCTGTAATTTAACATTACGTAGTTTGAGCAAGTACATTATACTATAGCAGGGATATTACATTCTGTTTTCCAGGTTGAATGATTATTTGCTATATTTTATTATCAGTAAAGTTTTTGATCGGATAGGTTTTATTTACTATTGCACGGATATTACTGCACTTATTATTTCCTATATTTTTATAAATAGGAATGTTGTGTAGTTGACATATAACAAGGGATTGACAGTGTACACGGAGAATACGGTGATGACAATTCTTGGAAACTTCATATTTATAGTCGCAAGCTGATATAAATCTGAAGAGATATAAAATGGGCAGTTCTTTTTAACACGGAGAAGGGGATTCACTATTAATGATGGGGACAGACATTTTACACTTTGGAAGGGGGTCTCATACAAAGTTCTTTTTAAAGACGATAGACAAAATTACATTACCTTTCGGTGGATAACAAACGCAGACAAATCTTACAAATTCATGATGATATTGAGAATGTTCAGGAATTCGATTTCCTTGCAGAATTACATTGTCTTGAACCCCTTTCTGGTTCGCTTCCAAAAGGGGTTCA
Source organism: Euprymna scolopes (assembly GCF_053919585.1). Classification (NCBI taxonomy): domain Eukaryota; kingdom Metazoa; phylum Mollusca; class Cephalopoda; order Sepiida; family Sepiolidae; genus Euprymna; species Euprymna scolopes. Next base: position 9,139,723 of record NC_136483.1, on the reverse strand, counting down.
GCTAACTTACTCTTCCTACTCCAACTGCCAACTCAACCCCCTCAGATTTTCCTCTCCTAATAACCTGACTGACTCTAACTTAATTGAACATAGTGTAATCTATATGCCTTTTTGACGTAAGAAACGTGTTCAACCATGTTATTGTCTACTCACATTGATTTATATACACATATGTCTTCAACACGTTTGTGGCAAAACAAAGGCATTCCTTAATTTTCATTGTCCGATATTTGACCTTACTACTTGTATCGTTATTTCGTATATAATGGACAATTCTCCATATCCATAGGATTGCATCTAAATTGCAATATGCATTCTTTCCAACTTTTGGTCACTGGGTCCGATGATAGTCTTTACCTTTAATAACTATCATTTCCAAACTAATTTACTTTGTTTCTCTTATTACCGGAATCTTACCGCTTCAATATACAACGTGAATGGCAGTAACTCTAATAAAAAATAAAGATGCACGATTCTTATAAAGCTGATTATAGCAATTTGGAATTTCTTATAGTCACAACGTCTCTTTTTAAGAACATTAGCAAAGTTCGTTTGTTAAATAAGCAGAAGGTAATAGACATTTGGAACTTTAAAGTTTATCTGACATATACAGCACATTTTTAGTGGTGATTTTAATAAGATCTATGAAATCGATTGTTAAAGTAATTAACTGAAATAATTTTAAAAATCGTCTAGAAAACTATCAGACACAAGACCAATGCAATAAGTAAAGACACCCGATTATAGCCGAAGAATAAATTTTACGTTAGGATAACGATATACATAACAAATAAATAAATGAAATAAATAAACGAATCAAAATCTAAAACAGTAATATATAACAAAAAATAGAGAACAGAAATTATACAAATCAATCATGTGCAAAGATATTGTCATCTGTTAACATGTGCACTAACGAAAAGAAAAAATGTCTCTTAACGATTAGCCAGATCTTTGAAAAACTCAGCCATCGGCTAATTAAAACATAAATTAATGACAGAGAAATAACAACGAATCTGCTGAATCAGGTAGGTATACTAAGCATTACCTGAATATATAAATATAAATCGAAACAAAATATATGAGCACTTAGCCTGACAATTCCGGCGAGGATGAAACAGGAGCGCTTCTGTATATCCAAATTATCATGAATATGCTTTACTATTTTAGTCATGTATTGTGCACTGTTGAAATAAATACTGAAAATGTATACACAATATATTCTATCACCGTATAATATATGTATATGAAGTTTCTTCCTGCCCGCCCGGCTGTTCTTGCTGGGAAGGAGGCTGGCCAAAAGAGCACGGGTGCTTACCAACCCACGTTGCGTCTTCGATCTAAGTCGACACGCGCTGAAAAAGAAGTCGGATATTCTATAGCAAGTCACTCCAATCAGACTGGTGACGTCATAAGACGAAAAAAAAGAAAGACAGCCGACTTGTTATGTAAAAAATCGAAATGTATCATAAAAGCAAAATAGAAAACTAATTACTTGTTACATACATGTATAACAGTTAAGTGTTGAACATTGCCCACCTCTGATTTGCTAAGTTTGTTATCGTGGTCGAGGTAGGAGTTGAGGCGGCTCACTTCTTTTTTTTACATGGAGGTCAACACTTATCAAAGCCCGGAAGCAACTTGGGGATAAGAGTTATTGCGTGTACAGTAATCAATGGGATAGTATCGTAGTAATCGTTAGTATTGGAGACTTGACAAAGTGTCTTTCTTAAGAGGCGGTTCATCAGGAATTTGTTTATGTTGGACTTGAAGACATCCAAGTTGTAGTCAGGTGGGAAACAGGCAAACGGAAGAGTGTTCCACAGTTGTGTACTTTTAAAAAAGAAGCTTTGCTCATGGAATCTCAACTTTGATGTAGACACAGATCAAGAGTGGGGAAAATTAATGACAGTGGAAGTGTTTATCGAAAAAGATTGGCGAAGGGAGACCAGAGATTGGAACTCAGACAAGCATTCCCCACGGAAATAACAATAAAAAAAGACAAGCTCGCAACGTTTCTTCTGTGGGAGAGAGGCTGCAGGGAAGAGAAAAAGGCATCCCCCAATAAGCCACGAAGTCTATTTTGTACTCTGTCAAGGCGGAATAGGTTGTTTTTAGCAGCATCTGCCCAGATCCTTGGATGAACATGGCTTTTATATAGATAGAAAATTGGACGTACTTGGCTTTTATACAGATAAAGAATTGCATCAGTAGTGAGATATCTTCTAGAGCGGTAGAAGGATCCTACCATCTTCTCAGCGACCTTGGCAACAGACTTGATGTACGTGTTCCATTTCAGATCAGGAGTAAAGGTCAAGCCCAGAAGCTTGTCAAAACATAGAGCTTCCCCAAGTCGAGAGCCATCCATTTCAATTGATTCCAGATGGGGATCAGAGCGTTGTACTCCGGGCTCAAGATCAGAGGAGAGATAATTAGGGAGAACTTTGTCATTTACGGCCTTTGATATGTTGCCATGGATGGTCGTGTCATCAGCATAGATGTCAACGAATGATTTAAGTATGTGTTTGAGGAGATCATTGAAGTAGATCAGGAAGAGAGTTTGGCCCAAGATGGATCCCTGAGGAACTCCAGCATTAATACTGTGGGCCTCTGATTTCTGCCCATCAACCTCTACTGTTATGAGCCTATCAAAGAGAAATGATTTAATAATTGAGAACACATTTCCAGTTATACCGTAGCTGGAAATCTTGTGAAGTATGCCTTTATGCCATACCTTATCGAAGGCATTTGATATGTCAAGAGCAATTGCCCTAGAAAGGAAGCCTTTGTCGAGAGATTCACTAATCCTATGAGATAACCAATACCACATCTGTTGTAGATCTAGCAGAGCGGAAACCATATTGTATGTCACTAAGAAGGTTATTTCTGCGGAGGTGGTTGACTACTTCTCTATTTCATATGGATTCCAGCAGCTTACTCATGACACACAGTCGATTCTGTCGATACGGGATTCGACATGTTCGACCTCTCGTCCAGATATTACTCTGCTGCTTTACGTGACGTCAGTCATCTTGCGACCGGCGATCTGTCAGTTCGACGTTTCGACCTAAACAAACAGAAAAGGGGAGATCACACGACTTCGCAACATTTCGTGTTTATATACCAATTTGCCAGCGTCGGTTACACATCGATTTCCAATTCATACGTATCATGTGTTTGAACTGGTCAATTATCGGTGTCGCCCGACATTCGATACAATATCCCTACATATCAATTTTTTTGTTTACTCCATCCTACTTTTAGAGATGAGTTTCTGTTTAAAACTATAACCTTATTTTTTTCTGTTTATCTCTTACTTTCAAAAAAATGTTATTTACAGTCTCTTATTTATTTTATAAATTAAATATCAGTAATTCTAAAACCTACTAGCCAGGTTCAATTTCTCGTGCCGCATTTCCCTAATATTCGACATCAGATGCTTCACGGTGGTTCATGTATACTTCAAATAATAAAAATTATATATAGTATACGAGGGTATCTTTTATGTATATAAGTCCACTGTACGCCCACGAATGGAGTATTGTTGCCATATTTGGGCTGATGCATATGCAACTAGCTATTCACTTTTAGACAGGTGTAAAAAAAGAATCACTTGGCACTTCGCCATATTGAGAGGTATCGCTCTGTCAACTAAATTGCATCTATTTTCTTTTTGATGAAATGTTGCACTCCAAGCCCTTGTATCCTTTCGATGTAAATATCCTCGACAACCCCAACAAACAGCAGAATCCAACTCTTACACAGTAGAGATCCCTAGATGCTGCGAAGCCTTTGACTTTTTAATAGAAATTTCAAATTCCCTTCTGGATTAATTCATTTCTGACTGTACTAAAATGCAGAAGTTCAATTATAAGTTGAACACACATCTTGCTTCTCAACTCCCTATATATTGTCACTATTAAGTGTGTCCTAAAACATAGTCGCCTACAGCCAAGCGGCAATGTGTCTTGTTTGGGGGAATAGCAATAACAAAATTAGAATTTTAGGAAGATTTTTATCATTCTGGAGCACAAAAGGTTATGGTTTTAACTACCGTTTTTGTAGTTCCTCACTTTTACTAGTTAAAAATATAGAATGCTTTACTTTTAGAAGGATTCGCGTACATATGATTAATAGAAAAATAATTCTTGCATAAATGTTTACTTATTTGACAGATTGCTTTTACGGATTTAAAAAAGATGGTCATGGTCAACATTTTTGAAACACTGGAAAAGAGTTGATATTACTTGTATTAGTCACATCTTGTTGTTCACATCTCGGGTGTTATTCATGCAATGTTTCGGCCGGATTTTTCTCCGACCCTCTTCAGGCATGTTGGTTGATTTTTTTAAACGAAAAGAGAAACATATTTTCCAAACAAAAACTTAAATGCATGAAAACGAGCGAATGACAATCCGAGCGAAACGTTGCACTCAAGATGAAAACACAGTCCGATCACTATAAGTAATAAAAACAATCAGCCCTCATCTTAAAAATTCATAACTGGAAAATCATTATATGCCAATACAACTGAGGGCTATTCTTTAAACAGTTTTGAAATCACATATACTCATATGGTAGATTACATTTTTCTTGTTCTATAAGACAATACTCTCCATAGTTTCAAGCATTGTTAAATATTAGAAAAGCATAGAAATTCTGTATTTGTTTTATTGTTTGACCATATTTATCTAGCAGTTTATATTATACACTATGATAAAAGGTTATTGTTAACATTTTGGAACGCTTTCTTTCTGTTATATAACTATCCGCATAAAAAAGTTCCAAGTCTTAGATAATTTTCAAATAATGTTATTTATATTTATATTTTTCTATCCTCTTTTATTATATTAATAGAGTTTTATACACAGTAATGAAAATAGGCAAAATTGTGTTTGGAAAATTTTCACATGCGCTGTTTATCAAGATACAGTATCAAATTCAATAATTTGATTATTTATAAAGAAATAATTAACAACATAAACATACCAACTCTTATTTTCGTTAAAGAATGGAGTTTCCTGCCAAATACATTCCAGCTTGCCGGGTATGTAAGAGAAAATCGTCTAGCCGAAGATTTGCTTTCTTGCTTCACCTAATCAGTCCTTTCATTCGGAGCAGAAAACGGCTATTTTGTCTATTAACCATCGCAGGACGGGATGGAATTACATACATACATACATACATACATACTTACATGTATGTATGTGTGTGTGTATGTGTGTGTGTATGTGTGTGTGGTAATAATTTACTTGAAACGTATTCGGTTTCTATATATCAACGATAATGGATAAAAAGTCAAAAATTCTTTCTTATGAATAAATTTTTTAAGCAAATCTTTTTAAATCTCAATTTGTAAACTTTGATAAAACTCTAAGTTCAATTAATACATTTTATTGGATTGCAGGGAATATATAGTGTATTATAATTCTCTAATTTTCCAAGATCAAGTTTTCTCACTTAGACATGTATTGTTTTTAAAATGGTATCTATTACAATATTGTTTTGTATTGATTAAATATGCAACAATAACATAATTTTGCAGACTTGTTCGTCACAATATATATATATATATACATATATACATATATATACAGTATATATATACATATATATACACACATATATATGTACATATATATATATCTATACATACATTTATATATATATATATATATATATATATATATACTGTGTATGCAAAATCAAGACTTCAAGACAAGGTGTTGATGGCGACGAAAAGTGTATTTCATTTTATGTTACAATTGTTTCACTTTTGGCAATGTAGCATTTTTTTTTTTGGAAAAGAAAGAAAAAAGAGGGGTGGATCCCTAACGGGAAAAACATGCGAGAAACACTTACCTTGGTCGTGGTTACGGAAAAGCCCATTCAAATATTAATGCATCGCCTAATTTTCGTATGCTTATTTAAGAACAGAGTTATGTGAAGTTTCTATGGGGATTCCTAAGCCATTTAAAAATATATTTTTTTTAAATATATCCCATTTGTTGAGTTCCTAAATTCCTTTATTTCCCGATGCTTGATTTTGTAAAAAGAGTTTCTTTAAATTTGGTATCTATATTTATATTATGTTCGTAACAACCTTGTAAAGAATTTACGGTTAGTTTTAGTTTCGTATTAGTGGCAAGTAATGTTTATAGATTATCGTTTTATTGGTACATGGAGATGAGACCATTCCAGGTTTAGAATTTAATTGGATATGAGAATAAAGTAAAAAGTAAATATTAAGTATATATAAACTTTGTTGGACATTTCGGGTGAAGTGTTCTAATCTATTTACAGTTTTAAAATTCATATTTATTCTACTTGAAAAATGTTTTGTCTCGTTGCTTCTTTTGGCTTAAAACCTATTGGTACATGAGAATTTACTGCATTACACGAAGTACTGACTTACATATAAGTCTATATATATATACATATATATATTATGATTATGACATTGTTTGCATTCTGTCTCCAGAAACAATGGACACCCCTTATAAGAGTCCCTGCTCATATAATCGTGAATCAATGGTTGAACAATTGCAAACCTTACGTCTCCTAAGTCAGATCTGTTTCCAGTGGCAAGAAAAAGCTACCCTGATTAGTGTTGTCTTAACGCTTCTGAACTTCGCTGATCTTACGGTAATATGTGTGTCAGCGTGATTATGCCGTATATATATATATATATATATATATATATATATATATATATAATAAAGTATGTATATATATATATATAATTATATATATATATATACTTTATTTGTTTTTACATAAGCAGTAATAGTTATTACACAGTCATGAGAATGTTTCAGTTTACTAGTAACCAGTAGAAAAAAAAACTATAATGTGGCACAGTATATACGAAAGCAAAGTTCTATACTACTTATGTATAAACAAAAAATAAGTATGCCTTGCTCTACTTTGGTAATTGAGCATTCTTATATTAATGCTGTATATCTTTGATTACTTAACCTCTGGAAAATAATAACCTAAGATCATATATATATATATATATATATATATAATCTGAGGTTTTTATCTATATATATATATATATATATATATATATATATATATATATATATATATATATATATATATAATCTGAGGTTTTTATTTTCCAGAGGGGAAGTAATCAAAGATATACGGGATTAATATAAGAATGCTATATAATAGGTCTAGTCCGCATTTTTTTCTTCATTTTTTTGTTATGAAGGAGAAGGTAATTCCTTGGAGAAGAAAAATTTGAATGTATGTGCTGTCCAATTTATTAACGTGTGCTGCGCCCCAGTTCCGGGCATGAATATGAAGTGAAAAGTAGTCTCACATCTTTAGAAAACATTTATTTAAAATAGAATTTAAAGATAAATTAGAAAACTTTAAATGCCATAATATTTAATGCAACACCAACAGAGTAAATAAAATATGATTTTATCATTACATGACATCTAAAGTTTTCTAATTTATCTTTAAGTATATATATATATATATATATATATATATATATATATATATATATATATGCTAGTCTAGCGGCACTGATGAGTTATGATACAAAGAAACAGGACTGTATATCGATGACTACAAATATATTATATATATATGCATATATATATATATATATATGTTTTATTTTTTATTACCGTATCTTTCTGTTAAATTACATTATTGTTTCGGCTACACGGCCGTTTTTTTGGCCGTCTGTAGCATCCTCAGACTTTTACAGATATGTTCGCTATTTTGGGATGATATGATAGTCTAGGAGCACTGATGAGGTGTGATAAAACGAAACAGGACTGTATGTCGATGACTATATATATATATATATATATATATATATATATATATATATATATATATATACATATATATATAGGCAAGCTTGTCGTGTTGACCGATTAGCAAATTCCTACTTGTGAGGCATCGGCTTGGGTTATAGTGTTGTGTCTATGAAAACACAAGCGATTATTTATCTGTCTGTCGATCTATCTTTAAATCTATGTGTATTATCGATATATCTATCGCTCTAGTAATCTATCTACTTATCTATTTATCTGTCTGACTGGCGTAGTGAACGGAGAGGTGTGACCTATGTTTTCGTGTTTATCATTTTTTCTTATGAATCTAGCATATATATATATATATATATATATATATATATATATATATATATATATATATATATTCTTCGTTTGTTTGTGTTTCCACATTTTTTTTCGTTCAGACTTCATATATACGTTGTTCCTGCTTTTAACAGGTTTGAGTATTCCCTTACTGGGAAGCTCTATCACGAGCACCAAATCACCGTGTGTTATATTGTTGGGTGCGAACATGACATATGATATATGTAATATTGTTCGTACTATCATGGCGTATGTTGTATATACACTGAATGGCCATACTGCGAATGTTTGTGAGGAATAGTTCATATCAATGTCCGCAAGCGTCACTAATTCTCTATGGTGGTTCTTCACAAATTGAACCCTAACTTATCGTGTTGCAGTCAAGGGGTGTTTTCTTAACATTTTCCTACGGTATAATTAACTATTTTTCTTTAACTTATTTAATAATAGCTTTTCTCATTCATAAATGGTGTTTCTTATATCTACCAAGTTGATCTTAAAGATCGCATAGACTCAACAATTATATTTTCTTTTCTCACCCCTCGCTTTCCTTTTATCTTGCTATTTTTTAAAACGTCACTAGCCGAAGTTTGGAAGATGATCACGTTTATTTTAACGGTTAATTACAAAAAAAAAATGTCTTTGGGACGCTGATGATTTTAAAGCTAATTTCCCTTCCACAGTTTGCATTTTGGAGAGTGAACTCTTTCGAGATAAGTCGGTGCTATTTTAATTTTTATTATTTTTGGATTCAAATTTTAATAACTACATTTTATTTCAGTATCTAATTTATATTTTTATTTTTTTATTGTTTCATATAATAATAGCTTTTCCCGTCCATAAATGTTGTTTATTATATCTACCAAGTTGATCTTAAAGATAGCGTAGACTTTATAGACCGCCCCCCCCCGCTTTCCTGTTATCTTGCAATTCCTTCAAATATCACTAAAGGTTCATGTTTTTTAACGGTTAATTAAAAAACATGTCTTTAGAACGCTGATGTTTTTAAAGCTAACTTCCCTTCAACAGTTTGCATTTTGGAGATGGAACTCTTTCGAGATAAGTCGTTGCTATATTAATTTGAACTCTTAATTGTTTGGAATTCAAATTTTAATGACTACATTTTATTCAGTATTTAAATTATATTTTTATTGTTTGATTGTTTCATTTAATAATAGCTTTTCCCGTCCATTAATGTTGTTTATTATATCTTCCAAATTGATTGCATAAATAGATTAAGAAATTGCATTCATTTACAGTTCGTGAGAGTGGAATCTATCACCATACTTTCTCTTAAACACACCAATTGGATTTAAAGAACAATACGTAATAAAATAATTTTTTAAATTGAAATTAGAGATTGCATGTTGGATGCGTCATCGTCAGCTTCCATTTCTCTCGCCTCTCTTTAATCTTTAATGAGTGATTTTTCTGACAAAGGGAAAAGAAAAGGCTGTATTCTAAGTTGGCAGTATTTTGCCCGAACAATCGCCAAAGATGTCGAAAATCTTCTGTTTCTATGTCTATCCTTCTAGTCATGTCACTAGTAAGGGTGCTGAAGGTAAACGATTTATATAGGCTGACGTTTTCCACCTGATAGGGAAAGGAACCTTGGATTAACCACTAAGGAGGCTGTCCTATCAGCAGATACTAAGTACGGGGGCTGCTGTATCACCATTTGGTGAATGGATTCTGGACCATGCAATAGCTTCTGGTGGGGCCTCACGTTATCATATTAGTGTGTAATTGTTACGGCTTTACTTTATCATGTTCTAAAAAAAACTTTCTTCGTTTCTTTTTCTCACTTAGTTTCCCTCTCTATCCTGCTCTAAGCTAGTCTGTCGACCCCGTCCACAAATCTCAAAAGTCCATCATGACAAGTTTCAACATAGACCTCCCCATTACCATGTCTCATACTCCAACATCAGGTGAAACCCAATTACAGGAGACTAAACCAGACCTATAATTTCTAAGCAAAATTGGACTTGGATAGACTATTTCCCTAAACGAGTTCGTAATTAAAGGATACTCTAACTTCGAAAACTGACCCCCAGAATCGCCATGGGTATAGAATATGTGCCTATATTTAAGGTGACTTTCCATGTTGTAGGGTAATCTCCATAGAAGATCATATCTTACCCTATATATGCTTCTGGGTTGCACTTGCTCACACTACTGTGTTTATATTTACTCTTTATCACCCCCAAAACAGCGGATTTACTATCTTTAAAAGCATATCTGAGAAAATTGACTACGTCCTGTCTGCTTATGCTTCATATCACATTCACATATGCGGAGACTTCAATGTTCACAATGTGGAATGGTTAACTCACTCAAACAAGACCGTTGATGAGAGGAGGTTCTGTTAAAATTCTCCATTGCTTATGACCTAACTAAGATTGTTAACGAATCAACCCGTGTGCCCGACACAGACGGCCAGTATGCGAGTCCCATACACCTTTTCTCACAATTTGCCCTCAATTATGTTCAGTTTCCGTTCTGTCTCCACTTAAATCTTCCGACCACTCTGCTGTATGAATTAAGATGAAAATGAAATCTAATAAGTCCTCAGACGTACCTCACCATCGTACAGTATATCGATACTCTATGACTGACTGGGATAGCTTCTGTACATTTATATCAGATCTACTGCTGCGTTTCATGTTTAAAAAGGATGTGCCCTCTATAGTATCAGACCTGACGGAATAGTTGATTGTAGGTAAAGACCGTTTCATAGCCTGCTCTAAGTTCCAGCAAAAACCTAACAGCCAGCCGTGGTTCTCTCCAGAATGTGCTTCTGCCATTGCGCACAGAAATTACTTTTTCCATTGCTTCCAACGTAATAGATGTATTGAGGATAAAGCCGCTTTAAGGACTGCCAGCAACCATTGTAAGAAAGTAATAAAGAATGTAAGAGAGTTGTATGCTCAGTCCGTCAAGTAGCTGAGCAGCGACTTAGTTCCCACCAGTTTTGGCAAATAGCAAACAGAATCCTGAATAGAAGTGTGTGCTCTATCTCAATTATCATCAATGGACCTGAGCTAATCTCGTTAGCATCAGACAAAGCCAAACTCTTTGTCAAGAACTTTGCAGCTAATTCTACCCTTTGCGACCCAGGCCGCCAACCCCCAATATTTCCTCCTGTATCAGAAAACACGCTATGTGATATACAAATATTTGTGCGTGATGTTGCCAAGCAAATCAAAAACCTTGATTCCAGTAACGCAACCTATCCTGACGGTATTCCAATTATAGAAATCAAAAATCCTCAACCAGAACTATCGCCCATACTTACAAAACTGTTTAAACGTTTTTTTTAAGGAGAATTACTTCCCATCACCCTGGAAAACCTCATCAGTATGCCTTATATTTAAGAATTTGGGTGATCGCTCATCTTCTTCTCAGTACAGGCCAATAAGTATTTTGAGCGTCATGAGTAATTTGCTGGAATCTGTGTTAAATAGAGAAGTAATCAACCATACCTGCAAAAACAACCTTCTTAGTGGCACACAATACGGTTTCCGTTCAGCTAGATCAACAGCAAATGTGTTTACTGTTATATCTCATATGTTTAGCGAATCTCTTGACGGAGGCAATGTTTCTAGAGCAATTGCTCTTAACATATTGAAGGCCTTTGATATGGTATGGCATAAAGCTTTACTTCACAAGATCCCCAGCTATTGTATAGCTGGAAATTTCTTCTCAATTATTAAATAATTTTTCTTTGATAGGTGCATAAGATTAGTAGTTGATAGGCAAAAATCAGAAGCTCACAGTATTAATGCTGGAGTCCGTCAGGGGTCCATTCTGGGCCCAACTCTCTTCATGATCTACATTAATGATCTTTCAAATCACATCCTTACATCATTCGTAGAAATTTATGCTGATGACACTACCATCTATGGTGGCAAACGACCAAATTCTCTCCGATTCTCTCTCCCCTGATTTTGAGTACGTGGTACAATGGGGGAAGGAGTGGCTAGTTACATTTAATGCATCTAAAGCCAAGCTTTTATCTGTACATCATCAACGCTCTGATCCCCATCTGACACCAATTGAAATAAAAGTCTGTCGTCTTGGGGAGGCCCCATGTTTTGACAAACTTCTGAACTTGACCGTTACTCCCGATCTGAAATGGGACAGGTACATCAAATCTGTTACCAAGGCCACTGGAAAAATGGCGGGATCTTTCTACCACTCCAGAAGATATCTCACTGCTGATGCAATTCTCTATCCATATAAGAGCCAGGTACGTCCAAGGATGGAGTACTGGTGCCACATCTAGGCAGTAGCTGCTAGAAAGGACTTGTCTTGCCTTGATAGAGTTCAAAATAGACTTCGTAACCTTTATCTAACAGAAGAGATGTTGCTAGTTTGTCTCTGCTTCATCGTTATGCTCATGGCAAGTGCTCGACTGAGCTTCAGCCTATTGTCCCCCCTCGCCAAAGCTTCACAAAAAGCACTCGTTTAGCTGAAAACACTATCAATAATCCCCCCCACACACACTTTATCTGTTCCTAAATCTAAACGTAGATTCCATGAACAAAGCTTCTTTCTTAGAACTGCAGGCCTGTGGAACTGTCTTCCGTTTTCCTGGTTTCCAGCTGACTACAATCTGATTGTGTTCAAGTCAAACGTAAAAAAGTTCTTGATGAGCCGTTCCACTTGTTAACAAATTTACCGAATTTCCATTACTAACGATTACTATATTGTTCAATTGACTACTGCACAGTTTTTACCCTTATCCACGAGTGGTCTCTGGGCCTTGATAAGTGGTGAGACATATGTAAAAAAAAACTTTGCCATGATTGTTAGTAGTGTCTCTTTGTGTGATCATGTGTGTGAATGTGTCTTTAAGTGTGTGTGTGTGTATGTATGTGTGTGAGTGTGGGTGTCGACATATAACACTAATACATAAACGTGGCATACGTGGTTCTGCTTCCGCCTTTTTGCGAGGTTTCTTCTATTCTTTTGGGGGCGTTGATTCTCTTGACAAAGAAGGCGCGTGCAGGATATTCAAGGCGACGCGATATTTTTTATAATTGCTTATTTGCTCACAGTCATTACGTCTAGGAGAGGAGCGATCGACGATCTTTCCTAGATTTCAATCGGTATATGCACTCGTTCATAGTACCCAGATTCAAGCTTCGAATCCTAGAACACTCAACCGATGCTGATGAACCGTAATACGGCGAAACACACGTACGTAGATAAGTGTTTATAGGTAAAATACGTAAATAAATAAATAATATATATTTATTTGTTTGCATTCAAACATATGGGCGATGGACGATGTTTCTTAGGGAGAACTACTACCCTCCAATCTTTTAGGTAGGAGACACTAATACCGAATATATAGTCATCGTTAAAAACGCAACAAAAATCAACATATATATATATATATATATGAGGGGGTGAAGGTACAAAATACATATATGTTTTTTATTATAGAACTTCTACGGCTACGTACCCAGAAAACGTAATTTTAAATCGTAGCATAGTGATATTGGACAAAAATGGAGAAAGTAACAACCCTCTTTAAAGTAAGTGTTCTCAATGATGTTGATTAACACAGCTGGAAGGCACAGGAAAAGCAAATATCAATACATTATGTGTGGCAGAAAAAAAACGAAATCTTAGGAAGTTCTCTATCATTCTTGTAATTATATGAGCAACCGGATTCATAAAAACGAATTTAAAATAAAAGTGCAGAATATAACCAGTGAAACAAACGCAAGAGAAATACCAACAAATATACTTACAGAGGCGTGTAGATACAGACAGGCATCTCTCAATTGCAGTGTCTTAAATAGCAGGTAAAATATTTGACATCCGGTAGGGTGGCCATAATAAGCAACAACAAAATAAGAACTTTTCAAAATAAGATTGGTTTATGAACTTATCTGGCATGATACAGTATTATAATACAATGCATGACACAGAAATAAAATCTGTGATGAATAACACGATTTCATTAGATGTTCGCAACCTTCACGTGATTTGTCTTCTGAGTAGATGATGAATTGCAACAGCACTACCAAATATGTAAACCAATCGTAAGATACTGATTCATGCGTTTTACGTTAAAATCGGCACAGTTTTGATTTCTTGGCGATATTAAACGGGTAGTATGTCTCCGGATACTGGACTTTACCTGTGTCGTAATTTTTGATGCAATTTTGTTCTCTTAATATAGTGTATATATTTCTTTTAAGTCAAATCGAACCTAAGTTGAATTTTGTCTTTGTAAAAAATAAATAAATAAATAAAGACACAGCAACTAATATATTTTTATCAGTATATTATAAAAATAAACGTCCACTGGCAAGAAACCCAGCAGGATGTTTGAAAATAATGCCCCCTGTTTTATATTTTACCCGAATAGATCAGAAGTAATTTCAAACCGCATTGTTATGATGACTGAGCAAATGCATTCATGATATGAAAGTTCAATCTCTCTGCTGCAGATATTGGCGGTTTTAGACTCCAAGAAAGCAACCTCTAGCATGGATGTGCGCTAAAAGTAGACGTCGTTAAATTTCTCCATAAAGAAAAGTTTATACGATCAGTATTCACAGGCGCCCGTTGTAATTTTACGAAGTTTATTTAGTGGATGTCTGCACAGTTAAGAAATGTGTCCGTCGAGTTTAGACTGGCGACAAAGATGTGAATAAAAAGCACCCATTGGTCAAAGTAAACTTGTATAAGTGCGTTGTGAATGGTGGTGACTATGTAGAAAACTGAATTCTGAAGCAGGAAGGGCGTTCGGGTTTATGATGCTAATCACACGTTCGTAGCTTTACAACATTTCAGTTATGTAGTTTAAAAAATGAGGTTTTATTTTGGAAAGTCTTTCGTAATACGTGAAATACTAAAAAGATTGAAAGAAACGATCTATAATAAAATAATAATAAATTAAATAATAAAATCTCTTGAATTTCCATTTTTTTCAGATCAAAAAATAAAATTAACGTTTTAGACAAAATCTGACCTTAAAGCAGCAACTCTTGCACATTCCTAGCGACGCATATAATGCATAAATATTTAATTCCATGCGATGCTTAGAATGAACATTTTAACGCAGTGTTACTTTGCTTGACATGACAGGTTTTAACCTAATTTACGAATAGGTCAAAGTTGATGTTAGTATATTTCCCTGCGAGCGATATTCCTTGTAAATGGACAGGATTAACGTATCCCCCCATTAAAATTCAACCAACTTCAAAACTCTCAGCAGATGTCGACCCAATACTCTAATCCTTAACAACAATGAGATGACGGCGGTTAAGTGGTTAGGGGCAGAAACTGATAACCTGGGTATGCCAAGTTCGAATCTATTTCATTCCACAGAAACACATTCATTAATGATGTTAGCAAACTTCATTAAGTTCCTCCGGTAAGTACTCGATGTATTTCCAGAAATCTTAATAGAAAGATGTCAGGTAAATAAAATGTAAACATTAATGAATATGATTTATTCGAAAAGTGATGAATAATTTACCACCACCACCACCACTATCATCATCATAACCACAACAACAATAACCACACAACTACAGCAACAACAACAACGACGTCTTTAACACATAAACTGCGTCAACTACTTTATTGCAGATTAGTAAAATATCAATATTTCATTAAATATGCATAACAAATGAAAAATTGTATCATCAAAAGTACTGTTTAAAGGTTTGTTATTTCACAAAAGTTTATTCAAATCCATGCGATATTCATTACATTATAACATTTTAATTATTATCAAGTAATTTATACTGTCCATCGCTTTATTGCAGGTTTTTTTTTAAATGCAATAAAACGGGCGATTAATGATTAATGAATCTTTGCTGGACTCGCAGAAGGATTGTTCATCAAAGATTTACCTCTTTACGTTAAAACGCCAAATGGAATTTTTACGGAGAAAATATCCAAAAGAGCTTACTATATGAAGGATACATTGCCAAAGTATTGTCTCTCTTAATGCTAAAAAAATTGTTATCATAAAAATCAAATATAAATAGACATTTGTCCTTCACTGTCTTTATATGTTATAAAAATTGTAATATCATAAATGAGGATACATATTCTTGGAGAACATGAAAATACAATTTTCGAAGAATATTCTTCTTCATTTACCTGCCGATTTAGACATATCAACAATCCTTATTATCTGATGGTTTCAAGTATTAGTAAATTGTAACATATTTATCATAACATATGACAGACAAGTCTGATGTATCGTTACACAAATGAAGTCATATCAACATCTGATATTAATACTTTTGTTAATCGACTCCGATTTTTCATCTAATGTATGCAGGATGTAAACATGTGCTAATTAAGAATTTTCTTTAACGGGATCTAAATACAGAGTGGAATTGTGGCCTTAGAAAAGACATTATTGTATATCTGTTTGATGAAAACCGGTTTCCTTTTTTTGTTGCAGGACATCTACTAGTTGACAGCTGTGTATGAATGCAAAGAGGGATAGAAGTTTTCTATCTTCTCTGAAAGTGACATAATATTCAACTAGCGAGATCAGAGATGCGCCGCTGTACAACTCATACTCTCCCGATCCAAGTTACGACAATAGGACAATTGTCTGTACCCTCAAAATGTATCGCTGGATTGCCACGAATAACAGAGATGTGCCCAGAGTGATTAAAACAAAGTTTCCGGCCACGGTTATTGTCTTTAGTGTGGTTTCAAGTGAGGGCCACATCATGCCAGCTCACATCTTCAAAGTCCGTTTTAAAGTGGACTTTTCGATATGCTGAAGAGTGTGATAACCCTCGAGTGCCATTAGGTGGCCGTTAGAAAACCCTGTGTGTGTCAGCGGGACTTGGTGCCGGTCCACATGAAAAGAGACCTAGACTTGGCTTCAGAAGGAATGCTGTGGCTTTGCCCCCTTCTCTCACTGCCCCTCTTCCTTCGACCTGAACCCTCTGGACTATTTCGTTTAGTCATACATTGACAACATCCCCAACATGACCTCCCACAATACGGAAGCCAGCCACCACCCGCCGAGCTCCCTTTTACCTCCCGCCGGGGATTGTGGAAAAAGTATGCCCCATGATCTGGATGTCAGCTCAGCTACATAATCAAGTTACCTGAATTGATTATTAAAATAAAACTTTTAAAATAAAGCAGTAGTTTTTTTTTTTGGGGGGGGAGAGAATACTTTTCTCGTTTCACCGTGTACCTATGGTGAATATATATATATATATATATATATATATATATATATATATATATATATATACTAGCAAAAGTACCCGTCGTGGACTGGGTTCAAAAACAGCCTACAGAAAATGGACTCTGATTTATGAAAGTATTATAGGTTATGAAAAGGTGGGGTTGTAAAGAGATAGCTTCAAATTTGGGGGTATAATAACCAAAGCAATATGTTATGAAAGTAAAAATAAAATAGATAAATCCCATAATTTATTATACCATACCTGTTCACACTAAAACACTTATCACAATATTCTGTGGATCTATATTAAAAAACCTTGTTAAACTTTGTGACATGTTTCCATTCTATGGAGGTCAGGCGCGAACGAACACCCCATAATTTTATTATACCATATTTCTTCAAACTGAAACATAATTATCAAAGTATACTTACGCAGATAGATATGAAAAGCCTTTATTAAAGTTTGTGCCTATTTCCATTCTATGGAGGCCAGGCGCGAATAAAGACCCCACACTTTTATTATACCTTACCTATTTAAGTTAAAACATAATTATCAAAGTATTCTTATGTACATCTATATCACAAACCATTGTAAACGTTTTTTTTTAATTTTATAATTTTTATTTCCATACTTTGTGGACCACGCGCGAACGCATACCCCTCAATTTTAATGAACAACCGTGCTGCCAGATAAAACATACCAATTTCTGTGTCTCGAAACATCTTCTATCATTATATGTAACCAGTTTTTGTTTAAATAGTCAACCATATAGGAGCCTATTCGTGACCAGACACACACACACACAGATATTCAGCTTTATATTATAGAAGAGTTATATTTATATATATTTATATGTATGTATGTATGTATATATATATTATGTATGTATATTTATATATTTATATATATATATGTATATCTATATATTTATACATATACACATTTATATATATCTATTTATATATGTTTATATATATATTTATTTA
The DNA here is from genome assembly GCF_053919585.1 of Euprymna scolopes. NCBI lineage: Eukaryota > Metazoa > Mollusca > Cephalopoda > Sepiida > Sepiolidae > Euprymna > Euprymna scolopes. The sequence goes on along the minus strand of NC_136483.1, from coordinate 9,121,414 downwards.
TATGTATATATATATTTATATATATATATATTTATATATACATATTTATACATACATATTTATTTATAATACATATATATATGTTTACATATATATAAATATATATATATATATTAATATATATATATGTATTTACATATATATTAACATATATAATATATTAAGATATATATATATATATATTTATACATATATTTTTACATATATATATTCATAAATATATACATATATATGTATATATATATGTGTGCGTGTGTGTGTGTGTGAGTGTGAGGTAATCACACAAACAAATAAAGCTTCGCACATTTTTTAAAGCGTTGAAGAGCTGTGAAGACGGAAATGGTAACATTTAAACTAATGGCGTTTTCTCTTCAGATTTCACTTGTTATTATACTCACCACTACTCTCGATGTACTTTTGGTTATGAATCCAATGGTCCATTTCTGCATTTACCGTACGCTCATAACAGAGCACGTTTACTTTGTACCCCATACTGTTAATAACTGCAACAGAGAATACAAACTTTCAACTAATGAACGCATACGTTCAGTCATCATAAAATTCAATTTGCAATCGCATTCGATTCAATCGGACAAAATAAAATTAGGAGGCATTGCCTTTGGAACCTTTGGTTTTGATGAAATCCGACAGAATGTATAGTTGGATAGAGAAATGGATAAATCAAAATGAAATAATCAAATTGTGTACTTTGTATTGAGATCCATTTTTCATGTTCATATAAATGTTGAAGAAAAACTCATCGTATTTAAAATGGGAAACGAAGTGACGCTGACGGGATCGAGTTATTTATTTTTCTTTCTTGAATACGACATCTTGAGCCTTTCATTTTTATCAACACAATACACTATTCATTTATTGAGATTGTCGGACTGACTTCCTCATCTTGGTTGTTATAGTCACAACGTTTCGGCCGTTTTGCCCGCCGGCCTTCATCAGGTGTTTTGTATCGAACTGGGGAACCGTTTGTTATGAGTCTCGAACCCAACTCTTTATTATTATTACGGGGGTACCATGTTCGGACTCCAGCTAGGCTCTGGAACATAGTTGCTGATTCTCTGTCCCAGAGCCTAGCTGGAGTCCGAACACGGTACCCCCGTAATAATAATAAAGGGTTGGGTTCGAGACTCCTAACAAACGGTTCCCCAGTTCAATACAAAACACCTGATGAAGGCCGAGGGCAAAACGGCCGAAACGTTGTGACTATAACAACCAAGATGAGGAAGTCAGTCCGACAATCTCAATAAATGAAAACACCTCATCTCAAAAATACAGACAATTACAATACACTATTTTCCTTACATTTGAACTTTTTAGGCCTTCTAGAAATATTATCTTGGGAAAATAAATTATAAGTTTTAGTTAAAACAGTCAACTGCAAATGTAACAAGAAATTAAAGAAATCGCAAGTCAGGATTAAATATTAAGATTAATTTTCATATATGTGTGTATGTTTATATTATTAAAATATCTACTATCTATACATTAAATCGAATATCTGTAGAGAGGAAAACTAAACGAATATATAACTATAGCCGTGTCGTTGATTTATTCATCGTTTTCTTATATTGCAAATTAATTATCAAAAAATATTATAGGATTAAGATTTATTATATGGATAAACCTCTCTTAGCATTTAGATGACTATATAAACCTATTTTTTCTGCTGAGACGTCATCCTGTTTAACCAATAAGAAAATCTTGTTTTCCTTAGATTGTCTCAATTGTTCCGACTTGCGAAGTCGATTTTAATAATGTGAACATCTTTGCATCACTGTTTTAAAATGTATTCGATTTTTTTATTTAAGCATTATTTTCCCTCTTTTATCCTTTTTTTCATCCCTGTCCTTTCGGCTTCCTTCGCGATTATTTTTACATTTAACGAAGCAAAGGGAAACACCTGCCGTCTTCAACATTCACAATTTCCTCTCGTTTTAGCTGACTTGCGTGTTACGACCGAGGCTTAAAAACGCACGAAAGGCATGCTAAAAAAAGAAAAGAAAAGAAAAAAAGCCCGTAAGAAGATTCCGGCAAGCAAAAATCCAAATACTCTTTTTAAACATGGCCGATAGCTGCGTTTTCATGAATATTTTAGATCACCGCGGAACACTCTTCATTGACTTTCCTTTAGTATAATGCTTTTTTTATCAAGTACTAGGGCGTTTTTCAAATATTTCTCAGGTTGGTTGATTGTTGTGTCTCTAAAGCTTCCAGTTTCTTGCTGAAACATGAGGTGTAGGAAATATGAGAGGAGTGTGTGATCAGTCATAACGGTTTCAAAATTGATTAATTATGATAAAAATTTAAAAATGGCTGGGGAATGCAGATTCCTGGATCGTTGTTTCAATTAAATGTGATTACCTTGAGAATTGTCTGAATCAATTTAATGTTTCAATTTTACTGATTGATGCGACCTTGACAAGCACCATTGTTTCAGATACGATGGTAAGTCATGTTAAGTAAAAAGGGACTCCAAAACTAAAAGTTGATAGAGACTAAAAGTTTAACGGCAAAGGCGTGATATGGCATATTCAAATCCAACTCCTCCCATAAAAATATTCCATGTTTTTTGAGAAATGATTTAATCTAGATTTGTACGAACAGAATTTTCTTTAAACTCCAAACTTAATATTTGATAAATTTAGTGTATTTTATATAGTAATTTTTATATAGTAATGACATGGTATAATGCTTAGAGGCACCCAATATGTCCTTCAGCCAATGATGAAGTAAATACTAGACTTTTAAGCTTTGTTTTTCTCAATCAATTTTTGAGTAGGAAAACTGAATTTTCTTGGCATTGTTTGCAGTGGTCTTTTACTCCCAGTTATGTGGCTATTCATCTATCGTTTGATTTTCTTTGCATATATAATATACGGTATGTAAACGCTTTTGAGTTTACACCAACGCATTTATTGAACACAGGTATACATTTCGTTAAACAACTGTGTCTATTTAGAGAAACAAAAATATTCATTAGAAATATGCGTGTTTTTACACATTCTAAATATGTTTGTGCGTACCTTAATTCGTTGTCACTCATAGTACATTTGACCATGTGTATCTTGAGATGGTTTGTAAAAGAATTTTTTCATAACGCACAACAATGAAAAGGTCGAGGTTCTATGTTTTTATACAGTTGACGTGACTTCATAAAACATTACTGTTTAGCCAGTCATCTGCTCTCAGCAGCCCGTTAGTAAAAATCTTATATTAGCTATATATATCTATATATCTACTGACTTTAGTTTCCACTATTTATACTAACCAACTTCTGCATTACATCGTATTTTATATAAATAGAGATATATAAAAACATTGTTTTAACATAACACCATGGTTTTATAACTATTATTAAATTATATCAAATTCCTTAACAGGTTTTATTTTAAAACACTACTAGAACCGGCCGCAGAACAGCAGAAAGTCCTGTTTCATATTGCAATTGTATCTGCAATCCAGGAATTATAGCAGATGGATTATTTGGCTGAAGATTGCAGCCGATGGAGGAGAGTTGTGAAGGCATATTTTAGAAGAGTAAAGCAAGGAGGGACCATTAGTTAAGGGAGATGAGAGAGAACAAACGGCAGAAGACTACAAAGGATTTATCGCAACCAACAACTGCATTAACTGCAACAGAGTTTTCTGATAAAGATTAGGTGTGCACAGCCAAAGCATGCCTTGGAATTCGGCATCGAACTAATCTGAGGTGCAGAATTCCATTGTCCTCTCAAACGGATGTCATCTTCTTACGATTATTTTTGCTCTTATTTACCCAAATCAGATATTTTGTCATTGAGACGAAAGGGCCTACTATTTGGAATCATGGCGATCAAATCTATTGTAACAAACTGATTGAGGAGATATCTGCTTATATTACATTGAAATGTTATGATATTAGTACGGGTAGGAAAACAGGAAACACAGAGGGGATTCCAAATTGTGTCAGGCCGAAAGAATAAACTATTGACATTGAAGGATTTAAGTCATCAAGCGATTTCAACAGTAGGTTTTACTGCTTTTCGATTTAGTAAGGAGTATGGAAGTATGAATCTGATCTAAGGAGATACTTTCGGTGGTAGTATCAGCCCAGATGTTGAAGCAATAGATTATATAATGGTAGTCTGGTAGATATATTTTCCAATAATTATTTTTTCATTTCTCTTCGATAAATCCGGGATAATTCTTACTTATTAATAGCAATTGTACCAAACAAATGAAGAAGTAAAATTTTACTGCTTATCCGTTTATCGGTTTAGTGAGGAGTATGGGCATTAAAGTACATATGAGACAAGAGCAGGGTGCAACATAAGTATATGGATCAGAGTTTGGAGTTTGATTGAAAGTACGGAACCTATTAGATTTGATACTCCATTTTTAACCTAGTCTTAGTGGATATTAACGGTGAGAGTAGCAGTCCAGATATGGTAACAATATTCTACAACTAAGCCAATGGCAACTTTCTAGATATATGTTTAATATTTATGTTTTTCGTTTACCTTCTGTAAATCCTGGATAATTTCGTTATCGTACTAGTTAAAAACAATTGTAGCAAATGAGAAAGAGAAAATGATCAGATCGTGCAAGTTTTATATATCACGCCTTGTACTATGCATTCCTACCTACTTTACAGAATCCGTTTGGAACTTGTAACTTTTTAAATGTCAGCAAAAGCGCGAAAATGAGAAAATCACGTGATTGTACGACATGGCCTCATAATTTCTCTGTTCAATGAATAAGTATGTCACGTTGAAAAATAGTATTGACTTCTTTCTCTCTTTACGGACAATGGACGCCCTTGAACATGCGCAAGCGCAGTGAAAAGTGTCAGTATGTATGTGTGCCCATTAGCTGCTTTTAGACCACTTGACACTTTCAAAGAATGATCATCTACGATCCTATGTCTTATTGCCCAAAAGCTGTTAACGGTATATGCAAGCTGATATATATATATATATATATATATATATATATATATATATATATATATATATATATATATTCATTTATAAAATATATATGGCGATTAAGCTTAATCGCCATATATATTTTATAAATTACTAACTAGCTCTACCTAGGTATTGAGCACTTTTAAAGTAAATACTTAAAATTTACGCATAAATCTATACTTTCGTATATTAATTCCATGTGAGTAAATGAAGTAGTTATATGTATATATATATATATATATATATATATATATATATATATATATATATATATATATATATATATATATATATATACAGGGTGTCCCAGAAGTCAGAAGTCGCGCACCATGTAGATTTATATTAAAACAAATATGAATATCAATGAATATCAATTTTATTAATCAAAATCACAATAGATGCTCAAATTGACCACATCTCTCGCGGTCAGCAACTGAACCTGTTTCTTGGAAACGTTTGATCAAACGGCAGACAGTGGTATGGCTCAATGGTTTTTCTCGCTCGGGATGAGTGCGGTTGAATTCTTTAGCTACCGAGCGGTATGTAGCCCCATCTCTTCCAAACATAAAAAAATCAATTTAACTCTTTCTTGCATTGTTAATTTCTCGTCCGTATCGAATAAAATCTGAAAAAAAAATATATAAATATGAATATATGGTGCGCGACTTCTGGGACACCCTGTATATATATATATATATATATATATATATATATATATATATATATATATATATTCCGAGCACTCGTATATTTTCCTGAATGTATATATAATTATACATATATATATATATGTGTGTGTGTGTGTGTATGTGTGTGTGTGTGTTTGTGTGTAAAACTGGGGGCCATCTAACCGCCTTTGCTTGCATCTTGTTTATCAAAGACATTGTATTCATTATTGTACTTAAACATTCTTTTCTACAGTCCAACGATATTGTGTGCAAGTAAAATCCAATCTTTGTTTAACTTACATATATGATTTATATATAATTTATAGACAGTTTCAATCATGAAATTAGCCTTTATGTTCTGTTTTCGGTTTTGATTGTAGCTAATAGCACTCAAATCATATTTATAAAAATGTAATCATCTATTATATAAATCTCACCTGTCTGTTAACATGTATGTATGTATGTTTGTATGTCTACCTAAAACTTCGACAAAGGCGACAGTTTTCAGGAAATCGATATAGTTTTGAAACCCGACCCTTTGGACGAAGAATATTGAAAAATTGGCTAAATACATTTATTCCTTTACCCTCAAGTGGCCACATTTCTGCAAGGATGGGCCGCTTTTTTCGCGTATATTTTCGAAAGTCATCCCCTTTTTTCGATTGACTAGCCTTAATTTAAACCTTCGCTACTTCCAGTTTTATGATAGACGCAACGGCAAAGACGTAACGTTTTTTTTCACGTTCTTTTCCTCCTTCGCGGTACGGTTTCGAGCCTTCCTGCCTGGTAGTACTTTTTTATGTTTTGCTCAACACATACATCTAAACTCACGGGCAACGGCGGGAACTCAGGCTTGTTACTTTATATTAGGTACAATATAATATTAATAATAAACTCGATAATAATAAATACGAAATATGCATGAATTAAAATACCACATTTAAATTTATTTTACGAGCAGGCAATTCCGTGCTCCTCCGCTAGTATCTATATATGTATATATCTCTCTGTCTGTCTGTTTGTCTCTCTCGCTCTCGCTCTTTCTCTCCTCTCTCTTTCTCTCTTTCTCTCTCTCTCTCTCTATATATATATATATATATATATATATATATATGTTGGTGGAATCTTTGGTAAACAAAGATGTGTTCAACCACTCCATTAAAAAGTCTATGAGTGACATGCAATATGGTTTTCGTTCTCAGGATTTACAGATGGCGTACTAACTATTATGTCATTAACGAATCTATCGAGAGGGGCCTCGTGTTTCGAGAAATTGTTTTTAACATATAAAAGGTCTCCGTCACAAGATCGCCAGATATTGAATAGCTGGAAAATTTATCTCAATTTATTAATATTTTCCCTTTGATAGGTTTAGTAAGATAATTAATTGATGGATAGAAATTGGAAACTCATAGTACTGAAGCTGGCGTCCCTCAACGTTTCATCCTTGGTCCAACTCTCCTTCGGGGCCCGTGGCGCAGTTGATAGAGACGTTGAATCTCTACGGTTCCAGATGAACATTGTCTGAAGATAGCGGTTTCAATCCCACTCAAAGCGTGCCAGAGGTAATTGGTCAAAAATGTGGTGAGACGACAACAACTACGGATGGCAGTGATGGCTGAGAATGCAGTTAGGAGATTCGAAGTTCCTATCCGTCGCGGTTACCACCTGACGAAGGCCAGAGGAAGTTGGCCGAAACGTTGTGCACCAATAAAAAGATAAGATGAGACTAATAGTCCGAAATAAAATAAAAATTAACATACAATGCTCATCTCAAAAATAAAAAAAAATTCCAATTAAGGAATAATATATATATATCTCCTTCGCATGTTTATCAATGTTTTCCCAAATCACATTCTTAGATAATTCATAGACATTTATGCTGATGACACCACAATCGTAAGCCGGCAATGACAAAGATCTTTTATATTCTCACACTTCTAATCCTAAGATCCTGGTGCAATGGGGAAAAGGCTGGTAGGTTTACTTTAATGCATCGAAAACCAAGCTTTTAATCGTAATCTCTCAGACCCCCATCACACCTTAATTGAAATGAATGTTTCTTGTCTTGGGGAAGCTTCATATCTTGACAAAGTTCTGGGTCTGTGCGTCACTCCTCATCTAAAAGAGAACACATGCATCAATTCTGTCACCAAGATCGCTGGAAAAATGGTTCGATCACTCTACTGCTCCAGTGAGTATCTTACTGATGATGCATTTCTCTGTATAAAAGCTTGATAAGCCCTAAAATCTGGCAGGAGTTGCTCGGCGAGCGCGATCCAGCCACGATAGTTTAGAACCGACTTCGAAACCAAGTAGGTGATGCCTTTGCTTCTCTTCCCTGCAATCTTCTTACCACAGAAGAAATGATGCGAGCCTGTCTTTGGCGTATCGTTAATTTCATGGCAACTGCTAAACTCGACTCTGATCTATAGTTTCCTCATGCCGAACGCTTACAAAAACACTCGACTCAGTATAGCTACTATAAGCGATTTTACCTATTCTCTCTCTCTCTCTTACATCTTAATGGAGATTCCATAAACAGTTTCTTTTATATAACTGCCTACATGTTAAACACTGTTCCGCTAGCCTGCTTCCCAGCTGAATACAACATGGTAGCCTTAAATCTAATGCAAACAAGCTCTTAATGTACTGCCCTCATAAATAATCAAATTTACCCAATTTACTCTATTACACTACCATCTTACATTCATTAACCCTAATCCTTGAGATGCATTCGGGCCTTGATATGTGGTGACTTTGACGTAAAAAATACCGAACGTAAGAGTAATAATAGTTAAAGTCCTCTTTAATTTAAAATTAATGGCAGGCAAGGTTGCTTTGCGACGTCAACGGAGTGTTATTCATTGACCCTAGGATTAAAACTTTTTTATGAGAAGCAGTTGTATATTTCCGCTGTGATGGAAGATAAGTGTTCACTGGGCATTCGGTGTATTTACTATTCCCTGATATAAAAATTAAGAATGTAGACTATGGAAAAATTGTCCGTGGAGACAGTCCGAGAACTTTAAATAACTTGGACAACGAATCAAATTTCCCGATAGATAGTAAGTAAGCCATCAGAAGTTCATGAAAGAACTTTTGATGGTTCGGATTTCGACTAAAGCAGCTTAGAAAATAGTGGAAATTTAAAGTAATAAGTAGATAAAAAAAATAAGATTAAACTTTATTGTGAAAAAAGGAAAATTGCAATAATTGTTACGTAATATGTTGATACCCAATTAAGTCGGGGCATTGATAACGCATTTTATCCTTTGGATCAGGTTTAAACTAAAATCGTCTCCTATAATCTTCCCAAAATGGCTGTAATTGTCTCGAGTAATCTTGTAATAATTAACTGACCATTCAGGAGACAAAAAGGAGCCGTAAACAAAAAAAAAAGGTAAGACCGGCTCTCAGGTTGAAATAAAAAAGGAATCTTGCGAAATTTTTAATTTTGATTCAAAATGATGTATTTTCAAATAAATTCTCATGATATTACTGTAACTTTATATATTGTTTTACAAAGAGTTTTTCGATCTATCTGATCGTTTAAATTACAATTAAAAAAATATTTCTTCTTTTCAGAATGTTTTATAAAAATGGAAAAAAGCAAGATGGCACAATTGTCTTATTTTAGTTCAAGCTAGGCCGAAAAGCTGCTGAAACAGCTCGCGATATGAACGAAGCTTTTGGCTCAGTAACCATTGCTGAATGCACAGCAAAAAGGTGGTTTAAGCAATTTTATGACGACGACAAAATCTTAATGATAATAATGATCTTGAGCAAGTGGTACAATGGGAAAAGTGGTGGCTTGTTACTTTTAATGTTTCTAAAACCAAGCTTTTATCTTTACATCATCAACGCTCTTATCCCCATATGGCATCAATTGAAATGATTGACGCTCGTTTTGGGGAGGCCTCATGTTTTGAAAAGCTTCTGGGTTCGACCTTTACTCTTGATCTTAAATGGAACACATACATTAAATCCATTGCAAAGGCCGCTGGAAAAATGGTGTAATTCTTCTATCGATCCAGTAGATATCTCACTGCTGATGCAATTCTCTATCTATATAAGAGTCAGGTATGCCCAAGGATGGAGTACTGTTGCCACAGCTGGGCGGGAACTGCTAGAAAGGACTTATCCTGCCTTGATAGAGTGCAACATAGACTTCGTAACCTCGTAAGAAATGTTTTTTTCTCTTCCTGCAAATTCTTTCTCACAGAAGAGATGTGTTTGTCTCTGCTTTATCATTATTTTAATGGCAAGTGCTCGACTGAGCTTTAATCTGTGGTCACCCCTCGCCAAACTTTCATAAGAAACACCCGTCTAGCAGAAAACACTATCAATAATTTCCCCCACTCTTTATCTGTGCCTAAACTTAACCGTAGATTCCATGAACAAAGTTTCTTTCATAGAACTGCACGCCTATGGAATTGCCTTCGATTTTCCTGCTTTCCAGCTGACTACAATATGGTTGTCTTCAAGTCTAACATAAACAAGTTCTTGATGAGCCGTTCCATATAAGTTAACAAATTTACCGAATTTCCATTACTAACGATTAATATATTGTCCAATTGTCTACTGTACACTCTTTCACCCTTATCATTGAGTGGCCTCGTGGCCTTAATAAGTGGTGATGCCTATGTAAAAAAAAAGCTTGTGGTCGTCCATCGGATGTTGACACCGATGAATTTCTAACCACTTGGGAGGGATCGGAAAGACAAAAATAAATGAGTGCATCAGAAAGTGAACAGCAGACAAAAGCAACGCCGTTATGAAGTGTCATCTTCTCTTCTTTCGCGCAACAAGAACGACCCGTTTCTCGACCGAGTTTTGACTTGCGATGAAAAGTGGGTTCTTCTTGACAATAGTCGACGCGCATCTCTGTGGTTAGATGCCAACGAAGCTCCACGACACTTCCCGAAGCCAGGGCTGCACCAAAAATAAAAAAAAAACTTAAAAAAAAAACAAACTATGCAACCTGGTCGATAGTCTGTGACCAGTCTCATCAGTTTTTAAATACAAGTTAAATTATTACGGCAGAGAAGTATAGTCCACAATTAAATTAAATGCACCAGAGACTTTTACAAGGACATCCATGATTAGTAAACAGAAAAGCCCAAACGTGTCAAGATGGTTTAATGGTTATCGTACTTGATTCCCGGTCTTTAGTTTCGATCTCAGCTCGAGTATTTTTTATTTTTATACTTACAAGAAGTGAACTTTTAAAAAAGAAAACATAATACTCGCATGAACGTGTTTCGGTTTTTGTATGAATTAAAATATAATAATCATGCGTATTTTCCAACCGGGCAACGCCGGGCGGTCTGCTAGTAAATTATAAAAGAAATGTCACTTGTAACAAACACATCTGCTTATACAAGGAAGAGTAAAACATATCTGTCATTAAGACTGTCTATAAAACTAATTTGACTTTATTTCTAAAATAAAAATATCCTGTCTCAGTTTGGTGAATTCATTGACACGGTGCCAGCAGGCAATGAGGTCTATTCAATAGCACTTTAGTTAAGTTTGAGTTTTGTTTCGATTTGTCTGGCTTTGTAACATTTTAAACTTTACTTATGGATGGCGGGGCTTAAATTTTTCGGCATTGGACAGGCAGTTAAAAAAAAAATTACAACCGTGCTGTGGAAGCAATTAACTGATTTATACCCTTTCAATGTATTAAAAACGTTATCTTTACATAATCAGACAAATACGATTGGATATTTTTCATTTTTTTTTAATGGACAAAAATAAAAACTAAAAGAGAAAGGATTTTCTGAAGGAAAATGTAAAAATGAAGGCGACATTTTATGTTAATTGGCTAATGTGTTTGTGAACCTGAGTTGCTTTTTTTCTTTTATTATCGCTCATAGTAGGTTCGAAATTGTTGTGAAGAATTATTTTCATCATCTGAAGGAATTTAACATAGCGGGAATGCGCGTATGCAAATGCGTGCGAAATGATGTCACCGGTAAAGAATAAAAAAGGCTATTAAGAGAGATAGAGAAAGATTACGTTAGAGATGTAGAGCACTGAACGAGATAGCATTCGAGATCATGTGGGTGACATCACAGCCGTAAATATGTGAAAATAAATGGCCTTGCTACAAAGAAAAGGGAAGTTAAAGTTTTGTTTTTGCATTGTCCCCCATTTGCGACTGAGGCTACATCAGGTCCCGGACAACGTTACATCATTACTATTCTCAATTCAATTTTACCAGTAATTAAATAACGTATCTCTGCTTCTGACCCACGTCCATGACAATAGCTTTTTATAAAGTAAATATCTGCAAGAGATAGATGGAATTTTCAGGTCATCCATTAATAGGTTCTGTCATTATAACAATGACATTTGCAAGCCCCCCTGGTCTATCCGAGTAGAATAAAAAGGAGGCATTACTTTTCAAACGCGCCCTTAAAAATAATACAATCTATAGAATTATAAAACTCAAATAACCTTGTAACGGTAGTTGTAACCCAACATCCGGGTTACAACTTCCAGTTGCGCATGCGTATATAAAAATAAACACATGGCAGCGTAAACAACTAAACACAAATCGCTGGATCGGTTTCGTTCGAACAAACGGACATCAGTAGAAAAGCGAATATCTTAAATTTATTGAATAAAAAACTTCAAGATATGGGAAGCAAACGCAAAACGTGATTATAAATAATACATATAACCATCGATTTGTTTCATATATACGATATATTTTATATTAAATAATTAACGCGACAATAAAACGTATTGTTTTACTGTTTACGTTTTCAGCGTCCCCATTTTTTTTCTCGTTTTAATTTTCCAAATAAACAATTGTTAATACTTTCTGCTTTTTTATATCGTTCATTTCCGTATTACGTCTTAGCAATTTTCATTTCCTTATTTCGTCTTAGCAATTTTCTTACAAATAAATCTACTTTGACCCGCTGACAACCACAAGAGCATTTTACAACGGCGACTTACCCACCGCCTTCCTCTTTTTTAAATTTATTCTCCATTTTTTAATGCACCTTTCTTATATTCATATATTTTCTTATACATTACCAACATAAATAAATAACTCCGAAAATATGTTTTTTTTTAAATTGCGTTACAAATAAATAATCAACGCGACATTAAAGCGTATAGTTTTAGTTTTTACTTTTCAGCGTCCCAATTTATTTTCGCGTTTAAATTAAAAGATATATCAAAATTTGAATTTAACTTAAAGTATTATGGTATCTGTTCAGTACACATTTACCTATAAGTATGGCCAACCACTTATAATTCAATGGTTATAAGTTATTTTCAATAATAAACTATTATAAACAGAACGGCTCAGAAATCTATCTATATTCTTTTTTCATTTTAATATACTTTCATAGAAATGTTTCTGTTATGTTACAAAACCTATTTTCTTTACGTCATAAGTGTCACGCTCATATATTAATTTCATAGCTAATATAACATACTGATCCAAAGGGTTACGGGTAGTCTAGTATCCTATTATAATGTCGTCCAGAAATGTTTAGTATATAGAACCTGATTTTGATATATTTCTCTTTCTCCTAATTACTATTACAAATAAGACACGTAAACGATTAACTGTTTGTTATAAAGTGTTTTTCCTTTATTTTCTTATAGGAGGACCTGTTAACTGGCGTTGCCCTGTGAAAACATAACATAAATCTCTCTTAAAAACAAATTAAATTACGGTTGTTGGTGGTGGCCACAGTTGTCCCTGGGAATTTTTAAAAGTTATATTTTCATCCCAAACAAGGCACAGTGTCACTTTTAATTAGGGAGCTACTATCAGGGGAATCAGTTGCATGGATATTATGAGCAGCGAGATGTCTGTTCACATCACACCTGGACTTCTGCATGTCAGTACAGTTGGGAAAGCAGAATCCCGAAAAAGAGTTCCAAATCTAGCAGTTCCGGGGAAGAACATATTGGAGTAGACGGCTTTCTTACACCTATGTATCTCTACTATGTAGGGGTTAGATTTTTCTACTTATCGGGGATATTTACATCAAGGGGGGTACAAGTGCTTGTCGTTCACCAGAGGATTCACCATAAAAATACTTGTAGAACAGGTAGAGGGATGAACAATTTCGCCGATGGGACAGAGGCTGAAGCTTAGATGAGAGTTCAAGACCAATCATTTTGGCAACTCTCTTTTTAACCGTTTTCAGGAGTGAGAGAATACTAGCAGATGCACAATTCCGAATGTGACAACAGTACTCAATTCATGGGAGAATGGTGGCCTTGTAGAAGTACAGGATACTTTCAGGCGTAAGTAGCTTTCTAGCAGCGGCCTAGGCAATGCTCTCAATGCAACTGTTCTAACTCATGTTCCCTGTGAACGTAATGCCGAGTTGTTTTGGGCCATAGCTATTGATGGTAGAGAAGGTTTCTTGAAATTATTGAAGGAGACACGCTTAGTCTTGGTAGCATTGACTATGACCACCTATATATATATATATATATATATATATATATATATATATATATATACATATCCCCATTCCAGTACAGATTGGGATCTTCCTCTAGTGTTTATGCGATTTCCTTACATATGTATTCATTTGTTTTCCCATCGTGCCTGTTATAGAGCATGGTTACATTAGCAAATATACCCATCTCAGAGACAATTTCATCAGGGAGATTATTTATGACTTTTATGAATAATAAAGGCCCAAGGATAGATCCCTTAGGTACACCCGCATTTATATCACATTATTTAGATGTACGATCATCGAGTACAACCTGGATTTTTCTTTTATTTTAGAAGAATTTAATTACGTTATGGATTCGTCCAATGATGTCAGATGACCTGATTTTCCTGAGAAGACTGTCGTGCTACACCCTGTTAAAACCCTTAGATATATCTAGGACTACCGCTCTACCCTCCCCTGCTTTGTCCAGTGAATAGTACATACTTTCAGAGATTACAGTAATCTGCTGTAGAACGAGCTTGCCTTAATCCATATTGTGAATCGGTTAGATGTTTAGCAGCTGTAAGGTGATTGACTAGAGCTTGATTAATTATGGACTCAAATATTTTGGCGAAAAAGAGGAGGCTAATTGGCCGATAATTTAATGTGTCAGTGTTTTTGCCAAAATTCTTGAAAACTGGTACCACAGAAGCAGTTTTCCAGCAGTCAGTATAACAAGCTTCGTTAATGCATTTGCTGTTAAATTTGGAGAACACTGGAGAAACCTCGGCGGAGCAATTCTTAATAGCACAGCCAGGATGGGATCAGGTTCACATGCTTTCGAGGTGTCTAAGTTTTTTATGATATCATACACATGAGAAAGGGATAATTTTCAGATCATCTAGTGTGCCGTCTGTCCGAAAAGGAAACACAGATAGGGAGTGGTTTGTTGGGTTTAATGTGAGTCAGAACGACTGGCAAGCATGTTAGCCTGCTCGGTTGCTGCGCAAACAACCTCATAATTGTTGGATCGGGAGGAATTGTTGACTGCCTATTATTTACTATACTGTTGCAGATTTTTCAGAACTCACGGGTTCTTAATTTCTGTGCTTTAGTGCCTTTTTCTGGTGGTTTCAGTATATTCTCTCTTAGCTATAGGAAACTGGCGGCCGTGGCCCAAGTGAAATAATCTGGCTTCTACTCTCGGGCATTATATTTTAGAGGCAGCTAGAGGAAACCACTCTCTGTGATTGTCAGAACCTGAAAATACTTGCGGATTCTATAAAAAGCATTTAATGGAAAAACATTATTGCGTACTTATTTTTCCTGCCCAAATAAGTATAACTTCTCTAAACTTCGAAAAATGCTCCACTGATAAATAATAATTAATAAAAACAGAAACTTTCGAAATAAGGGATTCTCACTGAATATTAACTCATTAGATTAAGCGAAATCATTGATAAATAACTGTCTTCTACCGATGACAGTATTTTCAAGTCATCGTTTATCTACTCTATCTATCTACTACTATTGACGTGGATGGCTCTCGTCTTAGGGGGGCTCAATGTTTTGACAAGCTTCTGGGTTTGACCTGATCTGAAATGGAACACATACATCAAATCTGTTGCCAGGGACGCTGGGAAAATGGTGGGATCCTTCTACCACTCCAGAAGATATATCACTACTAATGTAATCCTCTATCTGTATAAAAGCCATGTACGTCCAAGGATGGAGTACTGCGGTGTATATTAACTGAAATTTATGCGTGCGAATAATTATTTGTCCTAGCGACGCCATATTGTAATATTCTGAAGTGTTCCCTTAGAACGATCTAATTCCAGCATGAGAAAATTAGTGAGCAACCAATCAGAGACAGAGGACTTTCCTGGTGAACCCTTTATTACATTTATTCTACTACGGAAAAGATAATGGTATAGGTGTAAGCGTAGAATTTGTGGAACGTGTAGACTTCCTCCCGATATCCACTAGTGGCGGTAGTAGGTCTAAATATTCAAGGGAAAATAGGTACCTCTTCATTTAACGATGTTGCGATTGTGATGATGTTGCTGCTAGGATGTATTATAGTATTTTATTATCACAATTGAAAATATGTGAAGGTTTTCGAAACCTTATGTAAGTAGTGGCTATTAGCCTTGCTGTATTAAATTTGTATGTGACATTTTTTTCCAGAAGGAAATTCCTGCAGCTACTTTATTAATATAGATATTAAAGTACATATTTTTTATAATTTCATCCACTAATCTATATTACATGAGTGATATTTCCCAGTTGATAGCCTAATCTGTTTTTTGTATGCGAATAAGCTCTATTAAAAGTATTCTTCTGTAGTTTGGTTATGCACATTATAATTCCTTATCTTATTCTTGAATAAAAAAAAACATTAACTAAATAAGTGTTTAACGTTCATGACATTATGAGATCTGTTTTTCGTTTTCCATTTAGTTTTATATCTATCCATCGATTTATTTATTTATTGAATTGATATATACGCGTTGTATGCCAATCTTACTTTAAGCGGCAAAGAAACCATATTGAGAGAATATTTTAGTAATAATATATATTAGAGGTATGCATATCTCCATTACGTTCATCTGTATGTAGGTACCTGACTATTTATGGAAGGGTGTGCGTGCATCAGTCTGCCTCTGTGCGTATGTTGATAAAGAGCCAGTTTGATATACACAAGCAGACATATCAGTTCAGATACATTCCGGCATTTTTTATTACTTCGGATTTTGGCTATATCTTCTTTTTTGCGCGTCTTTCCGATAATCCTTCTGATGCCAAGCTGTTTTTTTTTCTTTTGGAGCGTGAACTTTACCTCAAAGAACATTTTTTCTCCCGATTTGCCTTAAGAGCCCGAATGTCACAAGTTAATATATATATATATATATATATATATATATATATATATATATATACATACATATATATATAATCGTCATTTCGTTAATCTCTAATTTTACCTTGTTTTTTTTGTGTGACTCCATGTTACCCTGAGGAAAATACCTTTAGCTCCTAGCCTTTTATAGTCTCTTCAATAAAATGTCTTCGTTTTTTAATCTCTTTGATTCCTTTACAGTTTGGAATATGTCCATATTTTTAGCACTGATTTAGGAACAGGTGACGTTCAAGAATTTTGATTTTAATAAAAGTTGATGCGTACGACCATTTAAGAAATACGATATCACATCACTATATTAAACACCCAACCTATAAATTGTTGACAAATAAAAAATGACTGTTCAGCCTATTTCTAATTACTGGACAAATAAAATAAAAACGAAATAAGTTTCATAAAAATGATCTATTGCTTTTAATGATTATGATTGCCATTAAAGAAACCCGACTTAATGTATTCTGGGTTTACTTTTAATAGTATGCTCTACACTGAAAAGGTTTTTTGCGCTTTAATTCAGGAGTTGCCATAATGAAATGAATAACAACGCGTTTAAATCCTATTGCCTCGATTTTTAAATGCAGATGTTGGCAACTTTCGTGTTATCCATATGTAAATATCTTTTTGGGGAAAAATCAAGGAAATTTACGCCAACAAAAGAATCAAGTAAAAATCTGCGCAGTGAGGATTCCTACGTATTTAGACTTTGTCGAACAATATAATCTATTTCTTGCGACAGACCCAGCATTATAAAATGGTATCATGCTAATATGCGTGGAATTCAACTCTTGGATCTTATTATCTAAATATTAATTTCTTCATCCGTATGTCCAGTGTAACAAGGAAAACATCGCAAACATTAATTAAATAGAAACGAATTACTTTCTTTATCACTCTTTATCTGTTAAAATCATTAAAACCATTTCCTCTCCAACAAAAGCATGAAAAAACATGACTGTCAGCTTACGATTTCAAATTTGCTATATTTTTTTATGCTTCAAAATGTCATATTGAGAGGAGGTTAAGATTTCTTTTTTATACTTTCTTTTTAAAATTAAAAAAATATGCAACAAATTGACATTTGTTTTTTATGATTTATAGAAACAAATATTCAGAAAAAATTTGTTGAATTTTCATTGAAAAACAATACATTTTCTAAATCAATTTTGTTCAGCTTTAAAAGATTAAAAATAATTAACTTAAAACAGTTCTAAATTCGTCGTTATTTTTTAAATTTTATTTTTTATTAATTTTATTAATAATATTTTTTAAGAATTTAAAACTACAGTGGAATTTCCACGGTTTCTCCTAATAATATCTCATTTTGTTATGAAATGCCTTCTAGAACTTGTAGGGATAATTCATGCCAAAATTTTGTAGAATTTTGTAGAATATTTTCAACGTTCATAATTTTTTTCACAAACAATTTCTATTATAAAACATCGACAGGTGAATTATGGTTATACTGTAAATACCATTTATTTTTAACACATCGATAAAAGCAGTTTACATTTGGTATGGCAGATTTTGTTACATTTACATTAATAATGTGTTATTTCTGTAAATATATAATATATAGCTGTGATCTTAAAAGAAGACACGAGCCTTTTCTGACGCTGGATATGAAATGTAAACTAACAAGGGATAAAATGAAATAAAAGCATAGAAAACGTTAGTTAATATGAAATTAAGATATTTTTTTTTTTACTTTTAATCTTCATGACTGCTGTTTTCAACCTTGTTTTTAAAACATCCGGTAGTGATGTGTTTCGGGATAAATGTTTATAGTATGCGAATCCGCACTACTATACACTAAAAAGGGTGAGTTTAGTTTGAAAATTTCGTATAGCTTAGCAAGTTTCCATTAAAGATAAACAGATTAGAAACGAGCAAGAAGTTAAAAAGTTTTTGATGGACATCGTTCCAAAAAAGCATGTTGTAAGCGTTTGATGTTAGGTCTTGAATAGAACGAAATAATATTACCAGGAGACAGAGCGATACGTCATCAAAATATAAAGATAATAACAGCAAGGATTCGAATGTTACAAATATTATTTAGCAAATGTCAACGTCATAAATAAATTAAATTTTTGCTTCGTTTTTTATACTAAAATTTATTCAGATATTTAATTGGAGCTTCTTATCGACTGTGAGACAATCTTTGTAACTGTATCTTTTTAAGAGACTCATTATTTATTTATTTTTACTTGGTTTTACCTATTTTTCAAAATGGAAAATAGATAATTTTATTTAAGGTCTTATTTAATGATTAATTCCTTGTTTTTATATAATCTAGTGTTGTTTTTTTTTACATTTTTACAACCAATGGCTAATGAAATAGATTTGTAAAATATATTACTCGTGTTTAGTTTCAGATAATGTGAAAATGTAATGTGGTTGCGTAGTGTTTAAATTGTGTAATTGTCTGTGTATATGTTAATGTATAAACGCGCGTGCGTTTTGTGCGAATTATTCCATTATAAACTTACACGATCAGACTTTCACAAATGAGACCATACAAGATTATGCCTGTATCGACAATAATGTTATATTCTTGCCCCCAATCTAACACAGCATAAATGAACCCTCTGGGGATTCTCACGTGATAAACAAGCTTTTTATCTTTCTATCGGACATTGAAGTTTTCCCTTCATCACTTTCTTCAGCTTCCCTTTCTCTCTCTTTATATGAGAGTATCTTTACCTAAATTCATCTGTCCTCTTTACGTGGTGTTCATTGCCTTGTTACCCGTTTGAAGCACCGACCCAACCCCCTCAAGCACGCAAAACATGTGCATTAATATATACTGTCGTTAAACCGAAATAGATGAAAGATATTTTGAAGCATTATTTGTTTATTGTTCATTCATAATTAACTCTTTGATTTTTTTTAGTTCGAAAGCCCGAATTTAAGATAAATATTTCGAATATTAATTAATTTATTTTTATAAATTCCACTAATTAAATTTTAACTGATTTAATAAAAAGATAACTTTTGCGATTCAAAGTCTTAAATTATTGTTCCTTTTTTTTAAATGATTTTATATTAGTATTGCATTAACTTTTTCATCGCATACAAAAGTACGTACACATATGGAAATAGCGTTTGTTAAAATGATTGGCAGAAATATGTCGCCGATTTCTTGATTATTGAACGGACCAAAAAATACACGGAAATGTAACCTAATTAATTTTCCATTCCTGAAAAATGTTTCTGATTATATGATTTGTCTCCTTCGAGTTTATTATTATTAGAAGAAATTCGAATAGGAATGAAAGAAAAGTCTGTATCTTTATTTATAATGCTTGGTCTGACATATTGTGGTTTCATAAAGTTATTACGAAATTAATGCACATATAATTGTATGAGTTTTTTGCATAATGGTTTCTTTATCCTCATATATATATATATATGTATATATATATGTGTGTGTATGTGTGTGTGTGTGTGTGTGTGTGTGTGTGTGTAATGGAGATAAATAATCTTAATCCCAATTTTCTATTTTATTTTATATATAACATAAAAATTAATAACTACATTTTCTTTTATTTTGTTTTTAAATATTTGCAGGAATATCTTCGTTACTCACGACTAAAATGCTAGTTTTAATTTGATGTCTTTAACCCCCCCTATTTTTGCTGCTGAGGAGACTACGTTTTAAAAGACAAAACTTTGTCAATTTCAATAAAATGAACATCGTTTCTGAAACGATTGTACAATCGATTTTTTTTTAATTTACAATTATGAATCGTTTTACTTTATATTAATATAACTCTAGGATACCTATACCTATTGAGTTTATTATATATCTAAAATGCAATGGGCTCTGTTTTCTTTTAGAAGTATTAATACATTTACTAATACATTAAAATAAACTCTACTCTTTAGACTCCAGGTCTAATTCCCCCTCTCTCTCTCTCCATCTCTCTCTCTATCTCTCTCTCTATCTCTCTCTCTCTCTCTATATATATATATATATATATAGGTATATATATATATAGAGAGATAGAGAGAGAGAGAGTTCATTCACAAAGTGTCGTTAACAAAAACAAATAAATCATCTACATCTACATATACATATACATATATATATATACATGCACATATATACATATATATACACATATATATATATATATATGTGTGTACATATATGCATGTATATATGTGCATATGTATATGTAGATGTAGATGTTTTATTTGTTTTTGTTAGCGGCACTTTTTGAATTAATTCAATTTTTTATACGAAATTTTAATTATACGCGAGTTGGGAATGATTTGCTACACCCTAAAATAGAGAGCGGCATATATATATATATATATATATATATATATATATATATATATATATATATATATATATATATATATATACATATGTATATATATGTATATATATATTTATTTAATATCATAGTCCACTGATACGTGTTTCGTTGGCTACGCCCCATCAGAGTCGCTAAATCTAGCGAGATACAAGTTGGAACCCCATAATAAGAAGCCTAAACTTCTACCACGCGGCTATCTAGCACAGATGCTGCTCCCCATATTAGAAGAAACAAAATTGGTCAAAGGGAAAGGTGTTCCCAACTCGCATTTAAGTAAAAACGCACATTCGTATAAATAATTGAATCCATTAAAAAAGCATCGCTAACAAAAACAAATAAAAAGATGTACATAAAAACGCGATACATTTAGTAGTCGTGCGAGGTTAGCCGCTTGGTAGAGGGTTAGGCAGCT
>NC_136483.1:9029693-9094693 GCF_053919585.1 Euprymna scolopes | reverse complement strand
AAGTTTGTCCCGATATTCGACGCCATATCTTTGTGAATCTCGCCAAATTTTGACAAATTCAAATACGAAATAAAAAAGGAAATAAAGTCATCGCCTGCTATTTCGTGTTTTCTTTTTTTGTAAATTTTCAATCGTTATTTAAGTCAACTGCTTAAATGATGTAATTTCATTGGTCAAATTTAAAACTCTATTTTAATTATTTCGTAGGGTTTTGATTTCTTGGAATTTTTTGCTTTTTTTTCGTTCTTTCTTTTTATTGCCCTTTCTTTTTTTGCGTATATCTCTACTTGAATAAATTTTCTATTTCTTTCTTTTGCTAACTTTCTGCTGATTTTGTTCTGTTTAACCTTTCTTTCAAATGGATTTGTTTTGGTTTTGTCTTAGTTTTTTTCCCGTTTTCATTCATTCTCTCTCTTTTATTCTCTCTTTTTTCGTCGATTCATTTTTCTTCATTTTGCATTTCTTTCTTTCGTGTTTTCTTTCACGTTTTCTTTCTTTCATACATAACTTAAATTTCACCCATCTTTTTTCTATTGCAAACAAGCCACAGTGCCACTTTGCCATAGAAGCGGGGGCTATTATCTGGGACTTAATTTGCAGGAATTCTATGTAAGCAAGGTGTTTGTTTACATTACACTTGAACATCTGCATGTCAGTACAGTTAGGGAAGCAGGAACCCGGAAGGGAATTAAAAAGTCTTGCAGTCCGAGAGAAGAAACTATTAGAGTAGAAGGCTTTCTTACATTTGAGGCTTTCTACTGAGTAGGGGTGTGATTTTGCTGCTTGTCGAGTTTTTCATGGGTATTTACCTGGAGGCTGTACAAGGGCTTCAATTCATTGGAGCGCCTACTGTTAAAATATATGTAAAACAGGTAGATGGAAGCAACATTTTGTTGACTCTCTTTTGAACCCTGTCTATTTTAGTTTTCCTTTTTCCCTTTCCTTTCTTCCATTTAGACATTTACATGCGTTTTTCTTATTGGTTTCTTTATTTTCTACAACTTTTATTTCTCTCTTGCCTTTATTATTTTACTTAATCTTTTTTATTCTATTATTCTGTTGATCAAATTGGTTTTTAACTTTTTTCTCTTTTATCGCGCATTTCGTTCTTGTTCCTGTGTTTTCTTTTCTTTATTTTTTCTCCCTTTTTCTGTTTTTCTTCTTTTTATTTCTTCCCACAATTCTCGGTCTCTTTCCTTCTTTATATTCTTTTGATATTTTACTAACAGTGCGGGTCCTGGATATGACCTTAAACTATATCCGATGGTGAGGCCCCAGCTTGCGGGCTCTGGGGAGTGTGGAGCCACCCTTTAATTGCCATTGCTCCCAGGTACACTCTGACCCGGAGTGGTAGTACCTGTTAGGGTCCCAACTATGGGTTAAATAGAAACTGACTTGCAAAAAACAAATATATTCTATTAAAGGATTTTCTTCAAAATCACCGGATTCGACATTAAATAACCTGAAAAGGGTTGATATGCCGTAAAACAACCGACCAACCAACCAACCAACCAACCAACCAACCAACCAACTAACAGTGGGACCCGACGTTGCTCGGGATTGAATGACGATAAATGAATGTTTACTCCTCCCGCCTATTTTATTGTCATTAAAATCTGCGAAATCCTCCATGTTTGCAATGAAATCGACTGCTCTAGTTAGGAACTCAACGCGGTGCAACTGCAGCAAGCTTCATATGCCTTCGCATAATGACTTAATTCACAATACATTGTAGTAAAAATTGCAACGTAGATGACATAATGTTAATTTTATAAGCTTGCTTTTATATATAATGGCTTGAATTAAAGTTGAAAATACAAAATTCAAATATCCCACTTTAATTGTTCTCTAGACAGAAACATGTCCAACACGCCACGGTTACATCAAATAACCTACTGTTGATATCATATTTCGGGGCGTCGGTTTGTGTGGTATTAAAACTTCTCAAATGTCGTTGTAATATTAGAATGTGTAAGGTGTTAACTTTGGCCAAAATCGCCTGTTCCTTCTTTCATCGGATTATTTTGATTATCAATTATCGATTCTCATTGAATTTATTCCGGTACAAAACCTATATAATATATACTCTTCTGTACGTTTTCGTTTAATAGACGCATATTAAATCTATATTATCGGTTATGCCCGGTTATCGTACAAAGATTAGTTAGGTGTATACAAATAATGTAAAAAATAGAAATTTACTTGTAAGAAAAAAGAGAAAAAAATCTATTAGAAGTCCAATTAGAGTTTACGTTACATATAAATTATATAATATCATATGAGAACGAATGTGAGACGCAAGTGTGCTACAAACATCCGAGAATCGTCCAAAAAGCACACCTTCTAGTTTTGTACTCAGAAAATTGAAGAGCTCCAACGAAGGTAGTAGAATTATTCAGATGAGCGAAAATTTGTATTCCGAAATTTAATTTTCTACATGCTCACTAGTATTTCCAATTAATTTTTTCAGCGATGGACGATGCCTGCGTATGGGTTTATCAAAGAGTTCTTCGTCATATAAAGGCCGTTTTAAAAGTAACGTCTAATATTTTTTTTGTTTTAACTGAAAATATTAAAGAACTTAGGAGTAGTATCATAAAAACTAACGACCTTAATTGTTTTTCATAGTCACTATCATTTTTAAAACAATTTCTACCAATAATGAATGATTGTTGTTACTGGGCGTCTGGAGCGCCATTTATCATATGAAGGTCGTTCCAAAACAAAACCTTTTTATGCGTGATACCATTATCACGAAACATTTTCGAATTTAATTAAAATAGGAAGCATTATTTTTGGGACGCCTTTCGTCATTAAATTGTAAAATTGAAATTGATGAATTTTTAATTTCTCTATTGTAAAATATTATTTCTATTCGTTTTCCTTCATTCTAATATTACCGCTAATTTACTTAGTGCGTTTGTACTGCATTGTTTCATTTATTTATTTTCTTCTTGTTATCTTTCCTGTATATTTTCTGTTTGTTTAAAATTATTTTTTTCTTTTTTTTAAATTTTTTTTTTTCTTTTTTTAAATTATTTTTTTTTCTTTTTCCAACAAATGTGGTCGCTTTCCGTCCATTTTGTTTGCGTTTTTAAACTATATCTTTAATTAAACCCTTGATTTCTGTCTTTACTTGCCCCTATGTTTTCTTTTTTTTACGTTTTTACTTTCTACCTTTCATTTGTAATCTAATTTTCATTTCTTCTCTCATTTTCTGTTTTTCTTTCATTCCGTACTTAATTTTTCTTCCCGTTCATTCTTTTAACTTATGTTATCTTTTTCCTTCGTAATTCTGTAAAACCTTATTCAATATGATTTCACATTTTCCTTACGTTTTTATATGCTTCTGTCCATTACCTCCTTGTCGATCTCCTTCCTTTGCTATAATTATATCATTTTCCAGCTTCATTCTTACTCTTCAATTCTACCATACGTTCCATATTTTTTTCCATTTTTTCCCTATATTTTATTTATCATTTCTGTTATTCCTCTGTCTTTCATTTTTATTTTATTTTCTCTCCTTCATCAACAACTCCTTATTTGAATTTATTTCTTTTATCATTTATAACGTTTCCACACTTTCATTCTTTTTCTATTTCACATTTCCCCATTTCACTATAAAATCTAAATCCGCCGCTATACATTTTTCATTTAACAATCATTCCTTACCACCTTCTTCGCTTCCTTCTGCCTCAACGTATTACAACGCCCACACTAAACTATACCCCCGGACCCCAAAACGAAGCGTAATATTCTTCATATCATCGTTGGCTTCCCTGCATAATTGACCCCTTCAGGTTGAAAAATGAAGTACTGCTTGACTAAATTCATCAAATTCCCAATCATTACGCTGCGATGTTGTTTCTCCGTAAACGGTTCCGTCGGCCCTTTGCCCCGGAACGACGAGCAAGGAAACTCCTCCATATTCAATTATACGAACGCCGTTCCCGACAGCGTTTTACATCGAAATAATCAAATACCCTGTTTTCGTTTTTGTCAAGTTTTTGTTTTGTTTTAAAATCCTATTCTGGAGATATCCGCTCCAAGTTAAAAAAAAGAAAAGAATTAAACACATGAAAATTAATAAATGAATAATTCGGAGAAATGAAGATATACATATCGGGCGGGGGGGGGGAGAAAAAGGAGCGAAAATGTATTCTATATAATTATAATATGCTCGCAGATAGCAGAAAACGGAGCTGGAGAAATATTAGAAAAGAAAATAGAGAAGAGGTGGAGCGTTGGAGGGAATTTCTTTAAAAAAAATTCTGAGGCGAAGTGATGAAGGGTGGATAAGAGGGTGAAATTACATGGGAAATGAACACGAGAAGAACGAGGAATCGCGATATTACTAAAGCCGATATTACTCTCACTAATAATAAGAAGAATCCGTATATTACGTATAAAACATTATATATATAACACTTTTCTTACTTGATCAAGGTTCGAAAGTCACTCGATAAGTCTTAATGGAAGTAAGGTGGTAGTTTAGTAATTGTTGTGTAAATTTGGTAGAATGTGATTATTTATGGGGATGGCTCAACAAGATCTTGTTTACATTGGATTTGAAGGCTACTATCTTGTATTTAATCAGGAAGCAGTTCACTGGAACAGTGTTCCACAAGCAGGCAGTTTTGGGAAATGAGCTTTGTCTGTGGCATCTGTGTTTAGATTTTGGCACGTATAGAGAGTGGGGGAAATCGTTTATAGTGATTGTAGCTAGTCGAGTGGTTTTGTGAAAGTTTGGTAAGGAGGATCCATAGATTGGTGTTCAGTCGAGCATCTGCCATGAAAATAACAATAGAGCAGAAAGAAGCTCAAAACGTTTCTTCTGTGGAAAAGGGGTTGCGGGAAACATAAAGGGCATCACGTATTAGGTTTCGAAGCAGGTTTTGAACAGCTTCTGCCCAGGTGTTGAAACAGTACTGAATATTAGAGCGTGCCTGGCTTTTATACAGATAGAGGAAAGCATTGACAGTGAAATACCCACTGGACCTATAGAGTTATCTAACCATTTTTCCAGCAATATTAGCGTGTTCCATTTCAGACCAGAAGTGAATGTCATTCTCAGAAGCTGGTCAAGACACCAAGCTTCTCCAAGACGAGAGTCATTCATTTTAATTGGGGTGTGATGGGAGTCAAATGGATTAAGATGAAAAGAGAGAAGCTTGGTTTAACCAGCCTATTTTTTCCCATATTGCACCACGTTCTCAAGATCAGAAAACAGAGAATTGAAAAGATCTTAGTCATTGCTGGCATTTGAAGTGCTACCATAGATTGTGGTGTCGTCTGAATAAATATCTAGGATATTAAACTGGTATCGCGAAGGTACCAACATCCGAATTTACCCATTTCAAAACAATTATTTGAAAATCCAATCCTGTTGGTTGGCAACTTAGCAGTTTACGAGGGGGCGTGCAATAAGTAATGCCCCGGCCCACTTTCCATAGCAGTAGAGTAATGAAACTTGGTACACTTATTAGTCTTTCTCTACATAGGAACCATCCAGAGTTATACATTTCTCCCATCGTTTCATGAAGCTCTGGAAACCGTTTTTGTAGAACACCCCAGGTTGGTCCTCGAACCACGACGTGACTTCAGAAATCAAGACTGCATCATCTGGAAAACGCTTTCCTTTCAAAAACAACTCCATGGATGGGAACAGGTGAAAGTCAGAGGGTGCAAGTTCACGAGAGTAGGAAGGATGGGGGAAATTTAATAACCACACGCCCGTGCTTCTGATCTGGCGACATGCGAGTTGTGGACCGGAGCGTTGTCCTGCAGGAGGAGGGTAACTACGCTGAACTTGCCCCGCCTCTTGAATTTGATAGCTTCCCTTAATTTCCTCAAATGTGAAGCATAATAAGCTCCTGTAATTGTGGTACCCTTGGCCAGGAAATCTGTTATCACTACTGCGCCCTGGTACCAGAGGACTGTGAGCATTACTTTGCCAGCGGAGGGCTGCGCCCTTGCCCTCTTTAGAGGTTGTGAGTCCAAGTGCTTCTAATGCATTGACTGGGCTTAGGTCTCTGGATCATAGTGATGGACTCAGGTTTCACCCTGTGTAATCAGTCTTTTGAAAAACTTTGACCCATC
The DNA here is from genome assembly GCF_053919585.1 of Euprymna scolopes. Lineage (NCBI taxonomy): Eukaryota > Metazoa > Mollusca > Cephalopoda > Sepiida > Sepiolidae > Euprymna > Euprymna scolopes. The sequence goes on along the minus strand of NC_136483.1, from coordinate 9,088,594 downwards.
TTCTTGGCACATCTCCAAATTCATCCTCGATCACTCGGCGCGTTCTCGCTTCTGGAATGGTGTGAACAACGTGGGAATCCATCTGGCAGACACCTTATGTATATTCAAATGGTCATGAATGATAGCTTCCACAGACACGGTACGAATCTTGACATCTTGGGCTATTTGGCGAATAGTAATGCGCCGATCTTCCAAAATGGCAGCCTCAACTTGACGGACAGATGCCTCCTCAATGGCAGAAGGGGAGCGACCAAGTCTGGGAGCTGTTTCCACAGATTTCCGGTCACGTTTGAATTCACGATGCCAGCGTTTTACAGGATCATATGATGGGAGATTATCACCATAAGCTTCTTTCATTTCATCAAAGTCTCTTGTGGTGTGCGCCCTTTCAAATACAAAACCCATATCACTGCTCGACATTCAACAGGCTCCATTTCACACCTAACTCAGTTCAAACCCGTGTAAAACAGAAACCTCAAATAGTTCACAGCTGTAATTTGCCACATAACCCGTAGAGAAATAAACCATTGCACATGCAAAATTTCAGCTAGATCAGACCACTGAAAGTAGGCCAGGGGCATTACTTATTGCACGCCCCTCGTAAATTATCTTTTCTTTGTGTTTTACTTTTCTTTTGAAACAAAATTTAGAATTTCTTAATTAAAATATAACATTTATATGTATTTATCTATTAATTCAAATAGAATTTTGCCCACCTTAACGATAAGTATAAAAAGTAAGATTCATTGTTATTTAAAAGATTAGTGTTTCACAAATTCCAATAAATAAAACGAATATATCTCATTTTATTTATTTATCTATCAATATTTTTTACAAATGATAATTTATTATTAAGGCCAAAATGCCACACGAAGATAAAGGTTATAGAGTTACGGTAGCCAATTCGACAATATCATAGTAATGGAAATTAGTAGTGGAAATTTCGTAAATTGGATGACAGCTCATAAATCAGCGCTTGTTTACATCGGTCTGTAGGACGACTATATTGGAGTCAGCTTTAAAGCAGGGAAACGGAAAGTTCCACAGGCATTCAGTTCTAAGAAATAAGCTTTAGTGGCGGAAATTATGGTGGTTTCAGAGGCAACGTTTTTCTGTGGGAAAGAGGTTTCGAGGAAGAGCAAAGGACATCACTTACTAAGCTACGTAGTCTATTTTGAACACTGTCAAGGCACGGTTATGGTGCTTTGAGTAGGTGCTACCCAAATGTAGCAACATTACTCCAGCTAAGGACTTACACAGGTAGAGAATTGCACCGGCAGTGAGATATCTACTTGAACGGTAGAATGATCCCACCATATTTTCAGCGAATTTGGCAATATATTTGATGTACCTGTTCCATTTGACGGTCAGAAACATTGAGCCTCCTCAAGACGAGCACCATTTGTTTTAATTGATGCTAGACGGATGTCCAAACGTTGATGATAAAAAGATAGTTCGCTTTTAAATGCATTAAAATTACTATTTATTGCGAATGCAAAAATGTAAATTATATGTTTATATTATTAAAACTTACATTATACCTATAAATGATATATCGACGTGGTACTGCTTAGAATTAACTACATCTATTCCGAACAAAACACACAGAAATGGGGGAGCTGATAAACACAACGTAATGTTCAGCCATCACATCTGAATGGAATGATCTGCACTACACGAGATGAAAAATGGGCACGTTGAAACCGGAGAGAGCATGTAATTACCAAGTAAAATTAAATTAAGTTGATTTGATAAGAGTCTAGACCAGTATTAGGCGGGAAAATAGACTAAAGAATAAGGACCGGAAGTCTGGGAATCGAAGAACCTATATGTATAGTTCAGAATACAGGTCAGAAACGTGAGGCAAGATAACACCTAGTTACGAAAATGACAACCAAACAGAGAAACAAAATCGCTGCTGACAGTTACACAACCAAAGTTGCCAGAAAAAATTGATCTTGACGCAAGCATAAACAGAACACAAGAAAAACGTAAATGTACACTTTCAGGACATTCTAATGTCTGCAATTTAGACATGCACACAAACACAACAAAACCATCCCAGGAGAATACTGAAATACGAAACTTACAAATTGCTTTGGAGCAAAAAGGTACAAACATACACATGAATCCAAGCAGAAATACCTGACATGATAATATCGTTGCATCGTAAAACTTCTGATGCCCATCTGGCATCAATTGAAATGAATGGCTCTCGTCTTGGGGAGGCTCCATGTTTTGACAAGCTTCTGGGCTTGACCTTTACCCCTGACCTAAAATGGAATACGTACATCAAATCTGTTGCCAAGACCTCTGAAAAAATAATGGGAACCTTCTATTGATTCAGTAGATATCTCACTGCTGATGCTATTCTCTACCTAGGATGGAGTATTGCTGTCACATCTGGGAAGGAGCTGTTCGAAAGACATTATCCTGCCTTGACAGAGTTCAGAATAGACTTCGTAGCCTAGTGGGGGTGTCCTTTTCTCTTCTCTGCAATCTCTTTCTCACAGAAGAGACCTTCCGAGCCGGTCTCTGTTTTCTCGTTATTTTCATGGCAAGTGCTCGTCCCAGCTACAATCTATGGTCCCCGCTCCCCAAACATTATCGAGAAACACTCGCGTAGCTGTAAACAATAACAATAATTTTCCCCATCCTTTATCTATGCCTAATCCTAAACAGAGATTCTATGAACAAAGCTTCTTCCTAAGAATTTCACACCTGTGCAACACTCTTCCGTTTACCTGCTTTTCAGCTGACTACAATATGGCCGTCATCAAGTCTAATGTAAACAAGTCTTGATGAACTGTTCGCCTTAATGAATGCAATTTATCAAATTTACACTTCTAACGATTACTATGCTATTGTTCATTTTTTACTACTGTACACTCTTCAACCCGGATCCTCGAGTAACCTCTGGGCCCTAGTAAGTCGTGATTTTTTTGTAAACAAAAATATGTTTAGTTGGCTCAAATCATCACAGAATCAGTATCTATATAAACATGAGAATAAACAGAAAATGATCATAAGATAAAAATCCAAAAGTTATTATCAGACAATAAACAGAAAATGAATGTAATAAACAGAATATAAATAACAGACAAAAAATAAAAATAAATATTAGATAAAAACAGAAAATGAATATGAGATAAAAACAGAAAATTATTATAAGATAAAAAAGAAAATTATTATAAGATAAAAAAAAGAAAAATTATTATGAGATAAAAAAGAAAATTATTATAAGACAAAAACAGAAATTGATCATACGATCATAAACAGAAAATGAATATAAGATAAAAACAGAAAATTATTATGAGATAAAAACAGAAAATTATTATAAGATAAAACAGAAATTGATCATAAGATAATAAACAGAAAATTAATATAAGATAAAAAAACAGAAAATATTCATAAATAACAAAGAGAAAATCAATATGAGATAAAAAGAAAATGAATATTATATAATAAACCATAATTAATAGAAAATAATAATCAGAAAATTGATCGAAAATGAATGTAAGATAAAAAACAGAAAATAAACCTAAAAAATAAACAGAAAATCAATATAAGATAAGAAACAGAAAATAAACCCAAAACCAATTAAAAAAGGATAAGAAATAGAAAATAAACCTAAAAAAAATAACAGAAAATGAATATGATAAATATAGGAAATTAAGATAAGATTATATACAAAAATGAATATCAGAAAAAAACAGAAAATAAATATCAGATAAAAACAGAAAATTAATATCAGATAAAAACAGAAAATAAATATGAGATAAAAAGCAGAAATAAGCGCCAGAGAAAAAACAGAAAATGAATATGAGATTAAAAAATAAAAAAATTAATATGAGATAATAAACAGAACATGACCATAAGAAACAGAAACTGAATATAAAAAATGAATATTATATATTACACAGAAAATGAATACGAGGTATAAAACAGAAAAGTAATATAAGATAAAAAACAGACAATACATATAAGATAAAAACCGAAAATTAATATGAGATAAAAAACAGAAAATTTATAGAAGATAAAACAGAAAAAGAATATAAAATAAGAAACAGAAAAGAATATAAGATAAAAAAGAAAAAAGAATATAAGATAAAAAACAGAAAAAGAATATAAGATAAACAAGAAAATGAAGATAAGATAAAAAACAGAAAATTTATAGAAGATAACAAACAGAAAATTTATAGAAGATAAAAAACAGAAAAAGAATATAAGATAAAAAAGAAAATGAATACAAGATAAAAAACAGAAAATATATAGAAGATAGCAAACAGAAAATTTATATAAGATAAAAAACAGAAAAAGAATAGAAGATAAAAAAGAAAATGAATATAAGATAAAAAACAGCAAGTGAATATTTTACATTAAACAAAAACTAAATATAAGATAATTAACAGAAGAAAGATAGAATATATTAACAGAAGATACATAGAATATATTAAACAGAAAATGAATACAAGATAAAAAACAGAAAATTAGTACAAGATAAAAAACAGAAAATGAGTACAAGATAAAAAACAGAAAATGAACATTAGATAAAAAACGGAAAATAAATATAAGATAAAAAACAGAACATGAATATCAAATAATAAACAAAAAATGCTAGAAAACTGCAACGAATATTATAACATCTAAATATATTTCTGCTGTTATTTCTCCTCAAATAAGGTACAGTGCCAATTTGACGTAAGGAACTACTATTTATAATCAAATTTTGATAGGGTTTAACAGCGTTATGTCTATTCACATTAAACTTTATTTTCTGCATGTCAGTACAGTTATGAAAACAGTGTAGCAGTTCAAATGAGAAAATATATGATTAAAAGTTTACTGGCATGAAGAAATCTATACAATGTAGATGTGGAATTTTGTTGCTTGTCGGGTTAGTTAAGGGTATTTACGTTGATGGGTATAGTTCGGTAGAGCACATTTCATCCAAATATTTGTAAAACAGGCACGGGGTTGCAACATTTCAGCGATAAGATAGAGGCTGGAGTATTCTGAAGAATGCCCGAAATTGTTATCAAAAAGAAAATTGAGTACACGCAATGGACAGCAAATATCAAAACACACAAAATAGTAATCAAAATATTTGAACGCCGAAACCAAATAACATAAACACCAATCCGACCATATATAAATGAAAAAAAAATGAGGAAATCAAACCAGTCCAAAAGAAATAAACTTGCGGGAAATTCCATGAATAAGATCCAGTCACAATTGTAGAAAACACGTAAAGGCTTAAGGAGAATGCAAAGACCGAGAAATAAGTGCATCAATCAAACCTCCACTGGAAACTACTACTACTGATAACTTTTAGAGGCATATTGTAACTCAAATGCAAGAGGAAACTTTGAAAATAGCTAGAGAGATATACATGCTAAACGGTCGTTGCGATAACGCGAAATAATTTGGAAAGTCTATCTAAAAAGGTTGAGAAATCTGGACATCTAAGAAGAATTATTGGCACCCACCTTCCTAAGATACGCAACAGGCAGTTTTTGATGAGAATTCAGTATAAATGATTTGTGTAAAAATGCTTAGTTAATAATAATAATAATAATAATAATATTAATAGTAGTAGTAGTAGTAGTAGTAGTAGTAGTAGCAATGATGAACGGTGGTATTGGACAAAACCAGAGGGGCATGTCAATACAAATTGATAAAGCTGATATGATTTTTCTAAAAAAAAAGCTGGAGAAGGATTGACATAGCCTGAACTTTCGATATTAAGGCAGAAGAAAAATCAACAAATATCAAGATCTAAAATAGGAATTAATCAGACTATGGATATGTAAAGAAGTTAATGTGATTCTCATTGTAATTAAAACGCTTAGGACAATAAGGAAAAACCATTATATATGACTTAATAATTTTGCAAAAAACTTTCCTGTTCGGCAAAAATGTAAAGGTAAAGAGTAAATGTCTAAAGTGAAAAGAATTGAACTGATGAGCAAATAGAAAAACTAAAACATTTTAAAGTTGACACTGCTATGAAATAATAATAATAATAATGATAATAATAATAATAATAATAATGATAATAATAATGATAATGATAATAATGATAATAATAATGATAATAATAATAATGATAATAATGATAATGACAATGATAATAATAATAATGATAATAATAATAATAATAATGATAATAATAATAATAATAATAATAATAATAAGAAGAAGAAGAAGAAGAAGTATTTACAACAAAGATGATAATGATGATCTTCTAAATTCCTCTCACAAAGAAACGCAGACATACATGTAGCGGTACGAGCTTTTGCCAATACCCCATAAAATGGTCGCGTCTCGTAAGTTTGAATAACCGAGATGGAAATTCATCATGTAGATTTTGAAAATCCGACAGGATTATTGCCACGCAAACTCCAAATCACATTCATGGGGTTGCAAATGTGAAATTAATGGTGTCTGACTGATGAAAGAAAGTACTTTTTTTCAATACTAATCCAAAGAATTTGAGTGTGATTGAAACTGAGAAGGCTTTTTATCACTTATGTCACACGTAGCACGGCTTATAAAAAATTGTAGTTGGCAAATAAAGACTATCTAGGTAGGCATATAATTAATCGTATCATATAAGACCCTCCCCCTTCCACAAAATCGTGAAGAAAGTGATACAGGATGATCTTGGGGAAAATTATGGTAGGAGAGTACTTTAACTTTTAAGGCCAACACGAGGTGCAATAGGGCAAAATAAGGTTGGTTAATCTTAAGATATCCAAAACCAAGCTTCCGTATTTTCACCATATATGCTCTGATTTCCATTTGACTGCAACTGATATAAATGGTTCTAATCTTACAGAAGCTCCCTGCTTCGACAAGCTTCTAGGCTCGACCTGCACTCCTGACTTGAAATGAAAGACTTATATCAAACCTGTTGCTAAGATCGCTGAAAAAATAATTGTATCATACTATGGTTGCATAAAACATCCCGACACCACCCTCTACTGTAAGAGACAAATTCATCATAAAGTAGAGTACTGTTGCCACATCTGGGCTGCAGATGCTTTTAGTACCCAACTGTTTTGACAGAGTTCAAAATCTATTTCGAAACCTCTTTCCCACAGGATTTCAGAACTTCTCATTAAAAGTGCTGGTCTGACTTCAATTTATGTTCCGCTCTGTCAAACTTTCACAAAAAGCAGTCGTCTACTTACAAATATAACAATTAATTACAATTATAATCATTATATCTCTCTATAAATATAAACGCGAATTCCATGAGCAATGCTTCATTCCTAGAACTGATCGCACGAGGAACTGTTCCACCGAGTTACGTTCCAGCTGACTATAATATGGCTGTCTTCAAGTCCAATGTATACAACTTCTTGTTGAACTGTCCCTTAAATAATAACTATCACTTTGCTGTTGACTCATTGAGCACAATACATGCATTAACCCTTACTCTCGAGTGACTTTCGGGCCTTTATAAGTTGTTATTCACTTGTTTGAACAATGTTAATAAACATATACACATTATTACAATGCAACAGGGAATCCAGGTTTTGGATTGCCTGCTGACAGAAATCGAACATCGATGTTAATTTATGATAAATGTTCATTACGAAGAAAGACGAGTCACAGAATTATCAGACAGATAAACCTCTGTCTATCTTTGTTTCTGATAATTTGTGACTTCTTTTTCTTCGTAATGAACATTTATTATAGATTAACATCGATGTTCGATGAACAGGTGGATGTATATCCGGAAGTTATGTGGTTAATTCGACGTCTCTTTTGGGGTCACCTCCGACCATTGAGCGTTACTGAAAATGGTTTCTTTAAACAAGGCTCTACACAGTGGAACGTACCGATATCAATGTGTCATTTATATAGCATAAAAGGCTATGATACTTAATACGAAATATAAAGATAATAAATAAGAAGATGTTTCAGAGAAAAGAAACAACAAAAGTTAGTGATGAATGTAGAAATAATTAAAAGAAAACAATGCAAACACAATGAAAAAAAAAACAAATTAATAAAAAAGTAAAGAAGAAAAAAAACGATAAAATGGAAGTAGAAAATACGGGAACAGAGAAGATGGGGAAAAAGAATGATGGATTTTGATTAGATAAAAAAAACGGGAAGGAAAAGAAGACACAAAAATAATATAAAGAGTAAAACTTGATTGGAATAATAATGTAATGGTGAAATGGTTATGGAATCAGCTTTAATATTCCTTACATGTACGTGCAACCACGCTAACATAGCATATAATATCGTGACATGAAAAAGATGGAAATTCTAATATATAAAATTTACAAATTCTCAATGTTCATAAATTCGACTTCAGCGAAAATTACACATAGATAGATATAGAGGAGGAAGAGAGATGTCATGAAAGCTTAAAATGTGTATGTGATGGGGGAAATAGAAAGGTCGTACAAACTGCGACCCCAGAAGCGTCACGTAGAATAATATATATATATATATATATATATATATATATATATATATATATATATATATATTTGTGTGTGTGTGTGTGTGTGTGTGTGTGTGTGTGTGTATAAGAAAATGGAGGAATGCGACTGACATTTTTCATAATAAATTTATACGTCCAGGGCATGAATAAATAAATAAATAAAAACAATTACATGAGTAGGATTTTTAAGAATGAAAAAGATAGATACAGCTTGGAACAAGGCACAGCATGAAAATTTTTTTAAGGATATGGCAAAAATGAAACGTAATTAATATCTATCTATCTCTCTATCTATTTATCTATATAGATATATACATGCATATATATATATATATACATGCATATATATATATATATATATATATATATATATATATATATATATATATATATATATATTCCAAAACAGGGATTCCAGTAAAATAGATAAGGAAATATGGAAAAAATAATATGAGAAACAGGGCATAATTGATATAGAATTTGAAGAATTTAAGTAAGAATATATATATATATATATATATATATATATATATATATATATATTTATATATATATATATATATATATATATATATACAGGGTGACCCCCCCCTAAAAAACGGACCCCAACTCTAATTAGGCCCCGTTTCTTAGTGTTTTGTCCGAATGAAATGAAACTTTGGTCATAACTAGTTTATTATATTCCAAACATCCCATCGAATCACTAGGGTATTTTGCCTTTTTTTTTCTCCGTTGACTGTAAAATGCTCAGAAAAACAATTGAATGCCCTCTGTTTTTTTGGGGTCTCCCTATATATATATATATATATATATATATATATATATATATATATATATATATATATATATATATGTGTGTGTGTGTGTGTGTGTGTGTGTGTGTGTGCGTATGTATATATATGTCACAATCCCCTTGACCAAACGGTTCTCGCCAGATTGCCGAAATGAAGCAACGTTGAGTCTGATCAGTTCTAGATGGGTGACCATTTGAGAAGATTAGGCGCTGTATGTACCGCGCCGAGTCGTAGAAATATCCAGGTTGATAGCTGGAGGCGCATTAATTCAATGGGAGAGATGCATCCCCAGTCTTCGTGAAGATATTAATCTAGGAGAAAGAAATTGATGTAAAAACTTGCGTTCTACTGTATACTCCACCCTGTGGAAGTAATCAGCACCTCCGGAGGTTAGCAGTAATACCAAAAGTCTGGAGGTTCTAAAAAACGCCTTTAACACTATAAACAATTCATCTGTGTTGATCTCCGAACAACTTAGTTGTTGTGGCGGATCATCATACGTCGAAATTGGCGGGAGAGTCCACTATATATATATATATATATATATATATATATATATATATATATATTTATAGATAGACAGATTGTTCGATAGATAGATAGATATACAAATAGATAAAACAGGAGAAAAAAACGTCACACGTCTGTCAACGGTTCATCTTTATTGTAAGACTTATTACACTTATGCATGTAATTTTTCTTATTCATAATGTTTTGCATGTGCACGTATATTTGTTGATACTAAGATATCTTATTTTAACGAGCAAACGTTTTTGATCTCTGATGTTTAAATATTTAAGTTGACGGGCCATCTATATACGCCCATACTAATGATGCTTAGTATAGACCAAATAAACTTTAAGTATATATGATGCATTCGATGGAAAAACTACGTAAGCGCAAAAAGGTGAAATGTTTAGATATTTGTCGCAAAACGCGTAAAATATCAAAGAGAATCCAATCACAAAAAATCATAGCAGAATTCAAAGAATTTATGTGAAAAATAGTGTTTGAATATTTGATACACGTCTGTTGAAATATGAATGCTTAAAATCATAGATTTCCCTTTTAATTCTCTACCTAATTATGTTTTATCTGTTTCTTCCAATATATATTATTATTTAAGTCTATATAAAGTCTCAAAGAACTATCATTATGCTCCAAACATTTTACGTTTTTTTTGTGAAAAGTGTCGCTTACGCCATTCTTCCACCGAACGCATCATGTATACACACACGCACACTCACACGCACAGAGATAGAAACACTCACACACTCACTCACACACATCTATATATCTATCTGTCTATCTATCTATCTCTCATCTGTCTCTCTCTCCACCTCGCTCTCTATCTATCTATCTATATATATATATGTATGTATATGTATATATATATATGTATATATATATATATATATATATATATATATATGAGATGTGTGTGAGGACATTTTCAACTTATATACAAAAGAATTTTTGATCAACAGATTTGATATTTACGCATATAAGTTTTACAAACACGTGGAAAATTGTCAATCGGTTTTCCGGCAAAAAACGGCTGCAAAAGGTCAAAAATGGAAAACTAGTGCTGAGTTTTGTCCTATTCTCATCTGTTTCTCGAATGATAAGAGTTTATAGGTTTAACAACACTTTTTAAAGTATTGTGTCAAGCTTGGTTAATGTTTATCAAAGTGGACTCAAGGTCTTTGGACTTTGGTTTAAATCTCAACTCGAGTACTTGTTTTATTTACAAGAAGTGAACACTTTAGAAAATATATAATACTTGCATGTGCATGTACCAGTTGCTTTGTTTCACTTTTTCATGTATTGAAACCTTACGTTTAATAATAACGGCATTTCTGTTCGTAGTAAACAGGAAATCTGCAGGAATAAAAATAACCTTATATATATATATATATATATATATATATATATATATATATATATATATATATCAGCAAAAGTACCCGTCGTTGACTGGGTTCAAAAACAGCCTACAGAAAATTGACTCTGATTTATGAAAGTATGATAGGTTATGAAAAGGAAGGGTTGTAAAGAGATAGCTTCGAATTTGGGGGTATCAAAACCAAAACAAAATATGATGAAAGTAAAAATAAAATAGATAAACCCCATAATTTATTATACCATCCCTACTCACACTGAAATACTTATCACAATACTCTGTGGATCTATATAAAAATCTTGTTAAACTTTGTGACTTATTTCAATTCTATGGAGGTCAGGCGCGAAAGAACACTCCATAAGTTTATTATACCATATTTATTCAAACTGAAACATAATTATCAAAGTATACATATGCATATAGATATTAAAAGTCTTTATTGAATTTGTGCCTATTTCCATTCTATGGAGGCCAGGCGCGAACACAGACCCCACAATTCTATTATACCATCCTTATTTAAGTTAAAACATACTTATCAAAGTATTATTATGTACATCTATATCTAAAACACTTGTAAATGTTTTTTTTAAATTTTTTATTTTTATTTTCATACTTTTTGGACCAGGTGCGAACACATACCCCACAATTTTAATGAATCATGATCATGCCAGATCAAACATACCCATCCCTGTGTCTCGATACATCTTCTAGCAATATATGTTATCAGTTTTCTATAATAGTCAACCATATAGGAGCCTATTCGTGACCAGACACAGACGTTCAGCTTTATATTATATATATATATATATATATATATATATATATATATATATACATTTTTTATCGAATGTCTATCTAAATATTTATCTATCTACTATTATATAAAAGTTACTTGGTGTGTGTGTGTAAGTTCCTTCCTCATAGGTTTCGAAACGACTGGGCCTATCTTTCAGTAAAAATTTTTCACAAATCGAATTCATATGACTAGCAGTGTTCTTACCTAAGTCTTGTACAGAAATGTATCCGATTAATGTCTGTAGATCGGAAAGCTTAATCTGAACAAAAGCTTTTCTCTCTTCTAAATTTAAAAGAATATTTTTTACAGGGGAATGTTTGACGCTATACCAGCAATGGAGATAATATAGTTTTAGGAAATCATTTTTTCTTAAATAAAATAGATCTATTGCAATTGAAAAGAAACATTTACTTCATAAGGAAAAGAAAAGAAACGATATAATTTTATCTTTATGGCATCTTAGCAAAGTATTTAAAAAAATTATATATATCTACCTATTTTACGTATCTTTATTTAAAAAAAATTAAAAAGTAATGATACGAAAATAGGTAGATATATAATTTTTTAAAAATACTTTGCAAAGATGCGATAGAGGTACAATGATCTCGCTTCTATTGTTAATCTGTTTTTATTTAATAAGTCTAAAGAAAGACAACCTTGGGAAAATTTTCAAACGACATATTGTTTGAATTTTCCAAATGGTCTTAGATAAATTGTAACTAACAATGAAATACACTTTTTGCTGCTAGATACGAATTCTTTGAAGTCTTGGGTTTTGTTAAAACAGTATATGAATGCTCAATTATGAAATATGATAATTTTGTATCTTACGTTTTAATAAATTTAAGCAAAAAAATGTTGGCTTATATTTATTTGTATATGAACTATTACTGAATTATATAAACCCAGTATAATTCGGAATACTACAAATCAGACTATATATATATATATATATATACATATATATATATATATATATATATATATATATATATAAACTTTTAGAGAGTCAATGAATTTAAAAATTTATGTTTGAGTTTCATATCAAAGATGTCTATTATTCTGTGTAAGACAAAGAATATATTAGAAATATTTTAACTCCTTATCCTATTGGGTTTTGATGTAAATCTTGTAATCACATGTTTCCATACCGGGTGATTGTTGGATAATTTTATTCTGAAGTATATATATATATATATATATATATATATATATATATATATATATGTGTGTGTGTGTGTGTGTGTGTGTGTGTGTGTGTGTGTGTGTGTGCATTAGTGATAGTACGATTTCAATATATTTCCCGATTCTAAGACTATTACCTATGTTGTTCAAATTTCCGATTCTGATACAATTAAGGGTTCCAATTCTCTATAATCTTTACATATTAAGCATAGAGGTTTTTGTTTTCATTAGTAGGGTCGGATTAACATACATACCCGTGTAATATTCGCATATTTTTGTTTCTTACAAACATAAAAATAAACTTAGGCACTCAGGATCTATAGATTGGTTTTTACTGTCTTTGTAAAAAATCTATCAATATTTTTTCCATTATGTTTAGCACTACTATTCCGATTTCGATTACCATGCAAATGAAGATTGGGTTGCCGATTTCTTATTCCAATGTATCGTCCCAACACTAATATATATATATATATATATATATATATATATATACAGAGACATATATATATATATATATATATATATATATATAGACATATACAAATTTATGCATGCAAATAAACGTATGGACACATACACATACACAAAGACACACACACACACACACATATATATATGCATACATGGGATTTTTATAGGACAACGAAAATAATTTTACTGAATCTAAGTGACTGTAACTACTATCCTTCTCGCTTCCAACTTCAAGACCGCCTACATTTCCTATCTTTTTAAAATACCAGCCTATAGCATACACATACAGGTTTAATATAAAAATGAAATACGTTATAAGTTTTTAATAACGAAATAAATAAAGAGAGAAAATATGTATGAAATAAAGATTTCGACTGAATGATGATGGTGAAGACGACGAACCCATGATAACCAGAGGTGAAATATATATAATTGCATTATATTGTTTAAAATCTTGTAACACAGTGGCTGCGTTTGCTAAGAGCGATTAGAATGGGTTTGAAATGGAGTAAGAAAAGTTACATTTTTCGAAAAAAAATGGCGAAACTTATCGAGATCATTGTGATACAACAACAACATATACGATGACATAGGCGCACTCACACATACACACATAGAAAACACACATCTAAAGATACTTCTTTACACATACACACATACAAATATATCCATTCATCTATTATAGATGTGCAAATACTGGAATACGCACATATAGTAAGGAACCATAAACCTGTTCCCGGCAAATACAGATTAACAAATAGAAAATATTCGAACACCATACTCTTTCTCCTCTGTACACACACAAACACACACACACACACACACACACATATATATATATATATATATATATATATATATATATATATATATATATATATGCATATATATATATTGTGTATTTAGGCAGCATGTTTAAATACAGACGGATATTGATAAATAGCACGGGGTGTTTTTGCTTAATGATTTCTTTTTGTGTAATTTTTCATTTTCCGAAGGTCATCATTATGTCTCGGTCGAATTAGTGCACGCAAGTTCTGTAGTCTTTTTCGTCCATGTGTCGCTTTCTTGCAAGTACTTTCAACTAATTTTCTTCAGTCGTCTTCAGGCCGTTTTTGGTTACCTTTTCGTTTAACATCTGGATGATTTTATATGCTTCATTTCAAATTCCATTTACATTACTTGAAAGTGTGAAGCGTCTCGTGTGTAAAAATTGTACGCTTTTACATGTTAATAACACAGCTAACTTACATGTACAATGGTTTAAATTGAACGTGATGAAACAATTGTCATTTTGAGGTGTCTTCTACGCTCTTTCTGCGCAAGAAAAATCACCCATTTCCCAATCGGATTGTGACGTATGATAAGAAGTGGATCCTCTACGAAAACCAGCGACGTTCAGCACAGTGGGTAGATTCCGTAGAAGCTCAACAACACTTTCCGAAGCCGAAATTTCACACATACAAAACAAGGTTATGGTTACTGTTCGGTTGTTTGCGGCTGGTTTTATCAATCACAGCATTTTGAATCCGGGGCGAAATGATTACGGCGAAGTACTGCTGATGAATTGAAGAAATGCACCAGAAGCTCCAACTTATGGGCTCGAGATTGGTCAATATGAACGAGCTCAATTCTCCTCCATGACAACGCTCGCCTGCATGTTGCACAACTGACCCCGCAGAAACTGAACGAATTGGGCTACGAGAACTACCTCTTCCGCCATACTAATCAGACCTCTCACCCACCGATTATCACTTTTTCACGCATCTCAATATGGTTTCCGTTCTGCTAGATCTACAGCAGATGTGCTTACAGTTATATCTCATAGGATTAGAAAATCTCTCGACGGAGGCAACCTTTCTAGGGCAATTGCTCTTGCCATATCTAAGGACTTTGATAGGGTATGGCATAAAGGTTTACTTCATAAGATCTCTAGCTATGGTATTGCTGGAAATGTCTTCTCAATTATTAAATCATTTCTTTCTGATAGGTTCATAAGAGTAGTAGTTGAGGGGCAAAAATCAGAAACTCACAGTATTAATGCTGGAGTCCCTCAGGGGTCCATCCTGGGTCCAACTCTTTTCCTGATCTATATTAATGATCTTCCAAATCACATCCTTACATCATTTGTAGACATCTATGCTGACGACACTACCATTTATGGTAGCACATCTAAGACAATAAACGACCAAGTTCTTTCCAATTCTCTCTCCTCTGATCTTGAGCACGTAATACAATGGGGTAAGGAGTGGCTGGTTACTTTTAATGCATCTAAAACCAAGCTTCTCTCTTTACATCATCAACATTCTAACCCACATCTGGCATCAATTGAAATGAATGGCTCTCGTCTTCAGGAGGCCTCAAGTTTTGACAAGCTTCTTGGCTTGACCATTACTCCTGATCTTAAATGGAACACTTACATCAAATCTGTTGCCAAGGCCGCTGGAAAAATGGTGGGATCTTTCTATCGATCCTGTAGATATCTCACTGCTGATGCTATTCTCTATCTATATAATGGGCAGGAGCTGCTAGAAAGGACTTGGCCTGCCTTGATAGAGTTCAAAATAGACTTCGTAGCCTCGTAGGAGATGTCCTTTTATCTTCCTTGCAACCTCTATCTCACAGAAGAGATGTTGCGAGTTCGTCTCTGATGTATCGTTATTTTCATGGGAAGTGTTCGACTGAGCTTCAATCGATGGTCCCCCCTCACCAAACTTTCACAAGAAACACTCGTCTAGCTGTAAACACTATCAAAAATTCCCCCCACTCTTTATCTGTGCCTAAACCTAAACGTAGATTCCATGAACAGAGCTTCTTTCTTAGAACTGCACGCCTGTGGAATTGTCTTCCGTTTTCCTGCTTTCCGGCTGACTACAATATGGTTGTGTTCAAGTCTAACGTAAATAAGTTCTTGATGAGCCGTTCCATATAAGTTATCAAATTTACCAAATTTTCATTACTAATGATTACTATATTGTCCAATTTCTAATGTACACTCTTTAACCCTTATCCTTGAGTGGCCTCTTAGCCTTGATAATGTGGTGATGCCTATGTAAAAAAAAAATCTCTACAACTTCCTGCGCGAGAAAAAAAAGGCTTCAAAAGCCGAGATGATGCAGAATCGACCTTCAATGACTTCATCACTTCCAGAACTGGGAATTTCTATACCCATAGGATAAATAAACTTGTTCTTCATTGTCAAAAATGCCTCAATTGTAATGGTTCTTATTTTGATTAATAAAGTTTATTACGAAAGGAGTTATAATCTTTTGAACCAACCTAATATTTGTTTGGTATTAAATGTATTTTGATACACATCTACTACATAGGTATTTTATTTCACACGCAGAAAAAGAAAAAAAATTGACAGGGTAAACTATGTAAATCCATACGTACACAGAAACTGTAAAAATCATTTTTATCGCATACGCACAAATATGGTATAGTCGATTGTCTTTACGACAAGGTCAATCGTTTTCAAATTTTGACACATTTGCAACTATTTTACCGGTTAAAATCGATTAAAATGATGCTTCAGGTAAAAATATCGTATATATATATATATATATATATATATATATATATATATAGAGAGAGAGAGAGAGAGATACAATTTCTAACCCTGTAGACTAAATATTCAGATAGGACGTTGGTGGAGACTTTAGGCAGCCACACCGACGCATCACTTTCATATGTAATCATCAAATAAGAAATAACAAAATATGTAATAAATTGCCACCCATCTTTCAAAGTTATATTCATATCAGTTAACCTTCATGTAGTCGCTCGCATATCCATCTTTTAGTATATTTAAAAGTTAGTTTCAATATTCAAATAAAAAAGTAGCATTTTAATATCAATGTCAATGTAGAAAGACATCCAAAAATTAAGAATAATTGAATTTCAACAAGGGTTGTTGAAAGTGGTCAATCCTAGAAAGCGCATTATAGTTTGTTGTTATCATTCTTTATGTAAATACAGTCATATATTGCTTATATATATTAGAGGAAGAAAATGAGAAGGGTGGGGGTGAACACTTTTGGCATGTAACTAACGAAGGTGTCAGACGACGATATTAACAATATTGTAATTCATTCCTTTACCCACCCCCTTTTTAACTGACATTTGATTTTTATAAGTAATTAAATCCATAAGAACTTTAACTTTGCTTCACGTCATTCATGGTATATTTTCTTTCCTCAAAATTTGAAATAGGTCTTGATTTTTTTAATTTTTGTATTTTAATTCTTCTTGCCTGATGAAATCAAATATGACGGAAAACGCCTGCACATTGTAGCAAGATATGACCGTATTTACATACTATCTATCTATCTATCTATCTAACTTTCTATCTATCTCTCTCTCTCTCTCTCTATATATATATATATATATATATATATATATATATATATATATACACTGAATATTCCGCGTTCCAACAACTTCAGGATTCTTCAGGCTTATGGTTTAAGCCTGAAGAATCCTACAGGCTTATGGCTTAAACTTGAAGAATCCTAGAGTGGATGAAACGCGGAATATTCAGTGTAGCTTACTCGCCCCATATATTTCATAACTTACTAACTAGCTCTACCTACGTATTGAGCACTGTTGAAGTAAGAGTTTACGCATAAATGTATACTTTCGTATATTAATTTATGTGAGTAAATGAAGTAGTTATATATTTATATATATATGTATATATATAAATATATATAGAGAGAAAGCGAGATAGATGTATATATATATATATATATATATATATATATATATATATATATATATATATATATATATATATTCCTGCACTAATTATAGCCAAACCGTGAAGCACTATTGCCTTTAGATATAAACAGTATTATATATATATATATATATATATATATATATATATATATATATATATATATATATACACGTATATATGTTTATATATACACACATATATATAACCATATGTATATATGTATATATATATAATTTCGTTTACATATATATATATATATATATATATATACACATACATATACACACATACACCCCCACATATATATATATATATATATATATATGTATATATATATATTTCTGTGAAATGTTTTCTGGTCCCCGACAAAACGGGAATGGACCTGTTAATCCCCACGTGTCCGTTCGTCCGTTCGTCTGTCCGTACTTTTCTCAATAACAAGCTCCAAATTTATTAAATGGCGCACAAATATTAAACATATGAGTAAAAAATTAACAGAAATGGATTTTCCGGGACATTTTTTTTGCTCATACAAAAAAAATTGATGCATTGTATTTTCATAAAACTTTCTGAAAAGTTGTAACTGATATCTATATAATTTTATTTGTCTATAATTTGCGATAACTCTTCGGTGTGCCCCAGGGGCTCATTTAGGGCTAATAAAAAACACTTAAATTTTCGGTATATTTTACCATATTTGTCAAACATTTTCTGTGCATGTCTATTTAGTAGTTTGCAAGTTATTGAACTCGAATTTATATTAAGCCCTTGGGGGCTGTTGGGGCTAAATTAGGAGGGGTGGCAAATGATGAACTTCGTTTGTTATTTTCCATGGCGTAAAACTCAAAATTTCGTATGTTTGGGCCGAAAACTTCATTGTTTGTTCACTTTCACCAGGATGGGTACTTCTGGGGCTAAATGAGAGTTGGCAATACTGAACTTAGTCATTTTTTTAAGCTTCGTTTACTGTGCACTCACAGGGGACCCTGCATGCTTCACTTGTTTAATTACATGTCACCTTTTATTCGTAGCAATCCTTAATTTATGTTTTTTTTTGTTTTTTTTATTACATTTTCACCCCAAACAAGGCAAATTGCCACTTTGGTGTAGGGGGCTACTATCAGGGGCAACACTACTGGGGTACTATGTAGGGATTTGGGCAGCAAGGTGTCGGTTCACGTTACACTTTAACTTCTGCACGTCAGTACTGTTGGGGAAGCAGGGACCTGGAATGGAATTCCAGAGTCTAGCGGTTCTGGGGAAGAAACTATTGGAGTAAAAAGATCTTTTACATCCAGGGATCTCTACAGTGTGGGGGTGGGATTTAGCAGCCTGTCGGGTTTGTCGAGGGAGCTCACGTCGTGGGGGCACAAGTGATTGCAGTTCTTCAGAGCATTCACCACTAAAATACTTGTAGAAAAGGCAGAGGGACGCAACATTTCGTCGATGGGACAGAGGCTGAAGCTTAGATGCCAGTTTAGGGCCTATCAGGTTTGCGACTCTCTTTTGAACCTTGTCAAGGAGCGAGAGACTAGTAGCAGATGCACCAGCCCAGATGTGGCAGCAATACTCCATACATGGGCGAATGGTGGCCTTATAGAGGTACAGGATACTTTCGGGTGTTAGTAGTTTTCTAGCACGGTAGAGAGAGCCCACCTTTCTTGCAGTGGCCCTGGCAATTCCTTCAATGTAATTGTTCCAACTCATGTTTCCTGTGAACGTTAGGCCAAGGAGTTTGAAAGATGGACTCTCAGATAAAGAGTCGTTGGCCATTGCTATGGGTGGCAGAGAGGGTTTCTTGTAATTATTGAATGAAACTAGTTTAGTCTTGGCAGCATTGAACGCGACCAACCACTTTTGTCCCCATTCCACTACAGATTGGAGGTCTTCCTCTAGTGTTTCTGCCTTTTCTTTAGATATGTGTTCATTCGTCTTCCTGTCGTGCCTGCCATAGAGTGTAGTGTCATCAGCATATACACCCATCTCAGAGGCAATGTTGTCGGGGAGGTCATTTATGAATATCAGGAACAATAGAGGTCCAAGGATAGAACCCTGGGGCACCCCCGCATTTATATCATATTGTTTAGATGTACGACCGTCGAGGACAACCTGGATCTTTCTCTTATCTAAGAAGGATTTAATTATGTTAAGTATTCTACCAGTGATACCGTATGATCTGATTTTACTGAGGAGACCCTCATGACATACCCTGCCAAAAGCCTTAGATATATCTAGAGCTACCGCTCTACCCTCCCCCGCTTTGTCCAGTGAATGGTATATACGTTCAGAGATCACAGTTAGGATGTCTGCTGTGGAACGGGCTTGTCTAAATCCATATTGTTTGTCAGTCAGTAGTTTAGCATCTGTAAGATGAGGGACTAGAGCATGGTTAATTATGGTCTCAAATATTTTGGCAAAAAGTGGGAGGAGGCTAATGGGGCGATAATTTGATGGGTCTGTCCTTTCGCCAGAATTCTTGAATACTGGTACAACAGAAGCAGTTTTCCAACAGCCCGGAAAGCAAGCTTCATTCAGGCATTTGTTGTAGAGTTTGGAGAGAACTGGAGCTACTTCGGCTGAGCACTTTTTTAATAGCACAGCTGGGATAAGATCGGGTCCACATGCTTTTGAGGTGTCAAGGTTTTTTATGATAGCATGCACCTGAGCAGGGGTGATTTGTCGATCGTCTAGCGTGGCGTCTGTCCGCAAAGGAAAGTCAGGTAGGGGGTGGTTGGAAAGGTCCAGTGTGGAGTTTGAGGCAAACCGACTGGCAAGCATGTTAGCCTTGTCAGTTGCTGAGGAGACAACCTCGTGATTGTTGGTTAGTGGGGGAATTGGTGATTGCCCATTATTTACTACACTGTTGTAGATTTTCCAGAAGTCTCGAGTTCCTAGTTTTTGTGCTTCGATGCGCTTTTTAGTGGTTTCTGTAAATTCTCTCTTAGCTGTCGCTATTTCTTTCTTAACGTTATTTCTAGCTTCTATATACTTCAGTCTGTTTGAACTAGACTGATGTCGGTTAAACCTACGGTGTGCATGCTGCTTTTGAGCAATGGCAGTTGCACAAGTCGACGTAAACCATTGGGGAGAGTGGGGCTTACTATAAAATTTCCGCATGGGAACATGCGCTTCGATTGCAGTTTTGAACCAGTCAGTGGTCTCGTTTGCACATTGTTCAGCAGGGAGAGAGAAATATTTTTTCCATGGAGCATCTCTAATTAGTTCCCTGATGGCTTCCCAGTCAGCCTTATTATAATATCTCGTTGTTTGGAGCACTGGCTCTTCAGTTTTGGGTCTAGAGTTTAGGGCGATTTCAACCATCATCACTGCATGATCAGCGTTCCCAAGTGGGCTGTGGGCCTTCGTTATGCAGTCATCGGGAACTGTGGTCAAAAACAGATCTAGAAGTAGCTCAATTTAATTACAGAGCATATACACAATAATTGCAAAATGTCTGTATTCATAATTTCATGGTGTTGACCAGCTTACAATTTATATTTTTAAGTATGTTGATATTCACAAGACTTGGCAGGTCTTGTTTCGCAACGCAAAATGTTTCGTGTAATTATTATATCAATCAACACATCTATTTTTGCCATAACTTCTTGGAAGAAATAGCATCTATTAATCCATTAAAGGAAAATAGATTGCGTATGGGTATGATTACATAATCTGAAAATTGGGAGAAAAGTTTCAATAACCATTTATTTTTTCGTTTTATTACGTCATTATTTGGGAGGTAAATAGATTTATTGATTGATATAATAATTAAATAAAGGATTTTGCGCCATGAAACAAGTCTTGTCAAGTATTGTGAATGTCAACGCACTCTAATAAATAAATTCTAAGATGATCAGCATCATGGAATTTGGAATATATATATTTGTAAACATATTTCCAAGGATTAATTAACTAAAGACTTCTGAAAATCAAAACAAATTCATGTCAATCAATGAACAAAATGTAAAAAATAAATGTTGAGGTTAATATTAGATGTCAAAATAGTAAAAGAAAATGACTCAAATGGGATTACTGAAAAAGCGTTAACTGCCTGGCATGCAGTAGGATTAAGTGTCCCTAGCTAATAAATAGTTTGCATGCGAAATACAAATGGCGATATTTATCTGCTAAGTAGTTTATAATAAATCAGGATAAACAACATCTGTTAATCTATATATATCTATAAAAGTAAAATTGTTTGTGTGTATGTTTGTGTGACTGTGTGTTTATATTTCCACACCAAACAACTCTGTCAACTTTCAGTCTACAGATCTAGATTTTACATAAAGGATATTGAGATTTGGGAACATCTTTTTGATCTGTTTTTGGCTAGAAAATTGGCTGCCAAAGGGGCAAGTTCAACGATGTTAACTTTCGAAAACTCTACCAAACTCCTCCGCCTATTTTTGGTCTAAACACTTAAAATTTTAGATGTAGGTTACTTGGATATGGATCAAACTTTTTAATTTGATTTAAAAAGAATTTGACCTCTTCAGTCTCTACCAATTTACTCAGCCAATTTTTGTTCTAAGCATTTGAAATTTTACATCAAGTGTATTCAAACATAAAGCAAGCTTTTTAATGGTTTTAACTAAGAATTTGTCTGTCAAAGAGTCAAGGTTCAAAAGAGTTTCTCTTTGCGGTCTCTAGCAACTATTCAGCCAATTTTAGGCCTAAGCATTTGAAATATTACATCAAGTGTATTCAGACATAAGGCAAGCTTTTTAATCGGTTTTTGAGCGAAAATTTGACTTCCAAGAGGTCAAAGTTGAAAGAGTTGACAATTGAACACTCTACCAAACTCCTCCGCCAATTTTGGGTCTAAACACTTTAGATTTTAGATGTACGTTATTTTGTCATGAGTAAAACTTTTTAATATATATATATATATATATATATATATATATATGCACATAAAGTTTGGAATAGAACATAGGGTCCGATCAAAGTCGAGGTGAACTAGTAATTATAACATTTAAGATTATACATAAGACTGTTTGCTTAAATAATAACAATCAGTTATATTTTATTTTCACGTTTTTATTGTTCAAAATTTTTATTAAAGTTTTAATTCGAAAGTTTTTTACAAATCTAATAACATTTAAAAAATATTTTAAAACATCTATTACAAAATATTACAATTTTAAAAGGCAGATAAAAGCATAAACACACAATTAGCTTATAATATAGAGATATATTGTTAATTAATAAATAAATTCTATTTTTGTTATTCGGTTCCACGATTGCTGTGTAGGTAGTCATCTTTCTAAAAAGACATCGAAATTTTACATGATGTATCGCGTGTAGGTTGCCAACATCTTAAATTAAACTGTTGCTGTGGAACGATTTTTTTTTACACAGTGGTCACCACTTATCAAGGCCCGGAAGCTACTCAGGGATAAGGGTTATTGCAAGTACATTACGTTAATGTGGAGACTTGATGAAGTGTTTACTTAAGGGGGCAGTTAATTAGGAATTTGTTAACGTTGGACTTGAACACATCCAAGTTGTATTCAGGTGGGAAGCAGGCAGACGGAAAAGAGTTCCACAGGCGAACTTGTCACACCCAGATTATTTGTCCGTGTCGTTAACCATTTAGCCACAATCTGAAATTTTAAAGCAATATATAACATGTTAATTTAGCTAAAGTTCGTGTTTTCTGTATATAACTTATACAAGGATTAATTAATAATCCTGATTTACACAAGCATAAACTGATTTCGAGTGCAATACGTAATGAGAAGCAAATTAGTACGCGCCACTTTCGAAGATCAATGTTGCGAAACGTTTTTTCAACAGATTTTTTTTTAGTTTCTAATTAATGAGAATCAACACGTTAAGGCTTTCATATTTATACATTTGGCTTGTGTATCCATCCTATGTACTAGTGTGAACCCTATACGTAGGATTGTAATGTCATTAAGACTAAAATTATGTTGACTACTTCTCGCGTCAACCAAAGTCAAGATTCTGTTAGGCAGTACTTAATAGTTTAGTTAAGATGATCGAATGATGAAAGCAAATACTGAACCCTAGTATAGAGCTATACATATATCGGTTCATTGATTAACATAATATCACCGAGGAGACTTTGTTTCCAGCCAGTCCTCCATCGATGATATTTTGCTTGTACGAGGTACCTTCAATAAGCTTCCAGACTCTTTTGAACGGGCATTTAAAATTGTTGTAAACCCTTGAAAATTCAGTATGTTATTGCTATACATATTATAGATGTCTGACTAATTCTTATGATTTCAGGTTCAAATGAACAGGTGCATCAGGAATTGGAATACATCCTACTAAAGCCTGATTGCCACATCTGGTAAATTTCCAAAATGCAATCTAGACGGGAGGACAATTTAGAAGAACGATATGCAATACATTTCTGTCTTAAACTTGAAAAACCGCAACATAGACGTATTGAATGCTTAAGACCACTTTCAGGCTATCTTGCATGACTCAAGCATCAGGTTTGGAGTAACATAAGAGGGTAAAGGAAGGCAGAGAGTCTGTAAGGGATGAGGAAAGGTGTGGAAGTGATAAGGAAATAAAAATATCAGAGTTGATTGACCAAATAAAGAATGTCATGGATAAGTACCGTCGTGTATCTATAGAAACAGTAAATACATAGTTTTATGTCAGTGTGGGAACTGTGTGCACAATAATTCGCATAGGCTTAAAGATGCGGAAGATTTGTGAAAATTTTGTACAAATGATGCTCAGAGAAGATCATAAAGAGATACGTTGTCATGTCAGCATGGAGGTGGTCAAGCTGATCAATTCAGATCCCGTAGTCTAGACCTTGCTCCCTATGACTTTTGGTTTTTCTCTAAGCTGGAGGAAAACCTCAGAGGCTGTCGTTATGAGACAATTGAGGAGATGAAAGAGGCTGTAACGACGGTAATTGACACGTCCAAACAAGAGAACTTCCATGGGGCCTTTAAGAAGTTGTAGGAACGGTACAGCAAATGCGTTATTGCAGGAGGAGATTACTTCGAAGGACACTAGAGTTTTATGTGTTTACTAATCAATAAAAGTGGCCAGACGAAAGAAGTATATAAAACTTATTAAAGGCAGCTCGTATCTAAAAGAAGTCTTCTAAATTCAAATTAATCTATAAATTAATAATATAGAAAAATCCGATTTCGGGATTAAATGACCGAACGATTTCAGATATACGCGTAATGTTGTGGTATCACTAAATCGACATACAGACATATGTGATGTGACGGAAGGGTTCATCTAAATGTGTCGTATCGCTAAATATCTATAGTGACTTCTTTACTATCTAAACCCTAAGTTATCGTGTTGCAGTCTATTAATGTTCCCTGATCATTTAGATTTGTTCTTAACATGTTCCCAGTTAGTAACTCTTTTTATTAACTTTTTACTCCTGCCGTGATCGTTAGTAGTGTCTCTTTTAGCGTATGTGTGAGTTTAAGAGATTTACATAAATACATATACATAACCACATACCTAATCAACTTTGCAGCTGTGTAGTTTGGTCTTTTGGTCCACCTGGGAATTTCATCTGTTCTTTGATCGAAGTTGGAACCTATAGATGAATGCATTTCAACTCCATAACGATGGTTTGTTTATATAGTTTTAATTACTTCTCAGTTGTCGATTCGCAGAAGAATGGGAAGAGAATGTATTTGCTTGTGTCGTCAATTCTAGTCTCTATTCTGAGACACGTCAGCTCCCCCTCCCCCGGTGAGGAAGGAGGGCCTATTAAACCGTCCGCTCTGTTTGACGTCTTTTTCCAACTCATCTATTTTCTCAACACGTGACAACAGACACGTACTCACGGTCAGTTGATCAGATACTTTCTCGGTACAATTAATCGGTTTTATATGATATTGCCATGTTTTTAATAATATATCAAAAAACAGCTTCACATCTTATCTTTTACTCACCTGGCCAATTAAATAGATAGAAAAATAGCTGCTAGATTGATCGATCGATATATAGATATCCAGATACAAAGATAGATAACAAAGTCGATAGATGGATAAATAATAGACAATTTATTTTGTGTTCCCGACAATATAACAGACTCCAACTTTGCATAGAAATAAATAATCTACCGAAATCCGCGAAGTATAACCGGCGATAAACTAGCGTCCTGTTATGATTAAGTTATGAGACATTTGTCTTTCCTAACGTAATTTCAAAAGGGATTAAGCAATGTCAGTTCTTTAAGTTTTAAATAAAAACAGTATTGTATAACTGTCATTTGACTGACCGTTTTCCTTTTAGCTATAGCCTTGGTTTCTTTTTCAAGATTAAACTCAAGAACCATATCCCGTATTCGTTAATTAGATCAATTAGCATTTTGTTTTAGTTTTGGGGCGATTTCAATAAAATCAGAGGAAAAAATATTCCATGCCTTCGAAATGTAAAGTTATGTACATTATATCCAAAATTATTTGCCAAAATTTTACATTTTCCCCCAATTAACTTAAACGATGTTATGAATTTTTTGATGACGCATTCGACAAACAATTTATTTCATTTTTTAGCAATCGATTGGTCCATAACGGTTTAGCATTATAGTCATTGTTAATCTTAGTATTTTAGTATGTACATTGTATTCTAATTAACGTTGATCTCTTTATAACTTTTTTTTTATGGAATTTCAATGTTTTTTTAAACAATATTCTCGTTTTCTTATAGTTTATTAATTGCGTTAGTGTTTATATTTTTAAAGCGGTTTCTTGTTCCCTTCTTGCAAAGTCCTGATTAAAACATACATTTTAAAATATTTCTCATAGAAAAATGCATGCGTCGAATGTAGTGATGCAAAGATTGTGCAATCTCTAGTTTATCCTCTCTTAAAACAACATTGCAAGGATTGTAAGAGAATTAAACGGCAATAAAGCGTAGATTAGGTGATCATCATGAATCACATATCGTGGACACACACGGAATTGATTGAAGTTCATTAGTACTAAATACAATTATTGAAAACTATACTAATGATTCTATGAATAAAATATTCATCACATTTTTTTAGTGGGGTGTCACCCAATATTTCTCCATACTGTTTTTGGCCTATGGGACTTTTATTATTCATTGAAGGTTGCAGTTTCTATCTGTATGCATAGATATTTGTGCGTAAGGATGTTAGGGTATCGGAGTAAACAGTATACGTGAGACTAGGAAATTTGCAAACGTCATTCGATTAGAAAAATCACTTCAAGAAGCAGACCGCTTCAAAAGAACGACCAGCTTTTGCATTCTTCGTCGCACGGTGGCTTAATTAAGTGACTTTTTTCTCGTTAAATGTGGAGAAAGAACAGCGACGACACCGTATCACTCGGCGTAGATCATTGCAATTTACAATATCAACAGACACGGGATTTGGGAAAGAAAGAGATACTGAAAGAGCTGGTATGAGAGAGAGAGAGAGAGAGAGAGAGAGAGAGAGAGAGAGAGAGAGAGAGAGAGAGAGAGAGAGAGATGCAATAGGACCCTTAAGCAGAAATTCCAATGAAGTCTCTTTGTTGAAAAGTCGTCGCATTTTAACGGGTAAGAGTTGGCGCAGGGAACGCGTAACAAATTTAAGAGTAGAATGGGGGAGGCGTCAAATGGTTTAAAGTCGGGGTTGATTAGGAGAACACGGGAAGGGATACGGACTCCTTTTTTTGTGCGGCGGGGTATATTAGCCCGTCATCTGAAACAAGATATACATGACAAAACCGAAAAAAAAATTAAATTATTAAAAAAAAAAATCTTAAAAGTTACTTTCGAAAAATAATTTCAAAACAAAAAATGTAAAAAAAAGTAGTAGGGGGAATATCGTTACAATAACGAATGGCACCATCACTCGCTGATTGTGCTAAACCATTCGCAACGCTGATAGACAGGAAAGAGGGAGGTGGCAACAAAAGACGAGCCTAAGAGCACGGTGCACTGTCATCCGACGACGATCGTTAATAGCGTCGTTTGCCCCAGTCTGAGTAACGGAATGTACTGTGAATAGGTAGATGCATAGTTATATACTAAGATAGATAGATACATGTACACAGGGATATATGTATATATATATATATATATATATACATATATATATACAAACACACACATACACACAAACACACACATATAGATAACGAATAAATGACAAAAGTCTGTATTCCAAATTCCATGATTTTACAATTTATAGCTTTAATTCAGTTGACACTTACAATTCTTAACAGTCTATTTCGTAGCACAAAATCAATCACTAAAGTATTATATCATTCAGTGAATATATTTTGCCCTTAACTCATGATAAGAAATAACAAGTAATCTATCCACGAAGGAAAGAAATGATTAAATAATCAGAAAATTGGAAGAGAAATTGGAAGAGAAATTATAGTTCTCCTTCATTACGCCAGTTTCAATTTTAGAAATAAAGTTATTAAACCCGCGTATACGTATAAAAAATTCTATTAAGTTACAGATATTCTGTCAGAAAGGTTCTATTAGATTATTATTAAATTTATTATTTATAATTAATATATCCATACTTACAAAAATAATATCAACGATTACAATCTATTGTACATGTTTACATATACGAAACTAAAAAAAAAAAAAATAAACAAAAGAATTTATTTTCAATTTCCGGTTGTATTGAATTATTTAATGATCTGAATTGAAAACTACACATAATAAATTTCTTATTACTGTTAATTAATTAAATTAACTATTACATAAATTATATTTCTTTGTATTTCTTAATTCTAAAACCATACATTTATTTATTTGAAATTTATAAATTCGCTATATATTCTGTTAACGTTTTTAATTTTCAGCTTAACAGAGTTATTTCTCATTGAACAAAAAACTTAAATATATATTCTCCGTTTTTTAATTACTCTTTCTTTTATCTTCTCTTGCCTCTTTCCACTTTATCATTTCCTAATAAATAATATTTATACAGTCCCAATATCATTCATTTAATATTAATAATTAATTAACTCAATGTGTATTATAATAAACATTTACGATGCTTATATAACATGTTAGTATTAAAACAATTTAAAGATACAATATTATATAATTATAATTTTATTTTAGCTTCGCATAAGTATAATATATTTTTTTAGTTTCGTATATATGTAATATTTTGTAATCATTGATATTATTTGGGTAAATATTATTTGGGTAAATATATTAATTATAAATAATGAATTTACTAATTAATGAATAGAACATTTCTAGCAGAATATATTGAATTAATAGAATTTAGTGATTTATTTCCCAAAAAGAAAACGCTTAAATATAGTATTTTAATGTGCCCAGGTTTTGTATAAATTATTATAGAGTCGTGATTTCAAAAGTAAAAAAAAATATTTAGGCGCATTTGAAACCGAAACTGGCACCGTACTTATAAGTGACGCGTATAAAGTAATTAAAGATTAAAAATAAACTAAGATGAATGTACGAAATGTAAAACGATTTTTTTTTCAATTGTGACCCATTTGTGACCCCTTAAGAACAATTTTAACCGGGTAAGACCTATAGAAAACGACGCGTCACAGTTCACTCACTTA
Source organism: Euprymna scolopes (assembly GCF_053919585.1). NCBI lineage: Eukaryota > Metazoa > Mollusca > Cephalopoda > Sepiida > Sepiolidae > Euprymna > Euprymna scolopes. The sequence goes on along the minus strand of NC_136483.1, from coordinate 9,058,688 downwards.
AGGCACTTACCGCTAACACGAATAGGGGATTAATTAAAATGAATATTTAAAAGAATATGCAAATTAGCTAAATCTTTTTCAAATTATTTCAATTCAAGGACCCATATATAACAAATTTGTATTTTCTTGTCAAATAAATAGAAAAAAGGTGTTTTTTATATGAATATAAATACATAAAACCCCAAATTTATAGTATATATATATATATATATATATATATATATATATATATATATATATATATAATAGGTTATGGAGATGTGTGCGTGTGAGTTTATAGATTTCTGTTATTATATATAATAAAACTACAAAATTTGGTAAACGCCTGGTAAATTTAGGGAAGGGGATAATACAATGAGTGGGTGGAAGATTGTCGATAAGATTCACATATATCTGATCCGTCTGAACGTAGCACTAAATTTTACATCATTTTATAAATATTTTTCCAAGATTCAATTTGTGTTTTAACGTCATACACGCCCTAATACCAGTACAGGCGCATCTTTAATTTGTTTTTTCTATTCTCATTGGTATATATATATATATATATATACATACATATATATATATATATATATATATATATATATATATATATATATATATTAAATTCTATTCTAATTGGTATATATATATTGGACTATAGGTCAAACATATGACCTATATTCATTCGACACCAACTAAGCGAGATTCTATAAATTATGATTTTCCACGAAGTTTTCCCGTAATGTTAAAGTTCGTTAAACTAAAAACATATTGCTATTGAAGTGTAAGAGACTAGGGTCAGCGTTTATAAGATATTGGTTTTCATTGCATTTAAAGTTCCGCATGCTGATATTGCCGATGAAATAGGAGGCAGGTATGTAATTAAAAAGGCAAGCTGTTATAGGAAAGAAGTTTTTAGAGCACACATTTTTGGTGAAAGTGTGGTATTTTGATCTCTGTAGATATGGTGGAAAATACAGATCGATCCTATTATAAGGTTCTCCATCGTTCTCTTACTTGTTGAAGAAGTAACCTTATTTTTCTACTTTTCTGTAATTTCTCTCTCACGGATATAATGTTGCTCATCCTCGTCTTTTCTGCAAATACTATTATGGTGTGGGATCTTCATAATCATTTGATGTATTTCCTGCTTCTTTTGTTGCGGCTCGTTTCACTGTTTATATACTCCATTGCAATACAGCTTTTTATTCCAGTAGCTTCTTTCCAATGAGTTGTGTTTTATTGTTGTTTTATTTTCTAGATTTATTACTTTTTTTCTCCAATTGTAGTAGTATTCTTTCTTAGATTATACGTACAATATGGGAAGTTGGTTAACGAAAAACGTAACCGAAAATAAAATACGCCTTCCTAATATTTAGGTAAATTTTACATCAAATATATCAAAATATATTTACATTTAAGCATTAATATATTGTTCATTTAAAAGAAATAATTAAATTCATTTACAAAATTTACAAAATTTATTTAAATTTATTATTACGTAAGTGTTAATTAATGAAATGGTTATTAAAATAATTAAAAAAATACTTCTATAAGATAGCCTAAAATATGAATGGCTTATATGTCACTCATAAAATATTCTGTGACAGTTATCAAGTTAATATTACCAAATATAGGGTGACCCCAAAAAACGGACCCAACTATAATTAGGCCCCGTTTCTTAGTGTTTTGTCCGAATGAAATGAAAATTTGATCATTACTAGTTTATTATATATTCAAAACATCACATCAAAAAGTTAGGGTCTTTGGCCTTTTTTCTCCGTTCTACAGCATATGTTCTAGATGGCCTCGATTTAGCTTTTGGTCAAAATTAAAAAAATTGATCTCTGCGGTCTCTACCAAATTACACAGACAATTTTGGTCTAAACATTTGAAATTTTACATAAAGGTTATTCAGACATGGCCAGCTTTTTAATTGGTTTGGGTCGAAAATTAGAGCTACAAATATATAAATTTATGTATATATATGTTTGCATGTGTGCCTAAAACTTTCGACAGACGCGACAGATTTTCACAAGGTCCGTATCCTTTTGAAGGTCGATCGTTCAGACGAAAAATTGGCTAAACACATTAATTTCTTCACCCTCAATGGCCACTTTTCTATAAGGAGGGGTCGACTTTTTCGCCGATATTTTCGAATGTCATTCCCTCTTTTCGATTTTTTAGCGTTAATTTAAACCTACGTCACGTCCGGTTTGGCGGTGGTCATAACAACAAAAACGTCAAGTTTTCCCCCTTTATTTTCCTCCTTCGCGGTACGGGTTTGAGCCTGCCTTCCTACTACCACTTTTTTTTTTTTTTTGCTCAACAAAGCTCCAAACCCCTGGGCAACGCCGGACACCCATGCTAGTATATATATATATATATATATATATATATATATATATATATATATATATATATATAAAGGGTCGCTCCAAATGATCTTTCGCATTTTTAAGTCAAAAATAAATGAATAACAATTAAATAAAGACAAAATAACTTTTTAAATGTACGTAGAATGCCATTTTATTTCAGACAGTCTTAAATACTTGATTGACTAAATGTTAATTACTTATTAAATATTAAATCGGTCTTTATTGCTAACACATGATCGTAGACGTTCACGAAATTTTCAATAACTCGATCGATCATTTCGAATAGAATAGCAGCAATTCCAGAACAGTTCGTTTTAATTCTTCAAGAAACTAAAGGCGATGGCCGAATACATTTGACTACAAATATCTTCAATAAGAAAAAATCTCAGGTGTTTAAATCAGGCGATCAATCGGACCAACTAATATCACCACGCAAAGAAATTAAATGATTTGGAAACATTTATTTCTAAAACTGCATAAAAAAATAAAATAGAAATTTTGACCTAATTAAAATAGAATGACATTCTACATACTTATGTGAAAGAAATATTTTAATTACTATTTAATTAGCCTACACATGTGTCAGATCGTTTTGGGACAACCTTTATCTCTAATATAAAGCTGAATGGCTGTGTGTGTGTGTGTGTCTGGTAACGAATAAGCACCTATATGGTTGACTATAAAAAAAAAACTGATTACATATAATGATAGAAGATGTATCGAGGATCAGGAATGGGTATGTTTGATCTGGCAGAAAGGTGGTTCTATAAAATTGTGGGGTCTGCGTTCGCGCCTGATCCACAAAGTATGAAAATAAAAAAATAAATAATTAAAAAAAAAACGTTTACAAGTGTTTTTTATATAGATGTACATAAGAATACTTTGATTAGTATGTTTTAACTTAAATTGGGATGGTATAATAAAATTGTGGGGTATGCGTTCGCACCTGGCCTCCATAGAATGGAAATAGGCACAAATTTTAATAAAGACTTTTCATATCTATCTGCGTAAGTATACTTTCATAATTATGTTTCAGTTTGAAGAAATATGGTATAATAAAATTATGGTGTGTTCTTTCGCGCCTGATCTCCATAGAATGGAAATATGTCACAAAGTTTAACAAGGTTTTTTAATATAGATCCGCAGAATATTGTGATAAGTGTTTCAGTGTGAACAGATATGGTATAATAAATTATGGGGTTTATCTATTTCATTTTTACTTTCATCATATTTTGCTTTGGTTTTGATACCCCCAAATTCGAAGCTATCTCATTACAACCCTTCCTTTTCATAACCTATCATACTTTCATAAATCAGATTCTATTTTATGTAGGCTGATTTTGAACCCAGTCAACGACGGGTGTTTTTGCTAGTATATATATATATATATATATATATATATATATATATATATATACTAGCATGGGTACCCGGCGTTGCCTGGGTCGATATGAAGTTCCGTTTGAAGTACACCTGTATAATAATCATTTTCATAATGGGCAACGTGGATAGCCCGCAAGAAAAATAAAAGAACGGATTAAAACGTGTATATGTAATCGCCCCCCAAAAATGAAGAAGTAACAGATAATTCGGCAGAATGGCTACAAAGAGAAGAAACTATTCTACGGATACTGAGAACTGGAAAGAACCCCCCCCCAACACAAAAATGATTAAAAATAAATCATTACAACTTTTGTTTCAGTAAAAATAGCTGCGAATGCCCGTGCGATTGAAAACAAATATACCAAAAATTAATTCCAAAAACAATTAAATTAAATTTTTCGTCATTTTATATTTCTAATGTAAACCCCCCTCAATTGAATTTGTCATATTTTGGGATTCGTTTTGTTTATAAAATTGTTAGGTGAAAGTACAGAATGGTTTCATATAAAATAATTAAATTTAAAAAAAAAAACAGTTTTATTTGTCATGTTTTGCCAACCCCCTCGATCGCCAAACTTGAAAAAATGCTCGAGATGACATGTCTCGTTGAACGCGTTTTGACCAAAAAGGGGATGCTCATTTTACGTTAAATTTATATATAAAAGTGATCCCCACACTGAAATGTTCATTTTCTTTTTTTTTATTTCAAAATTTCTTCTTTCGTATTATTTATAAAGACTGTTTAAACGTAATAGGTCCCCAGAACGTCTTATTTTTTTAGTGCTTAAACGACGCTGGATAACTTTGTAAAAAGTGACCATTTTTAATTTAAGATATTAAATAAATTTTAAAGAAAATCTGTTTCGCAGGCAAATAAACACTCTTACTATGGTATAATTATTATAATAAATTCTGGGCAACACCGATTGCATTTTATAAACAAACAAAAAAGAGAAGATAATATATGTGATGATGAATTTTGCTCACACGGAAAATTATCCCTGTGTCTTACTAATTCTATCCTCTCCTGGGGACGCAAGTAAACGAGGGCATTAATTTTAATTATTTTTCTCTAACCCTATTCCCCCTCTTCCCCGGGCATCGGCGTTGAAAATAAAGAAAAATGTATTCTGGAGAAGAAGATTTTCAAAAAGCAACTTATGAATTAGATCGGCGTACTTATACTTTACATGACCTAAGAAAACTACTCAATACAGTGTAAAACAAACTGATAAGACAACAATTTATATAATTATAAAACTCAAATGACCTTGTAACGGGTGTTGTAACTCAACATCCGGGTTACAACCTCCGGTTGCGCATACGTACATAAGCATAAATCCATAACAGTGTAAACAAATAAACATAAATCGCTGGACCGTTTTCGTTCGAACAAACGGACGTCCTTATCTTAAATTTATTGAATAAAGATCTTCAAGATATGGGAAGCAAACGAAAAACCTGATTACAAATAATACGTATAATCATCGACCTGTTTCATATATACGATATATATTATACTAAATAATCAACGCGATAATAAAACGTATTGTTTTACTGTGTACGTTTTCAGCGTTTCAATATTTTTCGCGTTTTAATTATCCAAATAAACAATTCTTAATATGTTCTGTTTTTTTTTACCTCGTTCATTTCCGTATTACGTTTAATTTATTATAACGCAATTTTCTTACAAATAAATCTACTTCAATCCTGTTGACAACCATAAGATTATTTTACAACTGCGATTTACGCGACAATAAAACGTATTGATCTACTGTGTACGTTTTCATCGTACCAATTGTTTTTTTTTCGCTTTTAAATTAAAAGATATATCACAATTTGAATTTAAGTTTAAACATTCTAGTATCCGTTCAGTGCACATTTACCTATAAGTATGGCAAACCACTGTAATTTTTTTTTCAAAAATAAACAATTATAATAAGAACAACTCATAAAAATGTATCTATATTCTTTTTTCATTTTAATATACTTTCACGTCACAAGTGTCATGCTCATACATTAATTCCATAGCTAATATAACATACTGACCCAGGTCACGGGTAATCTTGTAACAAATAAAAAAAACTTACTTAAAAATTAAGAATAAGCGAAAAATGTTTTCCTCCGAATTAAAAATAACAATAATAAAAAATTAAACTATCAGTTATTCTCCTTTGGTGTCTTGCTTTGAAAATTAAACGGTGTCAGATTTCAGATAAAAAAAGTTAACTAATATATAAATTGAAATGAAAATAAACTAAATAATTAAATTTGAAATTATATTTTAAATAATAAAGTTGACACAAGGCTAATATGTCGAATAAGTAATATCATCGAGCTAATTATTTAAATAGATTTAATGTAATGTGATATGCTAATGACTGTAACTCAATGTAGATGTGGTTTGAAGAATGCTATATATAGAAATTACGCATGAAGCATAAGATCTCGTTTGACAGAAGTATCCCATCATGGCCATTATTACTTCTTGACCAGGAGAGGTGTACACACTTTATATTTCTTTGAATATGGGGTGGTTGCACACACAGACATATACACACACGAATGCTACTACTTTAAATATATATATATATATATATATATATATATATAACTACTTCATTTATTCGCATAAATTTAGTATATGAAAGTATAGATTTATGCGTAAACTTTAAGTAGTTACTTCAAAAGTGCTCAATACGTAGGTAGAGCTAGTTAGTAATTTATAAAATATATATGGCGATTAAGCTACACTGAATATTCTGCGTTTCATCCAACTATAGCCTGACGAATCCTATAGTTGGATGAAACGCAGAATATTCAGTGTAGCTTAATCGCCATATATATTTTATAAATTACTATATATATATATATATATATATATATATATATATATATATATATATATATGATTTTCAGAATGTGAGAGATTGTATATAATAAATTCCACAGCCAAACAACGTCGCAGCTCACAAGATCAATGACAGTCAAAGAACCGGAAGTCCAAGACTCGAGTTTCGCCCTCATTTGGGCTCATCAGTTAGACACATCCGAACTCAGGATTCGAAACCCGAGCCTCTTGCACTCGAGTCTTGGACTTCCGGTTCTTTGACTCTCATGGCTCTTGTGAGCTGCGACGTTGTTTGGCTGTGGAATTTATTATATACAATCTCTCACATTCTGAAAATCCTATCATAAGTTGCTCGCTTTGTTAGCATTGCTGGATGGCATCAGCTTGGGGTTATTAGCTGGTTGGATGACCGCGTCCCTTGACGAGACGAAGTAGGTTCATTTCACAGTCGGATTTCGGCGCGGCTTGCTTGATCTGTGTTGGTTAATAGAAATTCTTGTGTGCAGGGCGTTTGCTCAGTTGGTAGAGTGCTTGCCTTGCATGCAAGAGGCTCGGGTTTCGAATCCTGAGTTCGGATGTGTCTAACTGATGAGCCCAAATGAGGGCGAAACTCGAGTCTTGGACTTCCGGTTCTTTGACTGTCATGTCCCTTGTGAGCTGTGACGTTGTTTGGCTGTGGAATTTATTATATATATATATATATATATATATATATATATATATATATATATATATATATATATATATATATATATATATATATATATATATTACATTACGAACTCTAGTTTTGTATAAGATGCATCCGTTGAAGCAGGTCCTGCATATGACCTTAAACGATATCCAGTGGTGAGGCCCAAGCTTGCGGGCTTTGGGGAGTGTGGAGCCACCCTTTAATTGCCATTGCTCCCAGGTCCACTCTGGCCCGGACTGGTATTACCTGTTAAATAGAAACCGATTACAAAAAAAAAAAACAAATATACTTTATCAAAAAATTGTTCTTCAAAATCACTGGATTCGGCATTAAATAACCTGAAAAAGGGTTTATATGCCGTAAAACAAAAAACAACCAACCAACCGTTGAAGTAGTCACGAGTTGGTTGTAACTGACTGACCGAAACATGCTAATTAATGGTTATCGACATATACATGCACTCCTTCACTTCACTTCCAATCAATCTAAAATCGATTCAAATGTTTTCCTTTCAACAGTATTGAACATATATTATTATATTACGCTGTTGCTCCTCATACTTTTGAAAATAAATTCATAAATTATTCTTTTTATAATTCTTTAACATCTCTCTTTCTATCTGTCTTACTATGACTTTTCCTCTCCATTCATATATATATATATATATATATATATATATATATATATATATATATATATATATATATAATATATATATGGCGATTAAGCTACACTGAATATTCTGCGTTTCATCCAACTATAGGATTCGTCAGGCTTATGCGCATAAGCCTGACGAATCCTATAGTTGGATGAAACGCAGCATATTCAGTGTAGCTTAATCGCCATATATATTTTATAAATTACTAACTAGCTCTACTTACGTATTGAGCACTTTTGAAGTAAATACTTAAAGTTTACGCATAAATCTATACTTTCGTATATTAAATTTATGTGAATAAATGAAGTAGTTATATATATATATATATATATATATATATATATATATATATATATATATAAAGTTATAAAATATATTTGCGCATAAGCCTGAAGAGTCCTAGAGTGGATGAAACGCGGAATATTCAGTGTAGCTTAATCGCCATAAATATTTTATATATATGTTAGCTCTACCTACGTATTGAGCGCTTTTGAAGTAAATACTTAAAGTTTACGCATAAATCTATACTTTCGTATATTAATTTTATGTGAGTATATTTAGTAGTTATATATATATATATATATATATATATATATATATATATATATATATATATATATATATATATACAGACACGGCATAATCGCCTTGACAAACGGATTATCGTCAGATCAACGAAGTTAGGCAATGTTGAGCCTGGCTAGTACAAGATGGGAAGTCTAGGCGCCACTGTATGTGCTCTCCGTTTATCTCGACATGTATTTTTAATCGTCCTAAACATACTCTCAACTTACCACTGACATTTAACAATGTTGATTTAGGAGAGGTGTGGTTTAAGATTGCGCACCTCCTGCCACAAAAAAAGTTTACGCGCAGGACCCTATGGTGGGGTATCCATAGTATGTCAAAGACTGAAGGAGCCTTGTTTTATATATATATATATATATATATATATATATATATATATATATATATATATATATATATATGGTCGTCGTTTGATGCGCATGGAAGTCGCGTCACATTGTCAGATAATCATAGAATATTTTTGTTTTAATAAGATTTTGTTTCTGCTAATTTCGTCTTTGCAATAATTGCGAATCTTGAGTGATTGCGTCACTTGTGTCCTTTTTTAACTTTTGTTTCATCGATAATAAGAAAGTCTTCAGTATTTTTGCAACTTAGATTAATATTGACTATTTCCATCTTTTTCTTTTCTTTTGCCTCTTTCCTGCTTTCTTTGTTTTGCTTCTTCCCATAATCATCCTTTCAGTTATATTATCTTTATTTTTCCTCCTCTATTTCCCTTTCTTCTTCTTCTTTCTCTGCTTATTGTTTCGTCCATTAATTTGTTTCATTCCACTCAAATTTCTTTACTCCTTACTCATTGTTCAGTTTATTCTTCTTGTCTTCTTTTTCGTCTTTTTCTATTCTTTTACAATGTTATTCGTCTTCTTGTACTTCGACTTTTTCCATCTTTATCCTTTTTATACTAATGCGCATCTCTTATCCCCCCTCTATATTTCATCTTGCTACATTTCTTCCCCACCTGAACCTTTTCCTATTCGCTTTATTTTTCATTAAAGATAATTCAAAGCAGAATTCGTTTTTCACGCATTCTTTATTTAAACACTATCTTTCTTGTATCTTGCTCATCCACCCCCATCATTTATCGCTCAGTTCCGACTCATGTTTTTTTTTTGTCTGTTATTTCGTAATCAGCGTCATCCTGAGATTTTTGTCTTTTTTTTTTAACATCATCCGTATTCATGTGTGTGGATTTCGTAGAAAAAATCGTTTTTTTTATTATCATCGTGACAATCGGCAACTTGATCTTCACTGTTAATCAATGACAACCGAAATGAATCAGTGTCCTGGCTCTAACTTTAGGCGCGGAAAAGATGAGAAAAGCAAAAAGTTGTGCAACTTTTAGGAAACAGAGATTCAAGTTCGAACTGTAATATGAGCTTTATTTTATTTTTTTGTGCGTGTAATTCAGTTTCATTATAGAAAAAAACCCAACAAAATAATAATTCCATAAACAAACAATAAATAAACTTTTGTTTTATATTTTGGTTAGGTTGGGATTATGTTTGGGTTTACGCATCGAAATCTTATATATACCATGGAGCCAGTTTCTCATAACACATTTGTGATTAGTAACGGTTTTTTAATTTAAATCTGTCTCACCTTTGGTTATTCTCAAATATAAATCGGGATTATATGGTAGGAAATAGAATTGATGTATTGATCCATTGAAAAGTAATTCGCTCTTACATTAACCTCAGAATTACTCAGATGTAAGAGAAAGAAAATAATCGTAAAATTTTGGCTTTAATTAAGGTTACGGTTGAAGAAAATCGAGGATGTTAGGGTGGATGAGCTTGGTAAGTATTTAGATGAGTATTTATTAGAGGATAATAGGTACTTAAAGGGAACACTCCATTCAGGCTTATAAATGTACGGTCTTCATTATGAAATATTGTCGAAAACGAACAGACGTTCTGTTTAGTATCCGTTCCGTTAAACAGGATTCAAATACGAATAAGACACCAATACTAATACTACTAGCATTTTAGGGTTGGGATTACGGCAAATATTTTTTTATCACTATTGCTCCGATTTCCGAATTCATTCTAATACGAACTTTGGCAAATTGCGGCCATATTTTACCAAGAGGTGAACCGTCTTCCGGAGGTCACACGTAGATTTCTGTGTCATACAAAGTATAAATACGGCGGTTTTCTCTCTGTAACCATTGAAATCTTCAGGATTGTAACGAGATGCAGTTATTCGCAAAATAAAATGTCACTACACCTTAACTCAAAATCTCCTTACGTGGGTAGAACAAAACAATGAAGCGACAATTACTCCACGTGAGTTGAAACGGTTTTCGCCAAGTTGGAAGTTTCAATGTAATGCCAAATTAAAAAAACGGTTCTAAGTCGCATATGATTCCCTGTCAGAAGAGATGGTAATGTTAGGTATTTGCAATCCTCGTAAGATGTTTTGCAGTGCAACATGTCACCTATCTGATACTGATCAGGCTCAACCTTGCTTAACTTCGGTGATATAAGGAGAACTTATGTTGATTATTTAGAGGGACGAGCAATATTCAGACGTTACTTTCGTTTAATTGATTTGAACGCAATTAACATCAATCATTTATTGTATGATTTTAGATTTATTTAGAAGGTAGTCATCGGCTCCATCAGTTAAAAAGGTTTTATAATGTACATATTTCTTTTATAATAACTAAATTGTATTGCATGTCTAATTTTTTTAAACTCATTTATTTATTTCTCGTACTGCGAAACCAAATTAAAAGAAAATACATTTTAATTGAATTTTAATTGATGTTTAAGGTAAAATCACTCATAATGTAGAAGAAAATAAAAACATTATTGAATCTTTGAGATTACCCCATGATGTATTTAATTGAAAAATACTAAAAATGCAGATCAAACGGATGAAATCGTAAGTTTATATAAAATAAATAACGTGTACAACTTGATTGAATAATATAATCCATAAACTAATTCTATCTGTAAACAACATGGAACCCATTAGAAACGTATGTAATGAATCTGAGAACAGCTATTTATTAGTTATGTATAAAATCCGATCAGTGATAATATATTTTACATGACATGCGCTCCAGACAAAGCATGATGCAACTTGATATAAAGAGCTAAAAATACTATTTTATGTTTTTTAAATAATCCATGCTAAGTGTAAGATAAAAAGATACGAACCCTGTAAACAGCAATTATTACTCCTTTGTAGGAAACATGAAGATTAAAGGACAATTTGTTTCACTTCAATGATAAAACAAAAACAAGCCGCTTTTATATGGGTTTTGAATTAACAAAAAGTAAAACAATAAAACTTCGTAGATTTCTTCTTAAACATTAGTTTTTTTAGTTGATTTAGTCACACTAGATTTTTATTATGTATTTATTGGTATTAAAATAAAATGCATTATTTTAAAATCTAAGTGGTTATTTTATCTAATTAAAACGCATACTGGATTTATTAAAGAATTACTAAAATTATTTGTAATTATATGAATATCTAATTTTAGCATAGTAGAAGAATAAACAGTTTTATCAATATCCCACGTTCAAGTCGGCAAACCCGTAAGCATCTCTGATCATACGATGATGTATCATATTACAAAGCTATGAAATTTTGCGGTTTAAATTTAGAATTTTGATTACAATTCTATAAATTGAACAGAATTTGTCAAATTAAAAAAGTAACGTCTACATTTGAAAGTAAAAACATAAAAGTTTACTTAACCCAATCAAACATGGTTTAATCAAGTCTATCAATCCTAAATAAATTGATATAACGGCATTAATAAAGTTGGAATTGATTCAAACACGCTTTGTACACTTTAGTTCAGTATCTAATTATTTTCTATTGAAATTTTCATTTGCTTTTATGTTTGATGCGTTTTTTTCTATTTGCTAATGCAGCCGGCATAATAAAATATAGGGATGCCAATTATGTCTGCAGTTATATGATGGGTTTCGTCTGATAAAAATATTTGGAATCACATGTATAGCATTTGTATACTAGTTTTACAAATCGTTTCCCCATCTCCGGTATGCGATAACACGTGTACCATTTCATGTGTGCGATAACACGTGTACCATTTCATGTGTGCGATTTCACGTGTGCGATTTCATGTGTGCGATTTCACGTGTACCATTTCATGTGTGCGATTTCACGTGTGCCATTTCATGTGTGGCGTTATTACATGTGAACACTTTTATGTGTAACATACTGATGAGTGCAAACAATTAACACATATACAAAATACTAAACATAATCTAAAAACTAGTTTGATATGCCGTAAAACTGAATAACTCATCAACTCTTGAATGTGCTTGTTTTGCTGTTTTTGTTTGATTTTTCTCGGAAACGGATAATATGGCGTCCTTTCAGTGGCGATTGTACAGAAAAACGTCTAAAAGATTATCGGAATGTGAAAGGTGCTCATGTCTTGATAATTAAAAAGACTTTTGCGCCAAATATGGATAGAGTGAGATGACTTCTGCGTTGGAGATGGCGTGATATTGGGACTGGGATGCTCACAAGAAAATATCGAACTTGTGATTAACAAAGAAACGAATCAGTGATTACGAATTCTCCGGGGAAATCGAAAAAAATCGTATCAAGATCGATTATTTGATTTACAGATTGAGTTGGAGACAAACCAATCAAAAGACAAAAAATGAACAAAAAGTTTTTACCAAAAAATTTTAATCGTTTTCCACCAGTTTTTGTTGTGTTTAATTAATGCATTACTCTTCTGTGCAGATTAGAATGGCTACAATTCTTCATTTTTTTAAATGACTCTTTAAACGAAAAGATAAGCTACTTTGTACAATTTTTCTTTCTATTTTTATGAAAGAAAAATGTGGAATTTTATTGAATTTGTAGTGATTTGTTTAATTTTTTACCAGAGTTGATTAAACGTAAATTTAATTTTGAAAAAAAATGGTGACACTTTCGAATTCAGTTTTTACTGATGGTTTCAGTTGAATACACACGTGGTGTCAATTCTGAAGAAAAAAATATTTGTACAAGTAAAATATGGTCGCAAAACAAAAGCAAAATGCATATTTTAATGAGCTTTTCTCGTAATGTATGCGTTTAGCAATGAGGATTATATCTCTTACTGATCCGGTTGAGATTACGTTTTTAACTGCCATTTTTGTTAGCTTCAAAAATATACAATACACTCGTCGCGTATATTGTAAGTAACTATTCAAAACTGTTTCCAAATCAAAAAATCAATATTTATTATACTTAACTGCTTTTTTATATTGTTTTATTTAAATAAAATAATACCAGGCCGCCTAGAGTTGTCCGGTCATAAAATACGCTTATTATGATATCTTAATTTATAGAGGTTTCATATTTATTATTATAGAACAACTTCGCTATTGTACCCAATATATAGTAGTAATTTGCAATCTGTGAAGAAATATAATCTCTGTTTCAATAGGCTACAACCTATATCAAAATATATAACTGTCCAGTATTATTCGTTACCGTCGGAGCCACATCAATATTTTCAAAATAAAATTGCCAAACCTATAAATGTACGTTTATGCATACAGAGTAACACGTTCAGTCGAATTATGCCTACCAAAATCCGAAGAAGAAAAATTTGCAGAGTAGTTTTTCAGCAACTTTACTTACACAGACAGACAGACAGACAATGTCACTAATATATATATATATATATATATATATATATATATATATATATATATAAGAACAAGTAGTTAATAAAAACGTTAAAAAAACTTGGAAAGAGAGTTAAAAACATATTTAATTTTAAAAAGGAAACATTAAATAAATGGATAGTCCTTAATCCTCGGAGTTTCGAAGAAATACTTTCCTTCTCATCAGAGGGTAGGATTTAGCAAAACGCGGGATCGGATTTTGCTTGCAAAAGTGTTAAATGAAACTACAAGTCAGTCATAGATCTTATTTGATAACAAAAAGTGAAGCAGAGGAAATAGGGTGAATAAAAAAGTGATTTCACGGGAATGGATAGTCTGGTAAAGGGTAAACTATCCAATGACGGTAAAATCCAAAGATGCAGAATACAAGAAAGTTAGTTAAATTTCCATTCGCATCAAGTAAGATCTATGGCTTACTTTCATTTAATGCTTTTGTAGTTTCACTTAATACTTTTCAAGCAAAATCCGATCCCGCATTTTGCTAAATCCTACCCTATGATGAGAGGGACCGTATTTCTTCGAAACTCCGCATATTAAGGACTATCCACTTATTTTGTGTTTCCTTTTTAAAATTAAATATGTTTTAACTCTTTTTCAAAGTGTTTTTTAACATGTTTTCTTATTATAAGCTCTATCTCTTATTTGGTTTTATCGAACTTTTACCATTGGTTGAGATTACTTTATAAATATTAATTCTTTAATATTTTTAATTTGCTTTAGATTTGTCATCTTGGATCATTTTGGTAAACTTAACTGTAATTCTTATTTTATATATATATATATATATATATATATATATATATATATATATATATATATGATAATTTGGAGTTAAATTTCGTAGATTAAAAAAGTACGGGAATTTTTTTTTTTTGGAAATACAAATTTGACAGTTTTTTCCTTCATTCATTAATTTTCAACAAGTATCTCATCTTATAGGAAATGTTTTTTAGATAAATAACATGTATAAGTTTCAATCAGCTGGAGTTAAAGTTGACCTATGAGTATAGAAACCAAAGGATATTTCTACAACCCCCTAGAACTCTCAAACTGATATCTCGCCGCTGGATGTAATTTTACAAGATCGTTGGTGGAGTGAAAAGTTGTGAAATGAGGTTAATATAGAAAGAAACAGAAAGGGGCGGGCCGATACATTTAGACTGGTGGGGTTAGATCATGCGTGATTAAAACTAGAACTTGATTTTCACGTGCCCAGAATTATTTATTTACGATTATTTTGTTGTATTGCAAGTGATTTCATATTTCATATAATTTCATTGCAAGTTAGAATTGTTTTTAAACATAAAAACACAAAAAAATATGTTTTTCTAATGTAAAAAAAAACTTACTTGATTAATTTTCATACTAAAAAAAAATATTTTGATTTTTTTCAACCAAACCTAGCATAGTTTACATCTTAAAAAGAATCAACATCTACTTCGTTGGGTTATATGTTTCAACGACCTTTAAAAATACCATAAAAGAAAGATTTATTTTAAACAATAAAAATGTTGAATTTTACGTGTAGGATCACTTTCCAATATAAATCTAACGTAAAATGAGATCCGACTTCTTAACGACGTAGCTAGTCATGTAATCCTTAGTATTTTCTCAAGTTTCCTGGCGGGGTCTGGGAGGAAGAAAGTGGAAACAGAATGGGGGGGGCTCATACGTTCCAAACATTTTTAAAATACGTAGAAACACTTCAAACCACCTATGTGTGGAGAGACTTTTAATTTTTTGAAAAGATTTGCTATGAAAAGATTTCTCCAATAAATATTACTTCATCAGTTAATTATTATTGTCTATACATTAATTTTTTTTTACACAGTGATCACCACTTATCAAGGCCCGGAAGCCACTCAGGGATAAGGGTTATTGCTAGTGCATTACGTTAGTGTGGAGATTTGATGAAGTGTTTACTTAAGGGGGCGGTTCATTAGGAATTTGTTAACGTTGGACTTGAAGACCTCCAAGTTGTATTCATGTGGGAAGCAGGCAGACGGAACAGACTTCCACAGGTATGCAGTTCTAAGAAAGAAGCTTTGTTTATGGAATCCGCGTTTTGATTTAGGCACAGATAAAGAGTGGGGGAAATTGTTCACAGTGGATTCAGCTAGACGGGTGTTTTTCGTGAAAGATTGGCGAGGGGGGACCAGAGATTGGAGTTCAGACGAGCACCTGCCATGGAAATAACGATAAAACAAGGATAGGCTCGCAACGTCTCTTCTGTGGGAGAGAGGTTGCAGGGTAGAGAAAAGGGCATCCCCCACTAAGCCACGACGTCTATTTTGTACACTGTCAAGGCAGGATAGGCTGTTTTTAGCAGCTCCTGCCCAGATATGGCAACAGTATTACATCCTTAGACGTACTTGGCTTTTATATAGATAGAAAATTGCATCAGTAGTGAGATATCTTCTGGAGCGGTAGAAGGATCCCACCATCTTTCCAGCAACCTTGGCAACAGACTTGATGTACGTGTTCCATTTCAGATCAGGAGTAAAGGACAAACCCAGAAGCTTGTCAAAACACGGGGCCTCACCCAGACGAGAGCCATCCATCACAATTGATGCCAGCTGGGGATCAGAGCGTTGATGATGTAAGGATAGGAGTTTGATTTTGGATGCATTAAAGGTAACCAGTCACATCTTCCCCCACTGAACCACGCGCTCGAAATCAGAAGAGAGAGAATCAGAGAGAACTTTGTCATTTACAGCCTTTGATGTGTTGCCGTAGATGGTCGTGTTGTCAGCATAGATGTCAACGAATGATTTAAGTAGGGAGGTCATTGATGTAGATCAGGAAGATAGTTGGGCCCAGGATTGACCCCTGAGGGACTCCAGCATTTATATTGCAGGCCTCTGATTTTTGTCCATCTACCACTACTCTTATCGGAGAGAAATGATTTAATGATTGAGAAAACATTTCCAGTTATACCGTAGCTGGAAATCTTGTGAAGTAGACCCTTATGCCATACCTTGTCGAAGGCCTTTGATATGTCAAGAGCAATTGGCCTAGAAAGGAAGCCTTTGTCAAGAGATTCACTAATCCTGTGGGATATAACCGTCAGCACATCTGCGGTAGATCTTGCAGAGCAGAAACGATATTGTGTGTCACTAAGAAGGTTATTCCTGCTGAGGTGGTTGACTATTTCTCTATTTAATATGGATTCCAGCAACTTACTCATAACACACAGGAGACTTATTGGTCTGTACTGAGAGGGAGATGACTTATCACCTGAATTCTTAAATACAGGGCAAACTGATGAGGTTTTTCAGGGAGTCGGAAAGCACTTTTCCTTAAGGCAGCGCTTAAATAGTTTCGTAAGTATGTGAGCAAGTTCTGGTTGAAGCTTTTTTTGACACTATAATTGGGATGCCATCAGGGCAGGTTGCTTTACTGGAATCTAGGTTCTTGATTAGCTTGGCTATAATTTCTGTATACTCGCTATTCCATAGTTAACTATAAGGTATACTGATCCCGTGGTTCACGGGTAGTTTTCCTTATCTTTAAGTGGCCGGCTGCGGGCAAACGTTTACACATATAAATACCGAACATTTACTAAGAAGCTATACTTAAAATCCGCTGAGACACATGTCTTCTTTCTCTCGGTTAGTTGCTAATTGAAGAAAACACCAAATGGAAGTTATATTTTTATATACGTTCTATTACATGGACCGTTATTTTCAACCAGAGCTATAAGGTGTCGTAAGTTTAGCAACATTCTATGGTAGCGTTTCTCTCAGCTTCTAAACGCAAGGACGATATTTTCCGTGAAAACTTGTTCAGCTGCCCACTCTCTTACTCCACTCTGAAACTATTTATTACTTAATCAACATACTTACCCAAAGAAGCAAATGTAACGTAATCCCCTATTGAGGAGCGTTAGAACTACGCTGAGTTAGCTTATCCTTCCCCGGTGACGCCAAGGATTTAAGATAGAGAAGATAAATAAATATATATATTATTTTATGTCAATATATATATTGTTTGAAACCAGAGAAATATATTTTTGCAGCTAAAAGTTGATGACAGGAAATTTCACGTATAACATTGTCTGACCTTAGTGATCTCAAGGTCGCATGTTAGAATTGACATCTGGCCTTAGAAATCGTGAGAATTAGTAATTCAGATTTCAGGTATGGGAATTGTGCCCACGCAGGCGCCTGGGCTTTCGATTTTGTGGCGAAATCTTATTGGTTGGGGGGAAGTTTCTACCCCATCCACATACCTTAGTATATATACGACTGTCGTGCTAAAATTAGTCAGTTGAAGTTGGAGGTTAGTTGGAGTAGAAGTTGGGATTCGAGAAGAACAGACCGTATAGAGACCTGACCCCTCCATCTTCCTCATCCAACCGTCTGTCGCTGTGTGTGAAGAGATTACAGACTTTGAAAAAACTTACAAAAAAATGAATGAGATTTGTAAAAACATTTGTATATAAGTTTGAAAATTAACACTGTAGATTAGTCTACATGAGTTGTCTTTCTTCTTGCCTGCTGCTTCGATATTCGCTTTCAGCATACCAGATTTCATGTAACCACCCCAGAAAAGACTAGACTACCCGAGCCGAGAATTCAGATAGACAGGGGTCCTTAACCACCTTCTCACGAGAGGAGTTACTCAAATTAGCTGATTCATTCCCGTATTTCGTTTTAGCTAACATTAATGGTTTTCTTCAGAATCAAGCAATTCTAATTCCCCAGCCTTTAAACACTGGAGCAGGAATTTCATTATAGTCTAGAATTCGCCTAATTGCAAACTTGAAGTTTTGATAAACCAACGCAACTCTGTTCTTCTTTTGGTTAGACTGCAAAGAAATAGCAGTTTTTCGGTTCACGCTAGACCATTGTAATACCAAAGCGACGTGATTTTCTATATTTTTTTTGTTCACTGTCGAATATTATCAACACATTCCTTGCATACAATATGGGGTGCTTATATGTTGAAATCTCTGCATTGCTTTGAAGTAAGCAAGGTAAACACTTACACTTCACAGTCATATAAACTATTCTAAAAATAACAACTCTGAAAACTAGTACGTAATCCATAGTTATGTTTATTTAAAGAAAAAAGTAAAAACTGGAAGAGAAAAAAATGACGCCAATGAGAAAGTAAAAACAATAACAACAAACGTGGGTAGGAAAATGAAGGAGTTAAAGAAATCAAAATATTGACTAAAGAAATAGAACATCAAATGTCACGTTGCAAAGAAAACAAACACATTGTCCAGAAAAAAGATGAACGAAACACATCCTTCATGCCGGGGATGGGAAGGGATAAAGATGAAAGAAACGTGCTGTGTCGCCAGGGGTTCGAAAAAGGAAGTAAATACCAACTGGAACAGGCAATGAGAAAGAACGTAACTTTAGGTAAAAAGAGATAATGGGTTCAAAACAGGGAAGCAGAACACCTAATTTAAAAGTAAGACAGCTATAAAATAACAAATATCTCAACAGTTTTCGCTGATGGGAAAATAATATGGATTTCGAAATCAGCTTGGAAGCCTTTTTGGCGGTCCTCTAGTTATCATTCTGACAAAATACTTTTTTTTCTATTATTTGCGGTGAAACTACACTTTGTGTAGATGGAAATTGTCAGATTATTTAAGTATTGTACCTTTTCTATTGGTTTTAGTTCTTTTCGTTACATTTAAGTTTTTATTGTCATCGAAGTGTATTATTCGTATAATAAAATCATAAGGAAGATTCACAAAAAAACATAATCGGTGATTTCCCAACGACAATAAGAGATGGCGTTCTCTGGAGTCTGAATAATAAAAAATGTGAGCGTTCTTTCTATGACATATTATTCTGCACTTATGAAAATAATATTGCACATATGTCCCGCGTTGTCTTATGCATGTTGGCCCTACAAAGTCGCTGCACAGACAAAACAACAATCTATGTCTGACGTATCTAATAAAGCATTAAAAATTTCAGAATTGTTTCTAGTGATCCAACAACTATTTATTTTACAGTATCTATCTTTATGTTCCACAGTTTTTCAGTTGATTCTGAAAATCAATGAAACTCAAACGTTTTTCTGTATCTTCCAACTTTACTAGTTGATCATTTAAAGGCGGGAAAATCCATTATATGACAATTCTCTTCTTGTTTTCTGTTATCAATCATCATATCGTCCATTTATAGAAAAAAAAAGCTATTTTAACATTACCGTCTATTTTATAGCGCCATTATTATTAACTGTAATTCCGATTTCTCCTAAGCCATGCACATATTCGTTTGGGCTGTTCCTAGTGATCTTACAATTATTGCTATTATATTGATATGCCTTACGTTATGAATGCTTTTAAGTACTCTAGCAAGCCCCGTGTTTTTGTTTGGTCATTTTTTAATCTTCTCGTTTTATCTGATGTGATGTTAAAATGTTTCTTCCCTTTAAATTATTATGATGTCTGGTCTTCTTTTGTGAATTACTGTACCTTATTATACCTACATGTGCCTACGGATTTTGTATTCGTTCTCCATTACTGCCACCGGTTTTATATCATTCACACGGATGTTCACTGCGTATTCTTTTGCAGAGCTCTTCAGGCACTTTATTCTCTCACCCTATTATATTATTTCTGGACAAGTTTGCTGCATTCACTTATTATGTGTTTAATTGTTTCTTTTTTATCTAAAAAATATGCATTTACTATTTCTTTGCTCTTTATCTAGTTCAGCTTTAATGTAGTTAACTCTAAATGGGATGTTGTGTGTAACTGTCAGCAGATATTATCTTTTATATTCTCTTATTATTATAGTAGTTGTCTTTGTCATTATAATTAATTAATTAATTAGTTAATTAATTATGCTGTGGAGTCGTGATATTGTTCACTCTGTACAAGAATATGATACTCATCCGATAATGCTTCATATCTGGTATACTGAAGAAATACAGTAACACACAGGCACTTGCATAACTATTTAAAAATAGAAAATTTGCAGACGAATATTTTTAATGGCGCATCAATTTAAAATATATGAACTTACTTTTTTTAGAAACGAATGAGACGAAAAAATCAAAAGAATATTTCTAAGGAAAATAAATGATTGCCCGAGGAGAGAAATTAAGATCCGGCTAAGTATAAAGCCGTCGTTTTGCCAGAAGATATTCGTAGATAATGATTTCCGAATTCTGTCTCTTGTGATCTTCCGTAGCAAATAATTACAAAACGTTAGCTGTTCGGCATTTTTTAATATTTTTTATAGATGCGTCTTCGTATACCTGTCGCTTTGTCTATCACGTTAACGTTTGAAACAACATTATAGACAGCTTCTGATGCTTAAGTTTGAAATATAGCTTTCGGTAGATCTATGGTTGAAATGAAATTATTTTGTGTCTGCAAACATCATGTTATTAGATAATATAAAAATATATTATGTCGGTCTGTCACGCATAGGTAAAACATCGGTTTTTATTGATATTACGATAACTGCTGCTTTTATTGATATTACGATAAATATAAGTTTATAATACTTAAGTTTAAATCACTATTTTGAGGTTTGTGACTCTTAATTTTTTAAGCAATTTTTGTGGTCTATCAGACCTTAATTTTAAATAGCATTTTGTGCATCTATAATACCCAAGGGATGAATAATGTTTCGGACTTCATCAATCTCGAATTTTAAATAGTAATTTCCAGTTTGTTGTGCTCAAGTCTGAATAAGATTTAGGGATAAGTTATGCTTAAGATGAAAATAGTATTTTAGATCTGTCACCCTAATATTTGTAATAGACTTTTCGATTTATGTTATACATAATATTTTGAAACCTGTAATGATAAGGTTTTACATTGGATTTTCGAATATGTAATGAAAAAGTTCTAAATAACATTTTAGTCTTTCAAACGTTTATGATATTTTTATATTCAAGCGATAAATAGCTTTTGGGGTCACGTTCAAGTCTTTTATCGTATTTTAGTGTCTGTTACGCTTAACTTTGATATACGATTTTCGGTAGGTAACAGTCAAATTTTTAATACAAAAGTTACCTAATCACGCTCAATATAAATAATATTTTAAAATCTGTCATAATAAGGTTTTAAATACATTTTAAAATATCTTCCACACAAGTTTTTTATAGGAATATCCGTTTGTCACGTTCAGTTTTTAATAGTATTTTGGTCTATCACAATAAAGTTTCAAATAATATTTCGGAGTCTGTAACACACAAGTTTTAAATAATTTTGATTGCCAAGCTCAAGTTACGAATAGCATTTTGGTTTGTTCAAGCTCAAGTTTTCATTAATATTAAATTTAATATAGTATTTTAGGGTGTGTCGCGATAACATATCAATAGCATTTACTATGGGCAATCTTATGTAATTTTGTAAATTATTTGATTCGGTCTAGTACGCAAGATTATACAAGAAAAAATTGTACTATTATATAAAAGTAACTTTGTGTTTGTGAGCCCCTTTTTCATATGTTCCGAAATGGCTGACCCTTATCTTTTGCAAATTCTATACTAAGGTGATTTATATTTCTGGCAGAATTCTTGGGTACGTTTTTCATATGAAATCATCCGATAGGAATCTAAGATCGTAGACATCCGATCGTAAAAATAAAAGTAATAATTTTTACTGTAGAATATTTTATGCTACACTGGTGTAACCTTGGTCGGTATAACATAAAATATTCCCTTGTAATTCCGCTCCAGAAGATATCTCACTACTGATGCAATTCTCTATCTATTTAAAGGCCAAGTATGTCTAAGGATGTAATACTGTTGCCATATCTGGGAAGGAGCTGCTAAAAACAGCCTTTCCTGCCTTGACAGAGTACAAAATAGACGTCGTGGCTTAGTGGGGGATGCCCTTTTCTCTACCCTGCAACCTTTCTCCCACAGAAGGGACGTTGCGAGCCTATCCTTGTTTTATCGCTATTTCCATGGCAGATGCTCGTCTGAACTCCAATCTCTGGTCCCCCCTCGCCAATCGTTCACGAAAAACACCCATCTAGCTGAATCAACTGTGAACAATTTCCCCCACTCTTTATCTGTGCCTAAATCAAAACGTGGATTGCATGAACAAAGCTTCTTTCTTAGAACTGCACGCCCGTGGAACTCTGTTCCCTCTGCCTGCTTCCAACCTGACTACAACTTGGATGTCTTCAAGTCCAACGTTAACAAATCCCTGATGAACCGCCCCTCAAGAAAACACTTCATCAAATCGCCACACTAGCGTAATGTATTTGCAATAACCCTTATCACTGAGTGGCTTCCGGGCCTTGATAAGTGGGGACCACTGTGTAAAAAAAAATAATTCTTTATTACTTTTAAGAGAAAAAAGACAACTTGTTAAGATTGTCAAGCCCAAATATCGACTGACGTGATACTCTAAACAAGCACAGACAGACTTTGATGAACAACATTATCACTATTATGATTATTAACTTTTTTGCGAATTAGTCCACCGTTCAAATTATTCATTGTAATATAAAATATTCAATAGAGAATCGATTCTGTAATAATACATATGCAATCTGCATGAATTAAGACATCATGTTTAAGCGTATTGTACGGCCGGAGCACGCCGGTCGTCCAGCTAGTACTTTGAAAAAGCTAAACATTAAAATAGTGTCTCTTTCTATCTGCCGCATTTGATTAATGAAAATGTTTAATCCCGTAAATGGACGCATCTTATGAATGTGTTTTCAATTTTAAATTATTGGAAAGAATACAACGCCTCTGGGGAAAAGTCGGTGAAAACATAAATAAATGAAATACAAAGGGACAATGATGATTTTTCTTTTAGATTTTACGCTGTTTTTCAGTAATAATTTGTCAGGAATGTTTATGTTTTTAAATATTGGAAAGGAGCCTGTTCGTTTAAAGAGTTCATTAAAACATACTCGGTTTTATCTTTGAGAAATATTAGAAGATCAAGCAGTATATTTGATAAAAATGATATCCGTTTACTTATTTAAATAATCCACCTCCATATATCCCTCTCCTACACACACACACACACACACACTTACATACATACCTCTTTATCTCTCTCCCCCTCTCTCTCTCTCTCTCTATATATATATATATATACATACATATATATATATATATATATATATATATATGTATGTATATATATATATATATATATATATATATATATATATATATATAACCTGGGAATTTCCGACAGGGTTAAAGCGTCTGTGTATCTTATTTGCCAGAAATATATTGGCTATATTGGAGCACTAATAAAAAATCAAAGTTATAATTCAAACTTGAATATTTAAAGGTAAAAAATAATGGCGTAAACATCAATACATCTATTCTAACAACAATTAATAGTGAGTATGTCCTCCTGTTGCTTTATGGCAGCGTTTATCCTTTTTTAAATATTATTAACCAAATTGTTGCAGCTGGTAGGAACTATTTTCTTCCACTCTTCATGAATTTTGACCTCAATTTTTTTGTATGAATATATGTGCAGTTCCACTCTTTTCTCTAGATGAGACAAAAAAGTTTCAATGGGATTTATGTCTGGAGATTGAGAGATTGAGGTGGGGGGCTACTTTATCATTCTAATTCCTTTTTTGTCAAACGAAATTATTTTAACTTTTTATGTATTGCATGGAGGATTGTCTTGTGTAAAGATTGCATCACTTGGAATGTTATTAAATATTTTAGTAAAAGACTTGGTCCAACATGTTAGTATGTATTGTGGAGTGTAATTTGCCCTCACCTCTGTAAACCATTCTAGTACCTGAAGAATCCATCAGCTCCAAACCATTACGCTTCCTCCTCCACGTTTTACAGCTGGAACTACACACTAAGGGTGAAATGTCTCTCATTTCTCACAGTGATATAAACTGTTCAAGAGACACCAAACAATCTGATAAGACATGAATTTCTTATAATATTTTAATAAATATATGAATGTGCATTTACATAAACATTTCCAATTGTTTCTTTCAAAACTTTAAGGAATAGAAGCTGTTAAATTACTTCAAAATTACTTCTCTCAAACTAAACAAGTTTGGCCCAATAATCAAGTGTCAAATTTTCATGTTCTTTTGCGAATTCCAGTCGTTTTTCTAGTTGGTCTGAGAAAATATGGATTTCCCCTTGGTTTGCATCATTTATACCCCCCTTCTCATTGTTCGAGGTGATATGTTATTGTTTGCATTCTCCCTAACTTTGAATAGCTTTTCTACCTATCTGCAAAGGATGCTCTTTTCAAGGATCTGTCTTTCTCGGCAGTTGTAGAATTTTTCGGCTTTGTCCGTTTCTGTTCTTGAAAGACTTTATTTTGTTGTATCTTTAAATCGTGGTTTGGAATCGCTTCCTGAAACATTCCTTCTTCCTAGCAATTTCTACCGGAGAATATCCTTCACCAGATAAAACAACAATATTCTCCCTTTTTATCTTCTTTGAGGCATTTAAAATTTAGTATACCATTATAGCACTGCAATGAAATCAACTATTACTATGAAAAATAGAAAACAACTTTTAATATCACAATGAATCATTTTGAATATTGGAATGAATTTTGTATGAAACTAACCTAAAACTATTGAAGAAGTCTTTAAAGAAAAAATACTACAATCTACTGTTAAATATTTTACGTTAACTCTCAATGATTCATTGTACTATTGTAAACATTTAATTACGCAATTTTAAATTATTATCTACATTTTCAAGGTACATAGAAAAAAATAAGGTTGGAAACAAAAAAGGATGTGGGATTTTGGTATCCGATTCGAATCGTAATTATTGATTGGGAAAGGATGAAGTTATTAGATTATGGATTGGTTGAAGATTGCAACATTGAGAGTAAGATTTGCTATATCTCGTATGTTAAATAATTTTATTTGGCTCAGATTGTTTTATATGACAATATTTCCTCCCAAATGTAATTACTTTCATTTTATTATTCGGTTATATATATATATATATATATATATATATATATATATATATATATATATATATATATATATATATATATATATATATTACAGGAAGGTATCTAATATGTCTTAAAGTGTCTTTACTTAGGTTTTGTATGGGGATGTGTAATAATAATAATAATAATAATAATATATATATATATATAATTTAAACAATCAGTAAAAACAACACCTTTTTTTTTAGTAGTACACAATTTTTGTTTTTATTATTTTTTATGACATGTTATTATATATTTTTTTATGACATGTTATATTTTTTATGACGTGTTATTATATATATTTTTTATATTATATATATATATATATATATATATATATATATATATATATATAAAATACAATTAAATTAACCAAAATGATTCAAGATTGTTAAACTAAAGTATATTATAAATATTAAAGAATTAATATTTATAAAGTAATCTCAACCAGATCTAAAAGCTGGATAAAACCAAATAGGAGATAGAGATTATAATAAGAGCAAATAATTAATAAAATATGTTAAAAATACTTTGGAAAAGAGTTAAAAACATATATTTAATCTGAAAAGGAAACACTCAGATTAAATATGTTTTTAATTCTTTTTCAAAGTGTTTTTAACATGTTTTATTAACTACTTGCACATATATATATATATATATATATATATATATATATAATATTAATTTTATTTATACAAACATTAATGGCTACATATGTGCATACATGTTTCTGTCATCACCCACGTTGGGGGATTACGTCTTCAGGCCAAGAATTACCGTCGAAAGTGATATTTCCACCAAATACATTTTTCTATTTCGTTTTTCAAGTTAGCATGTAACCTGGGTGGGAGTCATAAAAAACGGTAAAAGGATGAGTAAGGTCTTTTGAAGATAATAAACATCTTTTTTTTCTTTTCCCTTTCCCCTTCCAAGCTAACTTTTGGTTTTTATGGCATAAGGTAGTTGAGAATTTAGTTTTCTTGTCTTGGAGTCTGTAAGTTAAGAACCTTAGCGATGGTCAGCTAAGTACTGACCGATGCATTTTAATCTACATCCACCCACACACACATGCAACACACATACACCACACACATACGCAGACACTGCCACACACACACACACACAGACACACACACACACACATTAATACGTATATCCAAAAGCGAATCCATGCTGTACGCTTTTTTTTTCACAACACACATACTGAAACTAGACAATAACTCTGAAACTACGCATAAATAGAGTTAAATTACATTAAGGTAAATAAAACAAAACAAAAATAAATAAAATTAAATAAAAATAAATAAAAAAATAAAATAAAATTGAAACAAATAAACAAACAAACTATGAATAAATATAAAACACGAAAGTTATCTAAACCCTACATGTACCTATATACATATATTAATATACTTATAAATGCCTACACTTTGCCACACCCGCGCATATATATACACACACATTACAGACATACAGAGACGAACAATAGCGTTTTTCTTTACTTCTGTAGCGTGGTAACCCCTTCGTACATTCAATAGTATACTACCACACTCCAGACGGGTGTATATATATATATATATATATATATATATATATATATATATATATATATATATATACACACACACATATAAATACGTATACATATATATATATATATATATATATATATATATAAACACACACATACACACATACATACATATATACACATATGAATATATATACATATATACATACACACATACACATACACATATAACATATATATATAAACAACATTCGGACATTCATACATTCTTGTAGTCTATATTGTTACAACAATCATATACGAGGCAGCCTATTCTAATAGTTCAGAAATATATATGCATATACATACATCTACATACAATACACACAGAAATACATCCATATCCAAACATACACACAGATATATAGATACACATATATAAATATACAAACATACATGCATACATAAAATACACTAATACATACAGACTCACACAAATATAGACATATACATATATACCTGTACCCTGCCACCAAATGATACATCTAAAGTAGAAACAGACATGAATACATTTACCATATAAATTCCCTTTTTCTATCAAACTCTACACGCATAGTTATATTTTATAGCCCCACCCGCTTGTTACATTTTCCTAAGTTATAGGTTTTTTCGTAAAAATTTACACTACGTAAAAGTTTATATTGAATTCAGCATGAAGTTCATAGGCCTATCCTCATATTAAGCAAACACTCTTTCGATGGTAAGGCAGATATACATAAGATGTATCACGATACGATAATAATATATAATGACACATGACAGAAATCAGAGTATTTAGGTTATACAAACCGAGTACACAAGCTTATATATTGTAGTACTTACATTCATCTTTGTTTATTCACCCTAATTTCCTTATCCCCTTTTCTTTCATTCACCCTTCATCTCTTACTTTCTTTCATCTATATATTTCTTCATTTTTTTTTTTAATTACTTATCCTACCTGGGTATACAAAGATCTTATATCCATGCATGCACACCCCCAAAAATATCCATATGCATACATTATTACGAGGTTCACTCAAAAACAATCTATTACTCGTTTGGTTACAAATATACCTTCATACAGGTACCTGTTTCGGTTAGTAATACTATAACTGCTCGATGAAGTAGAATATTAAGCGACTTACGTAACCCATACCGGTATGATCATAGTTGCGACCTCACTTATCCTCTTTGTGGGGGGTTATTTGATGGGGGTTAGTTGTACTCATAGTTGTTCTAGTCTACTAATTTAGAGTTCTTTAAGTGTGTGTATTCTGAAATGTTTGCAGGTTATAGCAGTTTCTTTTTTAATATTTAATAATTTTT
>NC_136483.1:8972193-9024693 GCF_053919585.1 Euprymna scolopes | reverse complement strand
TGGTAATGATAGGTTCAGTGGTGTGGGCGGTAGGAAAGTTGTACGCACATACCACATACACACATGTACACACAGACGAACGCTACTACTTTATATATATATATATATATATATATATATATATACAACTACTTAATTTACTCACATAAAATTAATATACGAAAGTATAGATTTATGCGTAAACTTTATGCGTATTTACTTCAAAAGTGCTCAATACATAGGTAGAGCTAGTTAGTAATTTATAAGATATATATGGCGATTAAGCTACACTGAATATTCCGCGTTTCATGCTGAGGAGTCCTATAGTGGATGAAACGCGGAATATTCAGTGTAGCTTAATCGCCATATATATTTTATAAATTTATAAATTACTATATATATGTGTGTGTGTGTGTGTGTGTGTGTGTGTGTGTGTATGTATGTGTGTGTGTGTATGTGGGTGTGTAAACTTACCTGTGTGTATTGAAGTGTTTGCGCAGAATGACTGCGAATATTACCTAAGGCTTTATAGATAAGCGTAGCGGCTATTTGATATAACAAGCCTGTTACCATGCCAACGGTTCGTTAGGTAAATTATTTCTTTCTGCTTTAGACTAATTAAGCATGCCATCTTCTTTTTAATCTTTCTCATTCTATATATATTTTTCTTTAATATTTCTGCTATTTATTTCAATCGGCTTATCATATTACTGCTTTTTGTTTTTAGGTTTTTGTTGACTTTGCACTTCTGTTTTAAAGCTGGTCATCTCATTTTACCTAAATGATCAGCCTGAAAGCAAACGGCTAATATATATATATATATATATATATATATATATATATATATATATATATATATATATGATTGCTGCATCTTTCCTGATGATCGCCGTCATAATGAGTTTTCCCCATCTCGTCACCCATGCCATCTTATATGTCTTCAAATCCAGCCGCAATTTCCACTGAGTTGATTTCCTCATTCTATGAACAATCATGTGTCTTCTCAAACCAGCAGTAGATTCCAAATTTTGCTGCATATTATGCAGATCGTTTGGTTCGGACTAATAGTTACAACGTTTACCTGAACAGGAGTTTTGTGTGAAAAGGTGGTTAACGTACCTAGCTTTTGACAGATGCAGTTCTCCTGGACTTTCCGAACCTAAAAAAATCATATTCGTAGGCCCTCTGCCAGATTTAAAGCCATTTTGTGACTCTGGAATTGCATTAGGACAAACATTCTCAAGTAGCCTCTATTAACGAAATCAATTGTTCGAGAACTTTCCCAGCAATTTCAAACAGCTTGATACCACAGTAAAAGTAACAAACATTCTTTTTTTTAACACGGTCACCAAGACATCATCAAATTAATTATGTGGGACAGGAGCACCTGACCAGGTCACAAAAAAAAAAAAAAAAAGCAAAACAAGGAAAACATTAGCAATATTCACACCTCCAACCTTAAGAAGTTCCACGGGAACCCAATTTAGACCCGGTGCTTTGCCACCGCTGACCTGTTCGATAGTCAACTGTACATCATCAAGACAAGGCAAGCGATCTATTCCGAATACGATATCACATTTTACTAATCTATAAATTGCATTAGCATCCACTCCTGAGGGACTGTGAAACACACCAGTAAAGTGATTTTTGCATCTTTTCAAAATATTTTCTGGATCCTTAATGACAACAAAACCATCTTTCGACATAACTGGAGTATTGAAGAGGTAGAAGTACCAAATACTTGGCGCATGAGTCCAGAAAATGGCTTCGAATTCTTTCCATCAAACGATTTTTATATCTGCTCTGTTATATTCATCCACCATCGGTTTTTCAGTTTCTCTTAGTTCACGTTGCAACGTAGCTTTGAACTTTCAGTTGTATGATCAGAATGATGTTCACGAAGTTATGATTCATAAATAGCCTGTTTATTCAGCAGTTATCGATTAATTGACAGATTATTGTTGTTGAATCTGTCTCTGTTCTTATTCCCTTTGATGCCTAGAAATTTAACCACAGCAGAATAAATCTGTTTCTTGAAATTATCCCATATGCCACTAAATGCAAGATTATCAAGCTTTTCCACTATACTCTTTTGAACTTCAGGTAACTTTAACTTGGTTACATCAATACGGCTAGGCACCTTAATGCCACTATGAACGGACTTTCCTACGGATTTGTAAGTTAAACTTTTCTGTCACCTATCGAAAGCCACGTTTTCGAATTATGATGAAGTTAATAAGGTATGCCAATAAGGCCTTGACCTAAGATGTGTCTAAGTAGCTTTGTGTTTAAGTTCACTTTCAGTTTGCTTTTGTGAAAAAGTGTATTACAGATAGCAGGATTAAATTATGAGCACAGCTCTGGTAGTATTTATTGTACTGGCATAGAGGCCACGAGTACTCCAGGTCTCATACTTTTTCCCAACGCGGGCATTGAAATCAGCAAGAAGAAGATTTTTTTTTATTGATTGGGTTATATGCGACAACGGGGCGCAGACTCGTAAAAACACAATTCACTATCTTAAAGGGTTGGTGCATAAAATGAAAGAATAATGATGAATCTGTTGTGTGATAGAGGAGCACTTAGTTTCATAATGCGGTCACAGATACTGGAATGAAAATTCCACAGTATCAACCAAAGATGTTTTAATTGCAAAATCAACTCCACCATCCATACGGACACCCTCAGGTTAACTAATAATACCTCTGTCATTTGATCTTCTCCCAAGAAACGGATCTCTGTAGTTCTGCAGTAACAATTGCTGTCCTGCGCTAGCAGTATCAGAATTTTCAGCCGAGTCGCCATTTTGAATAGACACCTATCTGTCTATCAGATTATAACAATATGAAAACGTAATTTAAACCCGTAAATTTTATTTCAATAAAACGAGCAAAGACCAAATTTTAATATCATAAAAAACTTTAATAGAGAAATAAACAATTTTATTTATTTTTCCTTGGATTTCTTCACTTAACATTACACGGAATGTCGAACAATAACATTACTTGAATGTTACGATAAATATTTAATTGGCAAAATATATAACTTACCTAAGATATGCTTTGTTTTAATCTTTTTGTATGAGAATTTATTCATATTTATGTATTATAATCCATGTATTTTTTAAATGGAAGGATTTTTCCAACACATATCGCGACAACGCGTGTCTTTCAAGAAAGTGTAAAGACACCGGATGTTAAGATTATCACTTTGTTATCTACGGAAGCCTATAAGTGTAAAAAAAACACTAATTCAGAAATGTTAGTAATCTCGATATGGGATTATATCCTTCAAATTTTCCACTTTTAAAGGTTTTCGGGGGCGCTGAAAACGGAAATAACCATTTATATATACGGCAAACGAAAGTAGTAGTTTCCAAGATAAATAATTTTACAAATGGTCACAAAGGGGGGGTCACTTTTCTATAATGATGTGACGTCAAATGGGCACCCACTTTATGGCCACATTGCAATGAACAGATTTGGCCGTAATTTTAAAGGAATTTTCGAGGGTGGCTTCATATTGACCCTATATGAATAAAGGGAGATGCCATCGTCCTTTTTTTTAATGTTGGCGCCTTTACGCTATCGTACATGAAAACTGGGATTTTTTTATTTTTGGATTTACACGGATTACGAATGACGAAGATATGAAATGTAATTTTTTTTTTAATATCTTAAAGAAATACCTGAATTTTTTATTTATTATACTATAAATCTGCATTATATGGTATTGTCTTTTTTATATCGAAAAAAAAGGAAACCTGGAATTAAATATAAAAATATACACTGACCGAAAAATATTGACTGGAAAATTCTAAACAAAAATTAAGCTTCCACGGAAAAAAAAACAAAAACAAAAAAAAACACGTGGTTATCGAAAAAAGAAGGATTTACATTTTGGACTTTACCGGTAAATTTACAGATAAGTGATATTTTTTTGTTGTTTTAAATTTGAGTATTTTATTTATTGATGTTTTATCTTCAATTTGTGATATATAAAACGTGTCGACCAAAATTAATTATTAAAATTCTCATAGACATTTCAAAATGGGGGGGGGTGAATTTATAAAACAACGTTTGTCTAAAATATTATATTCAGTTTATCGGAAAGAGCATAAAATTTTACATTCACCCTGAAAAAAACGTAACAATTGAACGAATAGGAAAATTTTGATAGATTTTTAAAGTTTAAAAATTGAAAAATATTCATCTCATAAAAATCAATTGATTTTACTACGTAACAAAATGGCTCCATGAGCGCACGCACGCACTTTGTAAACACTGTTTTTAAAAAA
Source organism: Euprymna scolopes (assembly GCF_053919585.1). Lineage (NCBI taxonomy): Eukaryota > Metazoa > Mollusca > Cephalopoda > Sepiida > Sepiolidae > Euprymna > Euprymna scolopes. The sequence goes on along the minus strand of NC_136483.1, from coordinate 9,020,417 downwards.
ATGAAAAATAATATTTCTATTATTTTTTAAACAACTTAAATAGTTTATTTTGGAAGCATATTCTATAAAGAAAATAAATAACCCACTTTAGAAAGTTTTCTATATTTTATTTGCAGTTTTCTATATTTTATTCGAGTTTTCTATATTTTATTTGCAGTTTTCTGTTAGGGGTGTAAAAAATTCCCCCCAAATTCTGATACTGCTAGTCCTGCGCTCGGGAAGGTTGGATGACCCTTTATCAAGACTGATACGTACATTCCAACAACTTAAGTTGAGTTTTACTCCTTTTTGAAGATACATTTTTGTTTTTTCCTGCTTACATAAACCACCGTTAGCCACAGGAGATTATCCAGTGACAGTGTGACAGACAATTTTTGATGCTCTTTTTCTAGCACTTTCACAAAACTCTGAGTGAACTGTGCTCTCCCTTAATAGGGCTGCTCAGTAACAGGAACCCTTACCGGAGTCTGCCTCTGTCATGTGAAACACAACAACGATGGTAAGATGAGGTTCTGTCGCTTCTCTGCAGATTTGTGACTGTGTAGCTCCAACTGGTCAGCTCTGTACATTTTTCCACTTCTCAATCGCCATAGGAATTGCAGTAGAAATGAACGATAGATAAACGACAAAAATATATTTAAAAAAAAGAGAAAAAAGACAAATCCCTAATATCATATGTACATCATTTTATAGCATGAGTTCGACTTTCTGAGTCACCAAAACAATAACCCAGTGACAAGCCATTGCAAAATGACCGGTAATTGCTTTGGCTGCAGATTCTACGTAAGAGTTGTCATCTCCTAAAAGTATTGCTTTACCACGGATTGTAGAAGCTCCTTCAGCCCCCCCCTAATATCATTTACCCATGAATGAGACTTAGGTAAGTGGACACCAGAGTCCCAAACACTGATGGGTCATAAATGCCGCAGTAAACAGGGCTTTAGCTCCTCTGGGGGTTTCTGTCAAGTTTACGTCACCCTTAGCCTTTGGTTCAAAAACCTTATCCTACAAGGCATGGCTACCACGACATTGTGTAGGAGATTAGCATTACATCGCCCTAAACAAAGCGCCATCTTAAAACACCTGGCAGACCAGCCTCCCGTTCTCTTGTCCCAGTTTCGAAAGCTTCTTGTTGATCACACTAAAATTCCTATATAATGTAACAGTAAACGTAAACTTGAAATATTGAAGCTATATTAATAAAAATTAAAACACTTATTATTAACAAAATAAACTTTACTAATGTCCTTAACCTTTTTCGGTGTCTATATAAAAAAATAATAGTTTATTTAACAATGAAAACTAAGCATCTATAAATATACAGGGTACGGAGAAAATGCTCGATCTTGTAAAAATGTTAATTTAACAAATAATAAAGCATGTAATCAAACAAAAATCATCACATTTAACATTTCTACTAAATTATTTTTTAATATGGTCTGCCTTGGCTGCAATTATCCGTTCAAGTTTTTCCCTGAAGCTCTGAAGAGGGATTCTTAGGGAATGTTGGCCCATTCTCGCTTAAGGGACTTTTTCAGCTTCCGCATTATCATGAACTGTAGCGCAGGTCTCCCTAAGATAGACCAGACAAAAAAGGCCAGAGGCGTTTAGTCAGGAGATTAAGAAGGCCATACTTCTTTCCTACAAAAAGCAGAAAAGTGACTCTCACACCAATCCTGCAATGTGAGAGGGCGTACCGTCCTGTTGAATTGTGTGATGAGCATATCTTTAAATGTTTCTATATTTCGAGATTTGCATGAATCAAAATATCCTCGATGTACGAGTTTGTGTTAATTTTTGCGCTAGATTTTTGGCGACCAAAAAAAGATTTCACGGAATAAGTAATGCTATCCGCGCTCTTTGCCAAAATTCTATCGTTCTGTGAGCTAAATTTGGCCTTAACAGTGAACAGTTTCTCGCCAGATAAGATGATTTCACCAGCATCCGGGCCATCCTTCACTCGATTCAAGATAATCTTTGCTCTTTCCAAACTCTTTTTTTTTCTGCAGTGAGTTGTTGTCTGCTCGTTATCTTTAAGGAGGACTTTTTGAAGAATGGTTCTAACGTTTTTTCGTCAATTTCCATTGTCCTATTTTCTTCATGCTTCTCTGTAGGTGCCACACAAAACAGAAATTAAATTTAGAGAAATTTGGAACTGAAACAAAAAAAAATATGTATCTGCGAAGACAATGAGCCAAAAATAAACAAAGTTGGAAAAAAGATATTTTTATTTGATTTTTAAAAATTCTATCGGAAACTTTCTCCGCACTATGTAAATAGTAAAATCTTACCAGTTTAATTAATCCCTGAAAATAAATCCTGAAGGATTTGAAACTACTTGGACAAATCAAAGTTCTAGTTATTACATCAGCCAGTTCCCACCTAACAAGGCCGATAGTCATTAGTCGCGTGCTCCTGTGTAATGAATGAATGCGTTAATGTAGAATTGACGTGAAATTCTTAAAGATAAACTAAAATAACCGAAAAATGGGCTGAAATGACTTAAATAAATAAAAAAGTAAATGGCGCAGAATGACTTTAATGAACTTAAGAATGAATTGAATGACCTTAAAATTGAGAAGAATGCTTAAAATATAACTTGAACCCTTCAAAAACAACTTGGATTATCTGGAGAATGACTTGAATGGCTTTGAGACTGATTGGTTGTAAAGTCAATTTACATTTAATTAATACGGAAAAGTGATCCCCCACTTTATAGGGGATGGTAGGAAGGGTTGTTCTTACATTGACCAAGGTCTTATATGTGGGATTGCCCCCACATATGGTCTTTGCTTGCAGTATCTGCCGGAAAAGATACTACACTTTGATCTTGGCCAAAAGGCCAGGAAAAGCGGTATTTATTTGCTCCCCCCACCGAGCAAATTAGGCACATGGCCGATTTTTAAAGTGAGGAGTGAAGGGGAAATGGAGGCTAACTCCCCGGGGAGCAGGATAGTGACAATTGGTATGAAGGTTTGTTATTTATTTGCTCCCCCCACCGAGCAAATTAGGCACAAAGCCGATTTTTAATATCACATTAAAGTCAAAGGGAAATAAGGACCAACTCCTTGGGAGTAGGGGAGCTGGATAGTGATAATTGGTATGAAGGGTTGACCCTACATTGACCAATCTCTTATATGTGGGGTTGGTATTTATTTGCTTCCCCACCGAGCAAATAAGCTACAAGGCCGATTTTTAATGTAAGGAGTGAAGGGGAAATGGTGCCAACTCCCCGGGGAGTAGGGGAGCTGGTTAGTAAGAATTGATATGACGGATTGCCCCTACATTGACCAAAGTCTTATATGTGGGGTTTCCCCCACATCTGGTCTTTGCTTTCAGTATCTGTCGGAACAGATACTACACTTTGAGGTATTCATTTGCTCCCCCACTAAGCAAATTAGGCATAAGGGTGATTTTTAAAGTGAGGAGTGAAGGAGAAAGTGGGACCAACTCCCCGGGGAGTAGGGGAGCTGAATAGTGACAATTGGTATTAAGGGTTGCCCCTTCATTGGCCAATGTCTTATATGTGGGGTCGCCCCCACATAGGGTCTTTGCCTGCGCTATCTGTTCCGACAGATGGTATTTATTTGCTCCCCCACCGAAAAAATTAGGCACAAGGCCGATTTTTAATGTGAGGAGTGAAGGGAGGGGGAAGGGAAAAAGGGGACCAGCTCCCGAGAGGTAGGAAATGGTCAATGGTCAGGCATGTGGGGTTGCCCCCACATCTGGTCTTTGCTAGTCATAGCTTGCAGCATCTGCCGAAACAGATGGTATTTATTTGCTCCCCCACCGAGCAAATTAGGCACAAGGCCAATGTTTAATGTGAGGAGTGAAGGGAGGGGGAAGGGAAAAAGGGAACCAGCTCCTGAGAGGTGCGAAATGGGAGCTGGTTAAAGGTCAGGCATGTGAGGTTGCCCCCACATCTGGTCTTTGCTAGTCATAGCTAGTCATAGCTTGCAGTATCTGCCGAAACAGATGGTATTTATTTGCTCTCCCACCGAGCAAATTAGGCACAAGGCCGATTTTTAATGTGAAGAGTGAAGGGAGGGGGAAGGGAAAAAGGGGACCTGCTCCCGAGATGTGGGAAATGGGAGCTGGTTAATGGTCAGGCATGTGGGGTTGCCCCCACATCTGGTCTTTGCTAGTCATAGCTAGTCATAGCTTGCAGTATCTCCCGAAACAGATGGTATTTATTTGCTCCCCCACTGAGCAAATTAGGCACAAGGCCGTTTTTAATGTGAGGTAAAAACGAGCTCCCCTGAAAGGGGTCACTCTGGTTACCAAAAATAATAATTGTCCCAGTATAGAGGGTTTCCCCTCCATTGACTGGTACAAATTATCTTAAGTGCAGCATCTGCCGGAACAGATACTACACTTTGATCTTGTTTATATATTTTATTGAGAAAGAAAAAATTGAACATAAAAAAAAAAACCTACAAAAAATTCAATTCAACAAAATTAGGCACAAGGCCCTACAAGAAATTGGGAGGGGAAGGGTACAGGGTCTTTTTGACTATGTAACAGATGAGACTTTGAAGTCTTACTCTTGACTGGCAACATTTACCAAAATACCTCAATCACTCTGTGGATCCTAATCTAACTAATAACCCCAGCGTTCAATGTAAAATTTTACTATGTACAATTTGTATATTCATTTCTGTATGTTGTGTGTGCATTTTTTTTTTTTTGTGTGTGTGTGTGTGTATGTGTGAGAAAATAAAGTTCGATTTCATTAGAAAGAGTTCTTGAATTAATTGGCATAAAATGTTCGTGGAGTGGGAAAAAACTAATGAAAGTGTTCATTTCAAAAATAAGGAAAAACTACTAATATGTTGTTAGTAAGACCCCCCTGTACTATTCTATGTGGCTAGATCCCCCACTGTTTTCCGGGGAACCGAAAACAAGCAGAGCATCCCTAATGGGGTTTGGGGAAGTCGCCTTAATGGAGGTGGGAGAAAATAAAGCAACGGATGGAGGGGGTAGGAAGGTGACCTCTGAGTAGGGGGATGACCGGGGGCATCAGAAAATAAAGATGAGGAGCAGGGGGGTTGGGCAGACTCAGAGGTTCTCTAATTACAAAAAATAATATCAGGAACAGGATCTCATTTGTACCACCAGTCAAGAGTTACTTTACTGAACTTATAATGCTAACCTAGGCGGGATGGGTTCCGTAGGACCCAGCACCGCCCATGCCATGCCTAAGGAGGGAACACGTATTGAAACTTGGCTCCTCGACGGATGCACAAACTAGTGCTGTGCACCCACCTCTTGTCAAATTCCACTCTAGGCAACCTCTTCCAATCGCATCTGATCTTTACTTTAAGCAAATGTTTAAAGTAAACGATCAGATCCCGATCAGGAACAGATGTCCCTTCGTGCACCAACTTGAGGCGCGCGATCCAAATGGTCATGCGCGCTACTGCTAGGATCGCCAGGAAAACCAAACTTTCCTCCCTGGGGAACGGCGGCTCCATGTTGTACACAAAAGTTCCTACGTCGAGATCGAGCAGACACTCGGCATCGATGCGAGCTGTTACCCCCTCGACGTACTTTAATAGGGGCTGTATCCGGCTGCAACTAAAAAACGCGGGCTCGATTGTTTCGGGCTCGCGTTCGTCACAGCACGGACAGAAGCGACTGGTATGTTCTTTATACCGGAAAAGTACGTCGAAGAGGGGCAGCGCATTTCGGACCAGTCGCCAAGTCAGGGAGAATTCCGAGTTATTCAGAACCTCCCGTCCCGGCGCCCAACACCATTGAGAACAGACAACCTCCATCGACCATCCCATCCGCCTACAAAGTGGATCCTTCGCGGTCCCCTCCACTAAATCCCGATACAGTTTCTTCCTTGGCTGATCAAGGACATTGGTCCCCGGCAAAGCTCTAAGAGCGGTTCGGCATTCGGAGAAGAACTTGGACTCCCCCTTCGGTCTACGACGACCTTCTACCGAAGGGTTGGGTTTGAGGTTGGGAAACGAGTTCTCAACCACAGGGACCCAAGGAGCGTCTCCTTCAAGCGAACGACCCAGGAAAGCCAATCTCTCAGCGTTTCTATGACACAAGAGACTGGGCTGACCCAGGCCTCCCTCGCTCGGATTTTGAACACAGACCTCTCTGCAGACATAATGCTTACCCTCGTTCCACAAAAGTGAATCGAGGCGCCCTTGTAAGCGGGTTAGTCGTTCTGCAGGGAGAGGAAGTACAGACAAACGGTAAAGGATGAGCGGAAAGACGTATGTAGCACACGCCTCCGCCCGACCCTTCAAGGACAATTTCCTTCCAATCCAAGTCTTTACTGACGATTTGACCTTAGACTGTACTTCCGACCAATTCTTTTCCAGCTGAAGTCCCGGTCCAAACCAGACACCGAGAATGCGGACCGGTCAATCGGTCCAGCTGAAAATACCTGGAAGCGAGTTTACCCCGGTCCAGGCCCCCAACCGCAGGCCAACAGACTTGCTACGGTTGAAGATGGCCCCTGTTACTTCTTCGTATCGAGCGAGCGCCTCGACCACCGCTTGAACGTCCGTGAGGCAAGACACGAACACGGTGACGTCATCGGCGAACGCGGAAACCCTGGCTCGTGTGCCTCCAGGGAGAGCTATTCCACGCAGGACTGGTGTAGCCGCCTCGTCCCTTAACTTGCGAAGGAGGGGTTCCAACGCCAGGACATACAACAGAGGCGACAGCGGACAACCCTGTCGCACCGACCGAGAGACAGCGAATGACTCCGACAGCTTACCGTTGATCTGCACCGCTACCGTCGGCCTGTCATACAGAACAAAGATCCACTTGCGGAAGTCCGGATTAAATCCGGCGGCCTCTAGCACAGATCCTAGGAACCGATGGTCGACCCTATCGAATGCCTTGGACTGATCCAAACTGATCAGCGCGGCTTCGGCGTCGTCTTCTGTCCCCTCTATGATCGAGCGTATCAAGTGCAAATTGTCTTGAATCGATCTCCCCTTCACAGCATAAGTCTGGTCCGGTTCGATCAAGTCAGTGATGACAACCTGCAAGCGATTCGCAAGAATCTTTGCCAAAATCTTTAACTCTGTGTTTAGCAGAGTCAAGGGCCTAAAATCATCAAAGTTTTCCCTCCCACCATGCCGTTGACCTTTCCTCAGCAATGTGATCACACCCTTGGTCACCTGTCCAGGGATGGAACCCTGGGCAAACCAATGGTTGAACATATCCTTCAGAATAGGGACCAACATGGGCGACAGCCTCAAGTAAAACTCGTAGGGTAAACCATCAAGCCCCGGGGATTTGTTATAGCCGACCTGCTTCAACGCAGTAATGACCTCATGTTCAGTAATAAGACCATCACAGCTAGCCGCCCGAGTCGCCGTGAGGCGGGGCGAGTCAGCCAAATAGCTGCCAAACTCATCAACCCTGAGTCCGGGTAGTTGGGTGAAGCGCACCGATAGATGCTCCCGAAACCCCTCGCAGATCTCCCGAGTCGATACTAAGGGGTGTCCTTCCAGGTTATGTACTTTACGAATGTACCCATCCGAACCGCGCCTTAAAGCAGCCTTACGCTCAACAGCGTCAACATTCACAGCCTCGTTAGAAACTTTGTTTAACCTAGCCCTAACTACTTGACCTTCATACCGCTCGCTAGCCAAGCGGTTGAGATCTTGTTTAGCTAGTGCTAGCTCTAGGGGGTCCCCCCCTCCACCGCCCGGGTCAGCTTATCCTCTAAACGCTTCTTTGCCTTAGCCTTATCTATTGCGAGGCGTTGGCTATACTGGACAGAGAAGCGCCTAATTTTGGCCTTTAGACTAACCCACCACTTACTCCCTGTAACCGCCCCCACTAAAGCCCGCTGAATTAGCTCAGTGACCTTCAACCGGTAGTCCTCCAGCTCCAACAAGGTGCTGTTGAACTTCCAGTATCCAGCCAGTTTAGGCCAAGCACTTAAGCTCAGACGGGCCATAACAAGTTTATGGTCCGAGTGTCCTAGCAAGTGGAACGTGGGGCAAGATAGGAAGTCTACATCACCTCTTCTAACTAACATCCGATCCAAGTAAGTGCTTGGATGGGAAGGCACTACAGGATGCCACGTCCACATCTCCCGCCCCGGATGATCCAGACGAAATCTGTCGACGAGATCGCACGAGGCCATCAGGTCAGACAGACTGCTGTCACACCACGCCGACCCGCTAGTCCCCCCGACCTTATCTATTTTGGGATCAAGGATTGCATTCCAATCCCCCATTAAAACTAACCGTTCCGGATCCACTAAGAAGCCCTCCAACCGTCGAAAAAAGGTTGCCCTCTCTACAGCAGCATTGGGAGCATAAACAGCAACAATCCGAAAAACACTACAATTAACAGCAACATCAACAACAAGCGCCCGCCCGTCCTCGCCTGCGTGAACAACATTCACCGACGCTGACAGGGTGCGACTCACTAGCAAGGAGATTCCACGACTATAGGTATTGCCATATGCTGAGTAGACATCGTAATCGTTTACCAGCACCTGACAATCCCCGTCACAAACAAAGTGGGTCTCCTGGATAGCGGCAATATCTACCTTGAGGGACACCAAGTCTCTCACAACGCGCGAGGCCTTGCTTCGACACCTGATGCCCCTCACATTCAATGTAGCCAAGTTCAAAGACATGATCACTTACCTCAAGCACTGTCACAGACGGGTCTGAAATCCTGGGCAGTGAGGACATGGCAGGCCTGGCCAAGGCTGCCGGTAAGTAAATCCGATGAAGGTGATCCATCCTTGGCCACGCCCCCCACGTCCAGGGGGAAGGTTAGTTTGAGTGCCCTGTATAGCGATGGGTGTACATACATGGGGATTCTACCCTCACATTTAAAGAAAATGTTGGTCAGTGAAGGATGGTCCCTATCCACCAGCTGCTGGCCTGGGATCGCATTCTTCGCTGCCTTAATCATTGCCCACATTCCTCCAGTCCTAGCGTCCTTGTCAACCCTAACGAAAGTGGTCAACAAGGGAGCGTCCTTGAATTTAGTGGGGTCTGTTACTAGGTCTCCACCGACTTTTTCAAAGTTTTTAAGTTTATTGTACCGGACCTTCTGTTGTCCTTTAAGGTCCGGAGCCGGTTGGAGAGGGTCTGTTTCACAAATCCTGCTTCCTGGCAGGAAGGGGAGCTTTTTGGTCCGTTCAGTGCGGACTTTGGGAGTGGGGGAGGGGACCTCTTTTGGTTGATGGGGAGGCTGAGCGCTTGGGGAGGGGGTAGCCTGCTCGTTTTCTTCTTTTTGGCTCCTGTCACGGGATGAGGGGCGGGAAGAGTTTCTTGGGGCCTTTATAGGAGAGGGGGAAGGTTGTTCGGGTTGCTGGAGTGTTGGGATCACAGGGGGCTCATCCTGTGTTGTTGTTGCGAGGGAGTCCTTCTCAGTCTCAGTGGGGGTAGGAGGGTTTGCGCGTGTCTTGCGGCTTTTCCTCCTCCTGGCCCTCCTGATCTCTGTTGCGCTCAGGGCCATAGAGACTGTTGTTGTCTCTTCCTCTGCCTCTGACGCGGCCTCCTCCTCAGATTCTGGTAGTTTCCTCTTGTTTGAGGAGGAGGGTGTCTGTGTGTCCATTTTCTCCGTCTCGCTCTTCGGTTGTTCTTGGTCTTGGGTGACTGTCTGCAAGGATGGCTGTTTGTTGATCTTGCCTTTCTTTACGACCGTCACCCAGCCTGTCGGTGCCTCTAGAGGATTTGCGGCCGGCGCGGGAGCAGCGGCTTGATTTGTTGTCACGCTTGTTCCCGCCGCTTTTGTGGGCTTCTTCCCTCCATTCCTCTTCGGACAGTCCTTCGCCATATGCCCTTGTTGTGTGCACAGCCAGCAATGGGGCCTCCTCCCTTCCACTATAAGGGAGAGTGTCCACTCTCCGAACTTGAGTGTGGCTGGGATGGCGTAGAATCCAGCCTTGTCCAGGACCATCTGTACTTTGTAGTCCCCGGTCATGATGTTTCTTAATCCGCGGACCGGGGTGACTTCCTCTACGTCCCCATACTGGCTTAGGATAGCCCCCAGTTGTTTGGCCTCCATATAGCAGGGGACGTTTAGAGCAGAAACATTTGCTCTTCTCTTGTTCATATAGATGGGTTGGAGCTTTATGTTCCTGCTCTGATGGCAGGTCCTGGACAGCCTGACTGCGTCTTCGGAGGTGGGGAGCAGAACATCCCACTGTGCGTAACTCCTTCTACAGATGTAGTTGGCGGGAATGTTCTGTTCCAGCAACACGTTCATCATGGTGTCCTTGTTGACGCCCGTCAGACCCCTTGTCTTGGTGTCTGAAGTTATCAGCGAGAGCACTCTTTTCTCCAGAACTTCCACTTGACCCGGGAGGGGTTGGATGTTGTTCCCCTGGGTATACTCCTTGTAAGTGGAGTCGAAGAGTGCTCTGTAGTCTTCGGGCGTCAACTTCCCTTGCTGCTCTTTGGGGCCCCATGCCGGTCCTCCATCCTGGTGGGTGTCAGCTGGACTCGGGTTGGGGGGCGTAGCTGGTGTTGTGGGGGGCGTAGCTGGTGTTGTGGGCCTTTTTGGTTTCGGAACTGGCCCGTTACCAGGCAAAGTAGGCCATTGTGTTTTTGGCGTTGTTTCGTCCTGGCTTGGTTTGCTTTCCGGGTCGCTCCCCTTTCTTATTTTCTTCCTTTGCTGGGTGGCTGTCCCCTTGGGGGATGGAGGTGTCTCCCCTTCTGGTGCCGTGTTCCCAGCTGGAGCCTTGGTGGGTACTGTCAAGGGTGTCTCTCCTTCCAGCTTGCTTTTGTTACCACTGGCCGGAGAGTCACCCCTTTTCCGTATTTGGTCCTCTTGGGGAGTGTTGGGGGGCCAATCACTGTCTTCCCCGCCGAATAGTGAGCAGATGGAGGCTATTACATCTTCATCCAGCGCCTCGGTTTGGTCCGCGGTGCTGTTTTCCTCCTTTTCTGTTGGGGAGTCGCCCTTTGGGGGAGCGGGGGATGGGTTCCCCGGTCTTCCTCCCTTGGTTCTGCCGTCCTGGGGTGCAGCTGGTTGGCTGGGTTCTGCACTTTCCCCAGCTAGTGACTTAACGGCAGCTTTTTCCGCTGGGTTGCCCTCGTGGGGAGCGGTTGCAGGTGCTTTTTGGGGGGTCGCCGCGGGCTGCGGCCCTACCCTCCCGCTTTCTTCCAAGGTTGCCGCGCGCCGGGGCCCTACCTTGTTTCCTGGCGCCGTCTCGCCGGGAGATGCATCAGCTCCCTCACATAGGGAGTCGTTCGCAGTTGAGATGCTGCGCATTTGGGGTGACGTACCCCTCCTGCCTGGCATCGTGGCGGTTGCACTGGCCGCTGGCGCGGACCAAAGTGTAATGGGGGAAAAGAAAACCCAGGGGAATGGAGGGGGAGGAGGGGGAGGAGCGGACTTTGAAGAAATTAGACTTTTTGACTTCCCCTCACGGGGATGTCGGGTTAGCAGCTCAGATCCCCCCGCAAGGGGGGAGAGCAGAGAAGAAAGACGCAGTGGGTGCTAGCGGGTCAGAGTGCCGCGTCGCAATTAAGAGAGAGAGGGGATAGGCATCCCTGCCCACAGAGGGGAGCAGAAACGAAGCACCCGCCCTACCCCACGTCACCCTACCCACTAACTTACCCCAACGGAAGCGAGAAAGAGAACCCTGTCTGCTCGATCCACTGGGAGAGCAGCGAAGATAGACAAAGTTTGGGCCTGGCAGGTCAGAGTGCTGCTCAGGCAATTAAGTGTTGAGAAATTAGACCATCCCAGTCTCGAGACGTGAGACCGAAACGAAGAAAAAACAACATGCAAAAACAACAAATTAAAAAAGAAGGTCCAACTACCAGCGATAGTGGTGTTGGTCCCGAGATTCCAGTCTCCCAAAAGAGGGGATCGGTTTCCGGGTCCAAGCTCCCACAAATGTGGAGTCGGTCCTCTAGGTCCTGACTCCCCAACGGAGGGGGTCGGTCCTAACTAACAAAGGTTAGTACGAAAAAACACCTTAACCTAGCCCGAAAGCCCGGTGGTCGGTCAAGTTTAGTAACTGAGAGAACAGATACTACACTTTGATCTTGTTTATATATTTTATTGAGAAAGAAAAAATTGAACATAAAAAACGTACAAAAAATTCAATTCAACAAAATTAGGCACAAGGCCCTACAAGAAATTGGGAGGGGGAGGGTACAGGGTCTTTTTGACTATGTAACAGATGAGACTTTGAAGTCTTACCCTTGACTGGCAACATTTACCAAAATACCTCAATCACTCTGTGGATCCTAATCTAACTAATAACCCCAGCGTTCAATATAAAATTTAACTATGTACAATTTGTATATTCATTTCTGTATGTTGTGTGTGCATTTTTTATTTTATTTTTTTATTTTTTTTTTTTTGTGTGTGTGTATGTGTGAGAAAATAAAGTTCGATTTCATTAGAAAGAGTTCTTGAATTAATTGGCATAAAATGTTCGTGGAGTGGGAAAAAACTAATGAAAATGTTCATTTCAAAAATAAGGAAAAAACTACTAATGTGTTGTTAGTAAGACCCCCCTGTACTATTCTATGTGGCTAGATCCCCCACTGTTTTCCGGGGAACCGAAAACAAGCAGAGCATCCCTAATGGGGCTTGGGGAAGTCGCTTAATGGAGGTGGGAGAAAATAAAGCAACGGATGGAGGGGGTAGGAAGGTGACCTCTGAGTAGGGGGATGACCGGGGGCATCAGTAAATAAAGATGAGGAGCAGGGGGGGTTGGGCAGACTCAGAGGTTCTCTAATACCAAAAAATAAAATCAGGAACAGGATCTCATTTGTACCACCAGTCAAGAGTTACTTTACTGAACTTATAATGCTAACCTAGGCGGGATGGGTTCCGTAGGACCCAGCACCGCCCATGCCATTCCTAAGGAGGGAACACGTATTGAAACTTGGCTCCTCGACGGATGCACAAACTAGTGCTGTGCACCCACCTCTTGTCAAATTCCACTCTAGGCAACCTCTTCCAATCGCATCTGATCTTTACTTTAAGCAAATGTTTAAAGTAAACGATCAGATCCCGATCAGGAACAGATGTCCCTTCGTGGACCAACTTGAGGCGCGCGATCCAAATGGTCATGCGCGCTACTGCTAGGATCGCCAGGAAAACCAAACTTTCCTCCCTGGGGAACGGCGGCTCCATGTTGTACACAAAAGTTCCTACGTCGAGATCGAGCAGACACTCGGCATCGATGCGAGCTGTTACCCCCTCGACGTACTTTAATAGGGGCTGTATCCGGCTGCAACTAAAAAACGCGTGCTCGATTGTTTCGGGCTCGCGTTCGTCACAGCACGGACAGAAGCGGCTGGTATGTTCTTTATACCGGAAAAGTACGTCGAAGAGGGGCAGCGCATTTCGGACCAGTCGCCAAGTCAGGGAGAATTCCGAGTTATTCAGAACCTCCCGTCCCGGCGCCCAACACCATTGAGAACAGACAACCTCCATCGACCATCCCATCCGCCTACAAAGTGGATCCTTCGCGGTCCCCTCCACTAAATCCCGATACAGTTTCTTCCTTGGCTGATCGAGGACATTGGTCCCCGGCAAAGCTCTAAGAGCGGTTCGGCATTCGGAGAAGAACTTGGACTCCCCCTTCGGTCTACGACGATTTTCTACCGAAGGGTTGGGTTTGAGGTTGGGAAACGAGTTCTCAACCACAGGGACCCAAGGAGCGTCTCCTTCAAGCGAACGACCCAGGAAAGCCAATCTCTCGGCGTTTCTATGACACAAGAGACTGGGCTGACCCAGGCCTCCCTCGCTCGGATTTTGAACACAGACCTCTCTGCAGACATAATGCTTACCCTCGTTCCACAAAAGTGAATCGAGGCGCCCTTGTAAGCGGGTTAGTCGTTCTGCAGGGAGAGGAAGTACAGACAAACGGTAAAGGATGAGCGGAAAGACGTATGTAGCACACGCCTCCGCCCGACCCTTCAAGGACAATTTCCTTCCAATCCAAGTCTTTACTGACGATTTGACCTTAGACTGTACTTCCGACCAATTCTTTTCCAGCTGAAGTCCCGGTCCAAACCAGACACCGAGAATGCGGACCGGTCCATCGGTCCAGCTGAAAATACCTGGAAGCGAGTTTACCCCGGTCCAGGCCCCCAACCGCAGGCCAACAGACTTGCTACGGTTGAAGATGGCCCCTGTTTCTTCTTCGTATCGAGCGAGCGCCTCGACCACCGCTTGAACGTCCGTGAGGCAAGACACGAACACGGTGACGTCATCGGCGAACGCGGAAACCCTGGCTCGTGTGCCTCCAGGGAGAGCTATTCCACGCAGGACTGGTGTAGCCGCCTCGTCCCTTAACTTGCGAAGGAGGGGTTCCAACGCCAGGACATACAACAGAGTCGACAGCGGACAACCCTGTCGCACCGACCGAGAGACAGCGAATGACTCCGACAGCTTACCGTTGATCTGCACCGCTACCGTCGGCCTGTCATACAGAACAAAGATCCACTTGCGGAAGTCCGGATTAAATCCGGCGGCCTCTAGCACAGATCCTAGGAACCGATGGTCGACCCTATCGAATGCCTTGGACTGATCCAAACTGATCAGCGCGGCTTCGGCGTCGTCTTCTGTCCCCTCTATGATCGAGCGTATCAAGTGCAAATTGTCTTGAATCGATCTCCCCTTCACAGCATAAGTCTGGTCCGGTTCGATCAAGTCAGTGATGACAACCTGCAAGCGATTCGCAAGAATCTTTGCCAAAATCTTTAACTCTGTGTTTAGCAGAGTCAAGGGCCTAAAATCATCAAAGTTTTCCCTCCCACCATGCCGTTGACCTTTCCTCAGCAATGTGATCACACCCTTGGTCACCTGTCCAGGGATGGAACCCTGGGCAAACCAATGGTTGAACATATCCTTCAGAATAGGGACCAACATGGGCGACAGCCTCAAGTAAAACTCGTAGGGTAAACCATCAAGCCCCGGGGATTTGTTATAGCCGACCTGCTTCAACGCAGTAATGACCTCATGTTCAGTAATAAGACAATCACAGCTAGCCGCCCGAGTCGCCGTGAGGCGGGGCGAGTCAGCCAAATAGCTGCCAAACTCATCAACCCTGAGTCCGGGTAGTTGGGTGAAGCGCACCGATAGATGCTCCCGAAACCCCTCGCAGATCTCCCGAGTCGATACTAAGGGGTGTCCTTCCAGGTTATGTACTTTACGAATGTACCCATCCGAACCGCGCCTTAAAGCAGCCTTACGCTCAACAGCGTCAACATTCACAGCCTCGTTAGAAACTTTGTTTAACCTAGCCCTAACTACTTGACCTTCATACCGCTCGCTAGCCAAGCGGTTGAGATCTTGTTTAGCTAGTGCTAGCTCTAGGGGGTCCCCCCTCCACCGCCCGGGTCAGCTTATCCTCTAAACGCTTCTTTGCCTTAGCCTTATCTATTGCGAGGCGTTGGCTATACTGGACAGAGAAGCGCCTAATTTTGGCCTTTAGACTAACCCACCACTTACTCCCTGTAACCGCCCCCACTAAAGCCCGCTGAATTAGCTCAGTGACCTTCAACCGGTAGTCCTCCAGCTCCAACAAGGTGCTGTTGAACTTCCAGTATCCAGCCAGTTTAGGCCTAGCACTTAAGCTCAGACGGGCCATAACAAGTTTATGGTCCGAGTGTCCTAGCAAGTGGAACGTGGGGCAAGATAGGAAGTCTACATCACCTCTTCTAACTAACATCCGATCCAAGTAAGTGCTTGGATGGGAAGGCACTACAGGATGCCACGTCCACATCTCCCGCCCCGGATGATCCAGACGAAATCTGTCGACGAGATCGCACGAGGCCATCAGGTCAGACAGACTGCTGTCACACCACGCCGACCCGCTAGTCCCCCCGACTTTATCTATTTTGGGATCAAGGATTGCATTCCAATCCCCCATTAAAACTAACCGTTCCGGATCCACTAAGAAGCCCTCCAACCGTCGAAAAAAGGTTGCCCTCTCTACAGCAGCATTGGGAGCATAAACAGCAACAATCCGAAAAACACTACAATTAACAGCAACATCAACAACAAGCGCCCGCCCGTCCTCGCCTGCGTGAACAACATTCACCGACGCTGACAGGGTGCGACTCACTAGCAAGGAGATTCCACGACTATAGGTATTGCCATATGCTGAGTAGACATCGTAATCGTTTACCAGCACCTGACAATCCCCGTCACAAACAAAGTGGGTCTCCTGGATAGCGGCAATATCTACCTTGAGGGACACCAAGTCTCTCACAACGCGCGAGGCCTTGCTTCAACACCTGATGCCCCTCACATTCAATGTAGCCAAGTTCAAAGACATGATCACTTACCTCAAGCACTGTCACAGACGGGTCTGAAATCCCGGGCAGTGAGGACATGGCAGGCCTGGCCAAGGCTGCCGGTAAGTAAATCCGATGAAGGTGATCCATCCTTGGCCACGCCCCCCACGTCCAGGGGGAAGGTTAGTTTGAGTGCCCTGTATAGCGATGGGTGTACATACATGGGGATTCTACCCTCACATTTAAAGAAAATGTTGGTCAGTGAAGGATGGTCCCTATCCACCAGCTGCTGGCCTGGGATCGCATTCTTCGCTGCCTTAATCATTGCCCACATTCCTCCAGTCCTAGCGTCCTTGTCAACCCTAACGAAAGTGGTCAACAAGGGAGCGTCCTTGAATTTAGTGGGGTCTGTTACTAGGTCTCCACCGACTTTTTCAAAGTTTTTAAGTTTATTGTACCGGACCTTCTGTTGTCCTTTAAGGTCCGGAGCCGGTTGGAGAGGGTCTGTTTCACAAATCCTGCTTCCTGGCAGGAAGGGGAGCTTTTTGGTCCGTTCAGTGCGGACTTTGGGAGTGGGGGAGGGGACCTCTTTTGGTTGATGGGGAGGCTGAGCGCTTGGGGAGGGGGTAGCCTGCTCGTTTTCTTCTTTTTGGCTCCTGTCACGGGATGAGGGGCGGGAAGAGTTTCTTGGGGCCTTTATAGGAGAGGGGGAAGGTTGTTCGGGTTGCTGGAGTGTTGGGATCACAGGGGGCTCATCCTGTGTTGTTGTTGCGAGGGAGTCCTTCTCAGTCTCAGTGGGGGTAGGAGGGTTTGCGCGTGTCTTGCGGCTTTTCCTCCTCCTGGCCCTCCTGATCTCTGTTGCGCTCAGGGCCATAGAGACTGTTGTTGTCTCTTCCTCTGCCTCTGACGCGGCCTCCTCCTCAGATTCTGGTAGTTTCCTCTTGTTTGAGGAGGAGGGTGTCTGTGTGTCCATTTTCTCCGTCTCGCTCTTCGGTTGTTCTTGGTCTTGGGTGACTGTCTGCAAGGATGGCTGTTTGTTGATCTTGCCTTTCTTTACGACCGTCACCCAGCCTGTCGGTGCCTCTGGAGGATTTGCGGCCGGCGCGGGAGCAGCGGCTTGATTTGTTGTCACGCTTGTTCCCGCCGCTTTTGTGGGCTTCTTCCCTCCATTCCTCTTCGGACAGTCCTTCGCCATATGCCCTTGTTGTGTGCACAGCCAGCAATGGGGCCTCCTCCCTTCCACTATAAGGGAGAGTGTCCACTCTCCGAACTTGAGTGTGGCTGGGATGGCGTAGAATCCAGCCTTGTCCAGGACCATCTGTACTTTGTAGTCCCCGGTCATGATGTTTCTTAATCCGCGGACCGGGGTGACTTCCTCTACGTCCCCATACTGGCTTAGGATAGCCCCCAGTTGTTTGGCCTCCATATAGCAGGGGACGTTTAGAGCAGAAACATTTGCTCTCCTCTTGTTCATATAGATGGGTTGGAGCTTTATGTTCCTGCTCTGATGGCAGGTCCTGGACAGCCTGACTGCGTCTTCGGAGGTGGGGAGCAGAACATCCCACTGTGCGTAACTCCTTCTACAGATGTAGTTGGCGGGAATGTTCTGTTCCAGCAACACGTTCATCATGGTGTCCTTGTTGACGCCCGTCAGACCCCTTGTCTTGGTGTCTGAAGTTATCAGCGAGAGCACTCTTTTCTCCAGAACTTCCACTTGACCCGGGAGGGGTTGGATGTTGTTCCCCTGGGTATACTCCTTGTAAGTGGAGTCGAAGAGTGCTCTGTAGTCTTCGGGCGTCAACTTCCCTTGCTGCTCTTTGGGGCCCCATGCCGGTCCTCCATCCTGGTGGGTGTCAGCTGGACTCGGGTTGGGGGGCGTAGCTGGTGTTGTGGGGGGCGTAGCTGGTGTTGTGGGCCTTTTTGGTTTCGGAACTGGCCCGTTACCAGGCAAAGTAGGCCATTGTGTTTTTGGCGTTGTTTCGTCCTGGCTTGGTTTGCTTTCCGGGTCGCTCCCCTTTCTTATTTTCTTCCTTTGCTGGGTGGCTGTCCCCTTGGGGGATGGAGGTGTCTCCCCTTCTGGTGCCGTGTTCCCAGCTGGAGCCTTGGTGGGTACTGTCAAGGGTGTCTCTCCTTCCAGCTTGCTTTTGTTACCGACCGACCGACCGACGGAGTGACTTATAAAGTCGCTTGCACTCGACTAAAAATGGAATAAACCCAATGTAAGATTAATAGACTAAAGACGTTTATTCAATTTACGGAATTATGCATAAAAAGAATAACATTCTGCCCAAATACACACACACACACACACACACACACATATATAATTTACACAAAATCAAGACAACAAAGGTTGGATTGATAGCAACAAGTAGTGTATTTCAATTGTTTTTTACAAATATTTTGTGACCATTCGGACAATTTCAAACCTTATATTGTTTGAAAATATTCACAAGAACAGCCTCTCTCCAGACGTTCAGAAAAACACTTTTTTAAATGAACAATATGGAATCCATTTCTCTTTTAAGGAAATTATGCGTAAAAGATTAACCTAAATTTCTTCCTTCAGAGCTTTTTCCCTTTTCCGTTTGTTAAGGATTTTTTTTATTTTCGCATCTCTATTTTTAAATGCTTCAATCGATTATTCATTTATCCTACTTAAACAATTACCAATGTTTACTTAATTCATGTTTTAACTATTTTTCTCCAAGTTATTTATTTAAATTTATTTATTTGATTTGATTTATTTTTCTCAATTCCGGACCTGATATTTTACGTTCCTACGATATTGTTTTGATTCTGTGTTAGTTTCGTATTTAATGATAATTTACTAGGCCCTCAACTGGTTTGATAATTTCCAGACCGTTATTTGATGGATCATTAGCCGGTAAGATAGTTTTTAAGGGGCCAAAAATTAATCAAAATTGAAAAAAAAAATTGTTATTTTGTAGATTCATCTAAGTTTATTTTTAATTTTAAATCAGTTCATTCAATGTCACCTTGTTACAGTGGTAACGTCACCAGCTTTGCATGCTGCAGTTTTGCTTCCGTTTCGATAGTAGCTGATGACACCCTACTAGATTTTTTAAACTTTTGTAATCACGTCTCCATATATACGAAATCTGGACAAATGAAAATATCACATTTAAGCGTATTTTACGACATGGCCAAGCCGACACCCTCCCGCTAGTAAATAGATAATTGGCTCTATAATAAATACGAAATTTACATAAAATTACATTTTACAACAAGACCAGGCTGACAGCACTACTGGATATTAAGTACAGTATATTAAGCAATAGATAATTGATTCTATAATAATGAATACGGAACATACGTAAATTAAAGTGTCATATGCAAGTGTACTTTGCGATCAAGCAATGCCGGGTGGCCCGTTAATATGATATGTAAAGGCCTATATATCTGCCTGTCTTTCTCCATACTTTCAAACTATCTGCTCCAAAACTAAAATCGCAGACCGGCAGTAAGGAATCTCAAATGATTGGATGTTTTACGGGCCGTTCTTTTATGGATCTATAACCGGTTAAAGTACCACGTGTCCCAAAAGAAGCTGACGGATTTTAATTTTATTAACTTCCTCATTATTTTGGTTATACTTACCAATTTTCATATGTAGGTAGAGGAGCCTCTCCGTGATTGATATATTATATATATAGATATAGTAAGATATCATAGTCTACTTATTCTAATTTTATTTACACAACTTAATCTAGGGTATGTTTTTCACAAGGTCTAATTTTAGTTATGAAAAATGATGTTACTCAAATGTCCACCATTTTCATTTTCACACTCTTGTGCTCTCTGAATGGAATTTTCTAGCACTTCACTTAATGTTTCAGGGATATGAACCAAATTTCCTCCTCTATATTGTTTTAGGGGCTGGTTTTATTTCATTGGGAGTAGGGGTATTTCTTGTGAAGTTTCGTCGAAATTCTCTTTGAGTTTCTGATATTGACTCATTCAACCAAAAATATGACTCTACGATAAATATCCGCTCCTCGGTAAGGTAACGGATATGACGACCTTGGAAGGGTTTCTCTAGAGGATCTGAAAAAATAAAAGAAAAATATAAAAAATTAAGAAAGTTATTACTTTTTTTTTTAACCATCCGCTTCTTTTGGGACACCCTATTGTTTTAAGGGTCCAAAATGGTACAACAGTAACATAGGTTTACATTTTGTACATTTATCTTAGTTTACTTTTAATTTTAAATCAGTTCATCTGCGTGTTCCTTTAGTACAGTCGTAACGTCACCATCTTTACATGCTACTGTTTCGTTTTCGGTTTCGATTTCAGCTGATGGCACCCAAATACTTCTTTTTTTACTTTTGAAATCAAGACTATAATAATATATACGAAATCTAGACAAAGTAAAATATCATGTTTAAGCATATTTTAAGACCGGCCAAAACCGCCCTCCTTGCTAGTCTGATATAGAAAAAGCACTACGTCTGTCTCTCTCCATATTTTTAAACTCAAAGTCGTAGAGCGGCGCTAGAGGTCTCAAACGATTAGATTTTTTAGGAACCGTTCTTTTATGTGTCTTTAGCAGGCTAAAATAGTTTTAAGGCGTCAAAACTTGGTAAAAACTGAAAAAAAATCGTTATACATTTTGTACATTTATTTTTAGTTTTTTATTTCTAGTCGGTACATGTACGATTTACGTTGGTAACGTCACCAGCTTTGGATGCTACAGTTTTTCTTCCGGTTTCGATTTCAGCTGATGGTACCAATCTATCTTTTTTTTTATCTTTCAAACCACGACTCTATCCTAATGTATACGAAACCTGAACAAATTAAAATATTATAATTTAGCATATTTTACGACCGGGCCAACCCGGGCGCTATTCGCCCCTCCCCCCTAGTCTAATACAAAAAAGGCACTGTTTCAATATTTTTAAATTCAATCTCTTCCGAAACTAAGCGGCACAGGGGGAGATAATGTGTGTGTATATATGTATACATACATTCCAGAGCCATGTGCATCCATAAATTCATATATACATACTGTTATATAGCGAGGTGCGACATAATGCAATATAAACGTCTTACCGCAGGTTGTCCATCCTATGCGCAGCACATAATGAAGGAAAAAAGCACATAAAAAAATTAGGAACAATAAAGATATGTATTCACGGCTGTTTGAGTATCCCCGTTGTTTGTAAAGACAAACACACAAATAAAACATAGTGCGTACCAAGGTAAATAGTTCGTGTCGTAGCCTGTTCTCTTCCCTGCAACGTCTCTCTCACAAAAAAGATGTTGTGAGTCTGTTCCTGCTTTACCGATATTTTGATCACAAGTGCTCGTCTGAGCTCCAATCTGTCTTTCTCCCCTCGGTAAACACTAGACTAGCTGAAAACACTATCAATACTTCCCCCACTGTGCCTTAACCTAAACATAGATTCCATGAACAAAATTTTTTTCTTAGAACTTCACGCCTGTGGAACTGTCTTCCCTTTGTCTGCTTTCCAACTGACTACAATATGGTTGCCTTCAAGCCGAACGTAAACAAGTTCTTGATGAGCCGTTCCACTTAAGATAACAAATTTAACGAATTTCCATTATTTACGATTACTGTATTGTCCAATTGACTTCTGTACACTCTTTAACCCTTATCCTCGAGTGGCCTCCAGGCTTAATGAGTGGTGATGCCTATGTAAAAAATACTAGCTGAAAACGGACGGATTGATGTTCAGTCTTCCATTTTAAAAGTTCCACCCACTTTTGTAATCTGAGTCTTAATGTTGTTAGAAATTACGAGAAATTAAAGTCTCGGACTGAGAGAAGGAAGGCAACTTTCCCCCCAAAGTTAAAGAGTAAGTCCCCTGTAATTGTACTTTTGTGTCGTCCTAACACATACATATATTTATGTTATATGTATTGCATCGCAGCCCCAGGCTAAACCTGTAGGAGATCTCGGAATAGGAGGGAACCCCAGAGGTAGTGCGTTACGGCCCACCTGTGATCGGACACGCCCTGGCACACCACCAACCCCTACCCCACTGTCTTGTGGGTGCCCTTGGTTGGGCGAAGACTAAGGGAACCAACCCCAAATCAAATTGGCTTGTGGTTCTTATCACAGCAAAAATCTAAGAGATGGGAGCTTTGACTTGCCTTGCAGTTTTCCTTAAAAGGCTATTGAACCTCATTCAGAATGAAAATGGATAGTAGCGGACACGATAAGGCGACTGTATGCCTCACTTAGATTACTTTCCGCTAGAAGCTGCGGCTTCCTCTGCTGCCCTCGTCGCGGGTTCGCTCCACTGGAAATGAGCATTGGAGGTTCAGAGCGTCTTTATTTGATGCGCAACAGATACTGCACCTAAACTGCGCAAGCAAGTTAGGAACCAAGGTGGAAAGTCTTGTACCGAAGGATAAAGCACTGAGGCCCCGACTAGTCATCATCGTAAAGGCTGACGAACTACATGATGATGATGATGATGATGATGATGATGATGCATACGTACATAAATACGAATTCCGTATATAAATGTACATTATTATAGAGCATAAGTTGCTGCATGTTATATATATATACATATATATATACATATATATATATATATGTATATATAACATGTAATAACGTTTATAATGGTCTACATTTATATACATAATATATACAAGTTAGAAAAGCATTTCATCCAAGGCATGAAAATTGTTAAACAAAATCTTTTTACTATAGGCTTTAAAAATAAAGGTACAAGATTCAATTTGAAATTGATTTATCTTCAAAGTGTACTTTTATAAATTTTACAAAGTAAGGTATGCAAATTTAATACCTTACTTTGTAAAATGTATAAAAGTGCACTTTGAACCCCCTCTTTCTATTATTACAGGTCTGAATATTCTGTATGTTTCAGTTTGTAATTCTCCTCACTCCACAACTCTTTTTTGCAACTCTATCTTTGTCATACATGTCTGAATAATAATAAAATCTTAATTTTTTTTAACAAAAACTTTAAAATAACTTTTTTAGATTAATTTTTTTAAAACTTCTTTCAGAATAGAAAATCTTTACAATTTAATAAGGAACATATTTTATATAGGTTTGATCAGAAATATTCAGTAGATAACGACAAAAAAAAGAGATGAAAATTTCAAAAGGAGTGTGTAACTGGTTACGCTTAATAGTAGTCCTCGCTAGCGAAAGACTTTGTTATTGTTATTCTATTATTATTATTATTTAAAACATTTTGTGTCCTGCGCTTTCGCGCGAGGACTAAAATTGAGGTACGGATGAGATGTAATACAATACCGAATATGTTGAGGTCGATTTTCAAAGTGTTTTTCTTACGCTAAAATCAGTTTTTCCCAGGTGTGTATCTCCCTGTGATCGATTCTTATGGAGCAACAAATATATATCGTATATATATATTTTTTAATTTGAATTGAACAAAAATCTTATCCTGGAGTCCAATTCCCTGTATTCTAAATGTGTTTATAGCATTGGTGAAATGTAGACAAGAGGATATTCGAAAATTATGGAGGGTTCATTATTCAAGTTTAAATCATAATATGTAAGATAATATATAAATTAACGAATGGAATTATAATGCCAATTACACTACATGGCAAATCACTTTCGAATGGAGGAATTTTTTCTTTGTCACAATTGATTATATTATTTAGAATAATCTTAGCTAAAAGAATATCACAAGTTTTATATCATAAAGCCCAACGGTAAGCAATATTAATCTTATTTTCGACCGAACAAGTTCCTTTTGCCATTTCGAAAAAAATATTCCTACTTCTATATAACTAATGACAACGGCTTCAATCTGTCCTCATTTGGTTATTAGTCCTACGGGAACACACTTGCATCCAGGGCTGCTCAGATCTAGAGTTCGATCTAGTTTTAGTGGCCATGTTTTTAATGTATATAATCTTTCATAATATTTCACCAGTTGGAAAAAATTAAGTCATATTGATTGAAGGGAAATAATTTCATTAAGGTAAGGAAACTTGCCATGCATGCTGAAATACCTAATATATAAGTTTGGAAACTTTAAATTTTAAAACTATGTAAAAATGTTTATAAAAGTTTTATTTTTATGTCTCTGTTGGAAAATTATTTTGACAGTAAATCATTAAATCTCCTGCAATCACTTAACCAACCTGCTTTCTCGAACTCACAATAGTCCTTCATTTACAGTGATAATCAGTTGTTTATCTTAAGCACTGTTTCGGGGATTAAAAAATACAAAACAATACAGTAAATCATGGCTCCTCAGTAGTGTTGATAAGACAACACGTATCCTAAATAAAAGAACAAAATATGTTCCGGATAATAGATCCAGTATTTCTTTTCTCCAGATAAATTAGGCTAACCTATTTATGTTATAATTGTTTTTTTTATCTTTCTCGTTCGTCCTTGGCTCAAAAAATATTTTTTTACAAATCTACTGCATATACTGCATATTATTCAGAGGAATCTATTATTATATTATTTCTTTTTATTGGAATCCTTTGCGATGAATAATTATTGTATTTATTTTTATATTTTCGGACTTTTATCCACATTTTCATAATTGTTGTCTCACGACATTTCGGTCAACTATTATCCTTCTGGGCTTCATCACGTTGTTAAGCGCAACGACATAGGGATGTTGAATCTCTTAACTGTATCCTTAGTAATTACTGCCTTCCATAGTTGTTCGCTGAAAACGTCGTGAAACAACTATAAAGAAGTAGGATAACAGTCTGCAAAAAAAAATACAAATTACTCACCTCAAATGATTTCAATAATTAAATAACATACCATTCCATACAGATCCGATAATAGAAGACAGGATAAAACATGATTTATAAGACCAAACATATTTAAAAAAAAAAATGATTTATAAGACCAAAAAATTAAGCCTTGATCTTCCTTTAGGATCCGTGGCGCTAGGGATAGAGACGTTGAATCTGTAAGATTCGAGGTAAGCATTGTCGTAAGATAGCAGTTTCAATTCTATCCAACGTCTGCCAGTGGGTTAGTTGGCCAAAACATGGTGAGACGTCAACAACTATGACAGGCATTAATTGATAAGAATACAATTAAGAGACTTAGCATTCTTATCCTTAACGCTAAACCACATGATAAAGACAGAGGAATAGTTGGCCGAAACGTCTTGAAACAAAAATATGAGGATTAGGATAACAGTCCTAAGATAGATAAATATAGATATATTATCGATTTTTATTATTTGGTATAGATAGTCAATTTATACAGGATCCGCAAATGAATCGGGAAGATTAAAAAAAAATTATAGAAAAATAAATTTTAACAATTTTACTATACATAAATGAAATCTACATTATTTTACGCTTGTTTTTAAATGAAGAAGCAATAGTATTTTTTTTATTACTCCTTTCAAGTAGGTAACATTAGTGGTACAGCATTCTTGGATTCGGATATAAAAGTTCTCTCTGTCTTCTCGCAGCATATTTACTCGTATTGCCTTAATCTTGTTTGCAATGCGTTATTTGTGAGCCGGACCTGTTCTAGGTGGATCACTTTCAACAACTTTCTCTTTAAGATAACCCCATAAACAACTTCTTAATGAGCCGTTCCACTTTAGTTAACAAATTTACTTAATTTCCATTAATAACGATTACTATATTGTCCAATTGACTAATGCGCACTCTTTAACCCTAATCCTCCAGTGACCTCTTGGCCTTGATAAATGGTGATTCCTATGTAAAAAAAAATAATAATAGTCACAAACATTTAAATCGGGTAAACGAGGGGGCAAGAGATATTTCCGTTACGAGAAATGACACAACTTGGAAATAAAGCATTAAGAGTATAGATGAAAATACCTAAGCTTCTATTAATATAGACATATTATAAATATATTCGTTCATGAATATTTTTAAAATTTTGTCCATTGTTTTCGTGTTTGCCTACACGGCAATTCAATAAAATATGAATAAGTTGAGGAGAGAAACAGTTATTTATCATTTAAACATAGCGCTGGGCATTTAAAGTGCCTGCATTACCAACCTCATTTTCATTAAAAAAAAATGAACCGATAATACTTCTTGAAGATATAGCGTTACTTTTTAAGCATGAAGGAGCTTTTCATGAAACAAACAAGGGTTTTCCTCCGCCCAGTACCTTAAGTTTAGTTTGTTTGCCTAACCGTCTGAAGGTAAGCTTTACCCTCCCTTCAACAATTCTAACGCCATTGTTTCTTCACTTAAAAACACTGGTGAGATTCAATTTATGCATAATAAAGTTGTTAAAATCTATTTTTCCAATAATTAATTAATTCTAAATATTTTCTGATTCATTAACGGACCCTCTATATTTACATACCTATTTGTTGATTATATCTTTAGATTAATTAGTTTAATTTAAAGTTAAAGACATTATATATATATATATATATACATATATATATATATATATATATATATATATATATATATATATATATATATATATATATATACGTTATATATTTTTTATTACCGTATCTTTCTGTGAAGTTACATTATTGTTTCAGCTACTCGGCCGTTTTTTTTTTTTTTGCCGTCTGTAGCTTCCTCAGATTTTACAGAAATGCTCGCTATTTTGGGATGAAAGAGTGAAAGAGTGACTGAGGTCAAGGGATGCGAGGAGGGAAGAAGAAAGAAAGGAAGAGAACAATGCGGGAAGGTGGGGGCGCTTGGTATGTCGGTAATGTTTTAGTTTTGGGGTTTAAGGAACTTGTGGGGAGGGTCTGGGAAGTGTATTTCTGGTGTGGCTGAGGGCATAGGGATACATGCAGAGGAAGGGGAATATGTGGGGGTGAGAGGAAGGGGGTTTCTTTAAAATTCGAGTCTTAATGTAAAAGTTTTTATGCGTCTCGTTGTTGAGTTTCTTGGTAAGTATGTCTTGAACTGTTGGGTGTTCGCTTATGTTTGGAGGCGCGAGGGGCAAAGATTCGGTTTATTTATTTTTAGTTTTTATTTTGTTGTTAGTTGTTTGGAGAGGGTTAGCTAGCAGTCGCGGGCACGGATACATCGATGCGCACGTACACACATATATATACTTAAAAGAAACGGTCACATGTACACATACATCCCCGCCCTGACGTGCAAATATATGCACATACGTGCGCCAGCCTCGCACCCCCCCCTGCCATCATTCACTCTTTCATCCCAAAATAGCGAACATTTCTGTAAAAGTCTGAGGAAGCTACAGACGGCCAAAAAAAAACGGCCGAATAGCTGAAACAGTAATGTAACTTAACAGAAAGATACGGTAATAAAAAATAACACGCATATTTGCTCTACAACAGTATTGAGCACTTTCCTCAGTTTTTATTAATTACCATTTCCACTATATATATATGTATATGCATATATATATATGTATATATATATATATATATATATATATATATATATATATATATATATATATTGTATGCAAAATCCGATCCCGCATACACTCTGATGAGAAGGAAAGTATTTCTTCGAAAGTCCGCGGATTAATCAAGTGTTCCTTTTCAGATAAAATATGTTTTTAATTCTTTTTCAAAGTGTTTTAACATGTTTTACTAACTGTTTGCTCTTATATATATATATATATATATATATATATATATATATATTTATATGTATATATATATTTATATATATATATATATATATAACTACTTCATTTAATCACATAAATTAATATACGAAAGTATAAATTTATGCGTAAACTTTAAGTATTTACTTCAACAATGCTCAATACGTAGGTACAGCTAGTTAGTAAGTTATAAAATATATATGGCGATTAAGCTACACTAAATATTCCGCGTTTCATCCACTCTAGGATTCTTCAGGCTTATGCGACCGTAGCTTAATCGCCATATATATTTTATAACTTACTATATATATATATTTTATAACTTACTATATATATATATATATATATATATATATATATATATATATATATATATATATATAGCAATAATTTTCCTAACCTTCATATCATTCCGCATTCTATCGTATGTCATATTTTATATACCTGGCGAGTTCTATATGGTATTTTAAAAAAATAAAATAGCTGAGATATATTTCTGAATTGATGTCTAAAACCTATTATAAATAATTCACGAATATTGATTTTGTCTGAAATTGTTATAAACGTCGTTTATACACTGTTTTACGCCTTAATGTAAAGTAAATATAGCCTACATTTGGCATGATTATCCTTAGCCCTTCTGTTAAAAAAATTTGAATGATCGGTTTAAAATTTTAGAAGTTAATCTTTAAAATTTTATTGACATATACAGATACCTAAGCTTCTATTAATATAGACATACTATACATATATTCGTTCATGAATATTTTAATAAATTTTGTCCATGGTTTTCGTATTTGCTTACACGGCAGTTCAATAAAATATGGAAGCCCGTCATCTCGATGATTTATCGTTTCAATAACATTGTTGGTCTTTCACTGCTTGAAAGAGTTTAGCAATGTTTGTTTGTTTTTTTTCTGCACAATCTGTATTATTCTCCCTACCGCGTTTTTTTTAACACTGCTAGTTAAACAAAAAGCAGACAAAATGATGAGTTTTTTGACGGATACTGGGTGGTCTGTTGAATATATCAGCGACAGTTCGGATGCACGGATTGGATAAATAAAACATTTATTCGTTGGTTGACAAGGCAAATATATATTTCTACACTTTCAGGATATCAACGGTCACACTGGTTTTGCTTCTGGCAACTAAACACAGCTAAACCAGCTAATAAGGAAATGGAAAGAACGTTTATTCTTACGAGGCGTCCATGTGAAAATGCAGGAAAATATTGTTTCAGAATAGAACAAAACAGACCCAATGATTTTATTCAAACTTACACATAACAGTTCGAAGAAAAATGTTATTTTAAACCCATGATTAACTGACCAACGAAAATCCTATTTCAAAACCATAAATATCACGCCAGTGTGTGTTTTCGAATTTACACGTAAGAGACCAATGGAATTTTAAATTGAATTGTAATGAATTAACTAAAATAAGCAACCGTACAACGTCAGACAACATGATCAGATCTAAACCGGCTATCGGAAGATTGACATATTTGACTTGTAATATTATTAAATATTGGACCATTTCGAGTAAAAACCTATTCAACGCTATGCATGAAATCCGAACTGTAACACGTTTGAAATGAACAAACATGCTACAAGAATCGAGTTTAACGTTAAAAACATCAGGTGTAACGGACATGCATACGGCGCTGTGGAAAAGACATAGCGAAGTAAAGCCGAAACAAAACGAAATTTTCTAGACAAATTATTTTTTATAATTCAGGACAGAACTTTATTCATTTCGTCACTCATACTTTACGACCAGGTTTTTGTGTACCGGATTTTACTCTAGTATGTACCATAGCTAAGACGTCTTTTTGTGCCTATTTCACTGAGTTAATACGTTGAAGTTTACTCCAAATCCATAACAGAAAAACACAACAACCCTGTTTCCATGCATTATATACTCTGGCGTCAATCTACATAATTGTCAAAAATATAATGTCAAAGATAAATGTGAGAGACAAAAAGATGAAAAATGTCATCATTCTATAATTTTTAACAAATCGAAACATCAGATGCGTCCGTAATTTGTACATTTTCCAATGTAAATGCTAGTTACTATTTAAGCACTCCAAACAAAAAAAAACATAGCATTGATTTAAATAACATATCTGTTGAATTTACCAAAATTAAAGCCACATTTCTTTACATATTGTCACAATCAACACAATAATTATGTAACGTTATAAAAAAAAACCTGCAGTTTTCTAACACAAATATCGTTTGCAAATAACTAAAAGCGTGACATACGGACAAGATGACCAACCTAGGCATTCATTGCGATGCACAGACTAATCGAACAATGCATCACGTGTGTACATCCCAAATTGTCTTAATAGTTTGTTAGAGGTTGCAAAGGTTAAATCTTTTAACTTTGACCCCTTGGCTACACACATTTCGACCAAAATTGATTTAAAAGCTTACCCTATGTCTGAATACATTTATGTAAAATTTCCAATGTTTAGACCAAAAATTCGCTGAATAATTTGGTAGAGATTGCAGAGGTCAATTAAAAAAAAAACTTTGACCCCAATTATGACTCTTTAACATTTATTGTTTTAAACCCAAATCAAATTATAAAGTTGGATCTATGTTCAAGGACCCTATATCTAAAATTTTAAGTGTTTACATTCAGAATTGACGGAGGAGTTTGGTAGAGTTCTCAAATGTCAAATCGTTTAACTTTGACCTCTTATTAGTTAAATTTCTGATCGAAAACTGATTAAAAAGATTTTCCCAAATCTCAATACACCTTAATCTTTGGGCTTAAGATCGAAAATTGAATTTTTGGTCTAAACATTTGAAATTTTACATAAAGTGTATTCGGACATAGAGCAAGCTTTTTAATCGGCTTTTAACCGAGAATTTGACTGCCAAGGAGTAAAAGTTCCAAAGATTTTAATTTGCGGTCTCTAGCAAACTATTAAGTCAATTTTGGATCTAAACATTCGAAATTTTACATAAAGGATATTCAAACAGATAGCAAGCTTCTAAATCATTTTAGGGCAAAAATTTAGCTTCCAAAAGGTCAGAGTTGAGAGAGTTGACCTTTGCAGACTCTACCAAATTCCTGCGCCAATATTGAGTCAAAACACTAGAAATTTTAGATGTAGGTTACCTGGACACGAGTCAAACTTTTTATATATGCACAGAAACTTATTAACAGTATATAGGGCCCAAGCATAGCCGGGCTGAACAGATAGTATATAATCAAAGGATGAAAATCTTACCATATAAATTACAATTTGAAACAAAGAACCGACATTCTTGAACTTTTTTTTCAGTGAGTTTCATTCAAATTGCTGTTTTTAAATGTGAACCATATCCATTCAGCTTCCAGTTAGTGTCACATATTCAGAAGAAGTTTATCACGTTTTTATTGTAGTTAGTCTGCTTGTACATTAGATGTAATCTGTTTTTTATTGTGTGGTATTATAGTTTAATCACCAGAAACATCAACAATAATAACAACCTCATCTATACTACATCGAAAAAAATTTGCCTCCAAAATCCGCAAGTAATTCTGAGAGTAAACCCGGTGAAAAATTCTCAAACACTCAATTTTATACACATTGTCACACGTTGCATTTTCATGGAGGTGTTAGCCAATGGCAGATTCCAAGGTGGAAGAGGCGGTTAAGTGCGACAAGGCGTGGCCAATCTTATTTTTCCTGGAATATGATAGTTAATTCGAGTCTGCGAATAAGGAGGTTCGTCCCACATAGTCAGCGGCACACTGACTATCAATTCGTAAATTACATTTGTTTTTACAATGTAAGGTAAACCATTTTAACTTGGGGAAATGCGGACTTTACACCACAGACCAAACGCCAAGCAACAGGCGGATTTCAATTTAATACATATTTAATGATTCGTCCAGCCAAACACTGACCGGTCTCCTCAATCCAAGGAAGTTTTTTGCATACAGAACACTTACAGAAACCGAAGACTGTAGGGGAATTGTATTTTAAACTTTATTATAAATAATATATATATATATATATATATATATATATATATATATACATATATTGCGGTAGACTGTGTTAAGAAAGAACTCGTACTGCGTTCTTACAACAGTCTGCTACTGCAAGCCGACATTTACTGGCCTATATATGAATTGGCGTTACAATGAATTTACCGGCATATATATGAAGTGAAGAGCCAGTGTGTATAAAATTGAGTGTTTTAGAATTTTCACTGAGATAACTCTCAAGATTACTTACCGATTTTGGAGTTCGTTTCCATTCTTCCACGTAAGCCCTATATCTGTCGACAGAAATCATTCGTCAATCATTTGACTTATTTGAGGTTATTTATTTACTCTCCCTTTTCACCCAACTTTTACATATATTTTACATAATTTTAAGTATTTTTTTTGTATCCACAAGCGTCTCTTTTTATCTCCCTCGATAAAATTTACATGCAAAACTTAATGGAAGTCTAAGCACTTACGTAATATTATTATTTATTTTGTTGCACGGGACAACGATTAACTCCTGATGAGTTTGTTGGTTAAAGGGCCCACTAGAGGTTTTACGTTGGTGAAAGGGCCCACTAGGCTATGTTCTGTCAATATATATATATATATATATATATATATATATATATATATATATATATATATATATGCGTGCGTGTGTGTGTATGCGTGCGTGCGTGTGTGTGTGTTTGCAAAAAATGCTATGCTAACTACTATGCAATTATGCACAATATAAAACCTATGAATAAATAGAGCCAAGCATAATAGTTTAATGAAAGCAATTATCTAATGACAAATGATAAAATAATAATTAATGGAAGTTCGTTTTCTTAAAATAATATTCAAATTAGTAAACGTTAATTGATTTGTTCGAATATCACTGACGTATATATTGTTTAATTAGAATTCATTATTTAGATGAGTATTATTAATTAATTTTATTTATTGAGGACTATTTTCTTCGCCTTTTTCATGGTTATAAAAATAGCTTATAAGGGATTAAAATTGAAAAAAAAAAGCTTGACTTTGGCAGAAGTATAACAAATAACTTCTGAGCATGCATACAGATATATATATATATATATATATATATATAAATATCTATAAAAGTGAACGTCTCTGTGTGTCTGTGTGTCTGTGTATATGTGTGTCTTTGTGTGCACACTTCTCTACGCAATAACTCTGCAAATTTTAAGTCTGCAGACTCGAAATTTTATATACAGAGTAGTGAGATTTGGGAAAATCTTTGTAATCCGTATCCAGCCGGAAATTTGGCGGTTAAGGGGTCAAAGTTCAAC
Organism: Euprymna scolopes; assembly: GCF_053919585.1. Taxonomy (NCBI): domain Eukaryota; kingdom Metazoa; phylum Mollusca; class Cephalopoda; order Sepiida; family Sepiolidae; genus Euprymna; species Euprymna scolopes. Next base: position 8,987,322 of record NC_136483.1, on the reverse strand, counting down.
GATTTGCTATTTGAGAAATCTACACAAACTCCTCCACCAATTTTGGACCTAAACACTTGAACTTTTATATATAGGTTCCTTGGACATGGATCTAACTAAATAACTTGATTTGAGTCCCAAGGGGTCATAATAGGGGTCAAAGTTAAAAAAATTTACCGCATTTTTTTTTGCTCAACATACCTGTCCAAACACCCGGGCAACGCCGGGTTGAAATGCTAGTATATATATATATATATATATATATATATATATATATATATATATATATATATATATATATATATATATATATAGCTTGGACTTTTTTAATCTATCTGGCGACAGCTGAGACTGTAACGCTAATTAACGACTAAAACTGGAGCGCTAACTGTTGTGATTGCGATTCCAGCTGATGGCACGGTAGTCAGTTTTAGAAAATATTTATTCACTGCCACATATATTAGGTACCAAATACAGTCAATAAAAAAATGTTTTATCGTAATTATTGCATCTGCATGAACAAAATATTATATTTAAGCGTAATTTACGACATTATATATAAACATGATTTTGCAAAATATCCAACACTTAATAAAAAGAACGGAGAATTTGTATGTAGGTAAAATCAAAAAACGTATACGCACATATTAGTCAGTTTCTTTAACAACATTTTGTTACATATGCCATTATTTTTGCAATGGACCGCTGTTGATATTCAGAATTAAGTGTCAGGCTTTGGCAACTATTTTATTGTCAGTAGGGAAACCAGCAAGGAGTCGACGATGTAAGTGTGCTTGTTTGTTAGTCTCGGCTTCGTTCACTTACCAGAAAAATATTCAAAAGAATTTCAGTCTGACAGGGCGGTCACAAGTAGGTTATGAATATGTTAGTGGCGACTTTTTGTCGTCCTGATCTTTGAGCAGGGGCGGAGTCTAACTGAAAGGCGTAGATGTGTCTGGCGACGATTTTGTTAATCCATTAAACAAAAGTGAAGATAGTTAAGTCATTTAAATATGGCTCTAAATAAAATAGCATAAATTTCATTGTTCGAATTTTCTGCAAAGTATTTAATTTTAATCCATTCAAATTTCATCTTTGTAATTAGAGCGCCATTGTTTTCGCAATGTACTTTTCTTTCTTCAGAGTAGGATTGCCATTTTTTATTTCTTTTGTTCGCTCAATGATTATTTTGTTTCCATCTAATCAGAAATAATAACTGTTAATTAATAAACTGTTGTCTCTAATACGTATCAAATTTGTCGGCCATATTCATTATTTTAGTTTATTAAGACATTTCTTTTCATTCGCCATGTATTCAAATGCATTCAAACAATGTTTGGCTTTTATTCTGTTAATACTCGGAGAAAGAACAATGTGTATTCTTTAAACTACTCGAGTCATTGAATATTTTGCAATAGTAGGCAAAAAAATCAAAGGATTCAGATTTCGGTTAACATGACTCTTATAGTTGCAACTTACCTTATTTATAAATTTAATTTGTATAACGCTCTTAAAAAGTAAACTTCCTTTTTTATATTAATATTTTACCATTTACTAAGGTCTTCGATCATTCGATTATAAAGGCTAATGTAAAATCGATTGCTTGATGAACAATGCTATTAAAATCTTGGAAATGCGAATAAAGGTTCTTTTGTGTCATCGGCTTGGAAGGCAATGAAAAACTATACAACTATTTTAATATAAACTACTTTTAATGGGTTTTAATTTTCCTCGTAATATAATATTAGTATCAGGAGAAATAAAATATCAAGCTAAAATATACACGGCTGCATGTAGTGAAAATGCGAAAGGAAATGAGCAGCCTAGCGTTTTGGCTATGAGCCAAGACACTTTGTTAGTTTTTATTGTTGTGTTAGCGATATTATGTGCCGTTTTTTATTTTTGTATTTAATTCTCGCTTCCTAAGTGATGAAGGGGAGATGAAAATTATTCACCTTTATTTTGGCGTATGTTCCTATTTACAATGCCTCCCCACGGGACAGAGTTAGACACCAGGGTCGTTTTTTAACGTGGAGAAAAAGAACAAAAATAAAAATTGTCTCAGTCGTGAAGGATTTCTCCTCCACTGACAGAGAACAAGAAATTGAAGTGCAGCATCTGAAGATCAGATACTACACTTTGATCTTGTCCCGAAGGCCAAGAATGACGATATTATTTTTGCTTATTTATTTTAATTATTACTTATTAAATATAAAATATATTTTTGTGGTCATAAAACATATAAGTAGACACTTTCTGAGTATAATCCGTCATCAGCATTGTTCAGTAAGCAACAGTTCAAAACTTCTTATATATCACTAAAAACCACAACAATAAATCTTACATTTAAAGGCGATAATAATAATGCATGACATCTAGCAATACATCGTGGCTCGTTGGTACAAGACTAGACTGCTGATGGTTTACTTATAATTTCGATCCATGTTAATGAATGATTCATGTTAATGCCGAGTTATACCTAGAAGCACGTGTCCATACATATATTTTCTGAACGTAAAAATAATTTATAGTATTCAAAATATATTTAAATATTTAATAAATAATAATAAATAAAATATATATTTTGTGAACGTAAAAATAATTTATAGTATTCAAAATATATTTAAATATTTAATAAATAATAATAAATAAAATATATATTTTGTGAACGTAAAAAGTAATTTATAATATTCCAAATATATTTAAATATTTAATAAATAATAATAAATAAAATACGTCTGACTCCAAAAAAATTAAATTGGAGGTAATATCTCACCCTTATTCATCAATTTGGAAAATACAATTATATAGGATAAGTCGCGGAAAAGGAATGATTTTAGTACATTTCGCGTAACTTTATATATATATATATATATATATATATATATATATATCATGGAAAATGTTCTAAAACAGCCGTTTCCTATGACTCACCTTGTATATCGCTGTTGAGTATGTGAGATGTTCTTACGTAGGTTTTGTACTCGTATCGAAAATCAATAGTAAAAATATTTGATTCAAGAAAGAAGTCCGATTTTAACAAAATTGAACACTTTTATACAACATAACATGATAAGTACATTTAAGTAATGTTATTGCCGCACTAGCAAAAAGGCCTAGCCTATAAATATTACGAATAAATTCATTTCTAATAAAGGGAGCGTTCGAAATGAATGCTACTTTTTACAGCACAATTTAACTGTGACTGTGACTTACGTTAAGTTTATTTCAAGCAATTATGATTCATAAAGTCAATAGTTGGACCATTTAAAAGACAGTGGCAGGTTCAAGATAAATGTTTAGAGCGCAATTTTGAACTGTAATATTTAACTTTTGTATTTTAACTTTAATGAAGCCATTACGGATAATTTCCTAAAATAACAATTATCTACAAAGTAGACTGCGATATATTGTGGGCAAAGACACAAGAGGAAGGCATGTAACGCTTCCTCCTGAAACACAGATTATGTGGAGGGGTTCCATAGCTTGGGCAGACAATAAATCGATTTGATAAAAAAAAAATTGGCGATATAACCGATAAAAAACAACAATAAAAGTATGGGAGGGTGGAACATTTGTTGATCACTTTTCAATCAATATTCTATAATATAAAGCTGAACGTCTGCGTGTGTGTGTCTGGTCACGAACGTGACATGGCCTACGGGCCAAGATCAAAGTGTAGTATCTGTTCCCGCAGATACTACACTTAGGATGGTTTGTACCAGTCAATGGAGGGGAAACCCTCTATACTGGGACAATTATTATTTTTGGTAACCAGAGTGCCCCCTTTTTGCCTACTTTTAGGGGAGCTGGTTTTTACCTCACATTAAAAACGGCCTTGTGCCTAATTTGCTCAGTGGGGGAGCAAATAAACACCATCTGTTCCCGCAGATACTGCAAGCAAAGACCCTATGTGGAGGCGACCCCACAGATAAGACCTTGGTCAATGTAGGGGCAACCCTTCATACCAATTGTCACTATCCAGCTCCTCTATTCCACGGGGAGCTGGTCCCCATTTCTCCTTCACTCCTCACATAAAAAATCGGCCTTGTGCCTAATTTACTCGGTGGGGGAGCAAATAAATACCGTGTCTGGTCACGAATAGGCTCCTATATGGTTGACTATTATAGAAAACTGATCACATATAATGATAGAAGATGTATCGAGACACAGGAATGGGTATGTTTGATCTGGCATAATGATGATTCATTAAAAGTGTGCGGTCTGCGTACGTGCCTAAAAAAAAGGTTTACAAGTGTTTTTGATATAAATGTACATAATAATACTTTGATAAGTATGTTTTAACTTAAATAGGGATGATATAATAAAATTTTGGGGTCTGCGTTCGCGCCTGGCCTCCATAGAATGGAAATAGGCACAAACTTTAATAAAGACTTTTCATATCTATCTGCGTAAGTATACTTTGATAATTATGTTTCAGTTTGAAGAAATATGGTATAATAAAATTATGGGGCGTTCGTTCGCGCCTGACCTCCATAGAATGGAAATACGTCGCAAAGTTTAACAAGGTTTTTTTTTTTAATATAGATCCACAGAATATTGTGATAAGTGCTTCAGTGTGAACAGGTATGGTATAATAAATTATGGGGATTATCTATTTTATTTTTACTTTCATCATATTTTGCTTTGGTTTTGATGCCCCCAAATTCGAAGCTATGTCTTTACAACCCTTCCTTTTCATAACCTATCATACTTTCATAAATCAGAGTCCATTTTCTGTAGGTTGTTTTTGAACCCAATCACACGACGGATACTTTTGCTAGTACACACACACACACACACACACACACACACACACACACACACACACACACACACACACACATATATGTATATATATATATATATATATATATATATATATAATGTTATTTAATATATTTTCACTCCAAACAATACACAGTGCCACTTTGAAGTAGGGTGCTCTATCGGAGACAGAAGTTGAAGGGATATTATAAGGGAGAGGAATAGCAAGATGTTTATTTACATTCCACAAAGAAATATGTGAATGTATTCATACATTTTATTTCAGATCACTCACTTGGAACACTGTCTTTAAAAGACTTTTGATGATACGTTGCCACATAGTACGATTTTGGATTAGGCTCGATGTAATTATTAACATATTTACCTCTTGTAAGAGGGTCACACACAAGGTAAGGTACTATTTTATGAGGCCAGCACACAAAGATAAACGCACTCTGGCTTACTAAATATGATTCGTCGGAATTCCCTGGTAATACCACCTTAAGCAATTAGCAATAAAATAACAGCTTAGAAGGAAGTCAAATCCTGAAGGGTGAACCTTCTATGAAGTGATTTGTATATAAAATGCATATCGTTTTACCATGGTTAAGGGAATGTGACTAAAGTCCACAGAGAAAATTTTGCTTTGAGCAGGAAGCGTCGTAATCCATTTCATGGCAGCCACCTCACAGCAAGCATATTTATATTGATAAAAATTCTATTTAAAATTTTACCAAACCAAATGGAGGTATCAAGTAAACGTATAGAGTTACCAAATTATTTAAAAAATACGCACTTTCTATCTAAAAACTTATCTTTTGTAATAATTTGCTTTATTAAACATTGCCTGCATGTGCGCATGTGTGAGATGCTGATTTTTTTTTGAAAGGTGTGGGGATAAAATCTAACGCGTGAAGTTGGAAGCACGTAATAAACACTAAACAAATAAGGGTTGATTCTCTGCCAATATTAATAGAGACAAAGGCATGTATTGAAAATTAGTCGCCAGCAGAACTGTCTCTAATGAAAGCAATGCACTTATCGAACTCTCGCTATTATGCGCGAGACTCCCGTTCCTAATGAAACCTGGACATATAAAAAATAGGTTTATTTATTTCGAATACTAAAGTAATTTAACGATCGAAAAGGTAATAGAATAGAATTTTTGGTAAAAAAAGACAAAAACAAATACATGGAATCTGAGAAGCAATAAAGAATACAACACAAAAATCTTGAATATTCAATGAATAATGGCGGCAATTTTTAAAACAGATTTATTCAATCTACGCATTAAAACGTTTGCAATAACATTTCAAAGTTTATTGAACAAAAATAACTAAAATTATATTTTAAAGCAAAAAAAAAAAAAGGGTGACGGACATACAAATCTTATTTGAAACTGCAGGTTAACGATCCGATGAAAATACTTTATAAAACTTAAGCTTTATAGATTAACGTATCGGCAACATAAAATTTTAGCATGACAGACCGATAAAAATTATATTTCAAACTTAAACGTAACACATGAATTATTCGGACTATTGTTCTTATATTCACTATTATTCTACAACGTTTCAGCCGATGTAAGTTTCGACCTTATGTATGTGCATCTACTGGGCTCTCAATTTTTTCTGTGAAACTCAAAACTATATTTCCAGAACTTTTGAATTTGCAGTAAATCCTGCAACCACCCGGGGTGAAACAGATAACGTTCAGTTGTAAGAGACACCCTCCTGGAAGTTGAAGGTTCAATTCTCAGTGTGGAGTATATAAACAATATAATTTGTAAGTACGAAAATTTCTACCTGGGTAGACGAAATGAGAGCCTTCTACGCTCGTGGTGTCTGTTCGGAATTCCGAACTCGACAGAAAATAGCCTGGCTCCCACAAAAAGATCCCAAAGTTCGACAAGCCAGATGAGCACAATAATTGCCAATCCTCATCTGGAAAAAAGCATCAGAAATATATAAAACAGAGCAGAAAAAAAAAATATTTCAATTAAACATGGCGAACCTATAAACATACGTATCTAAACTTAAGCATCACAAGCAAACGAAATTTGTATTAAACATGAGATAAAAATATCTCATTAAAAGGAATTGCTATTGACGAGAACGTATGGTGTAACACGGTTTACCGGTATCCTCTTCTTTTTTAGAACTTACGGTTGGTTAAGGAATCTAATTAAATTTTAACCAATCCTTTTTATTATAATTTAGAAATACCTCTTAGTATTTTTTTAAAAATGATTTTATCATTTTATTTTTAATTTTAATTTTAAACTAGAGCCTACATATGGAATCTCGGAAGTACAAATACAATCCTTTTTTAGTATTAAATATTGTGACTTATACACTCGAAGGTGGGAGGTTACATACTTCGAAACGTTGTTCAAATAACACTCAATATGAGAACATTAGTTAGATTCATCCACATAATACAATTATTCCTCATTTAAAAAATCATAATTGTAATAATATATTAATGTTAACTAGCACGACGTTAAGCGACGTTAAGTCTGGTCAGTACTAAAACGGCTGGTCACCATTTAGGAATATCAAGTACTGTATGCACTTTCCTCTTATTTCATTGCTAATTGAATCAAAAATGCCGACTAAGCATATCTGATTAGTGATTGCGCAGCTCTTGCATCACAATTACACGCACAGCCACATTTACACGGAGTATCCATTGTCTTTCAAGCTTGAACAGAGACGATTACTATTATTAATTCAATCCTGAACAGCTGTAACTAAGTATTATTATTATTATTATTATTATTATTATTATTATTATTATTATTATTAATAATAATAATAATAATAATAATAATAATAATAAAAAAAATATATATATAACAATAATTCTAATTTCGTTTATCAACATCTCTCTGGAAGAGATGGGATTAATTTCCAGAAGATTTCCCTCAATTCCGGCTCCTAACCAGGAGCTTCAAAGATCAAGTGTTTTCCTAAGAATATTGGTGGTACCTAACATTGCAGAGGTCTGAATGCCGCCTAAAACATCGGGATTTGTTGATTTTTTCATATGTCCTTCTAAACGACTTGGTACTACTCCTAGTGTACTAACTACAACTGGGATTATTTGTGTTTTAACCCCGTGTATACGCCTTATTTCCAAGCCCAATGGAGCATAATTGCTCCACTACTCGTTCTTAGATACACGTACGTATGTACATTCAATGTACTATGGTATTAATATATATATATATATAGATACTGTTTCGCATGTAAACGTGATCGACCAAGGATAAGATAATTTTAAAATTAAACGTGACAGAGTGACAGATATATTGTGTGCAAGTCCAATTTGACCGATCTACTAACAAAGAATGCGTTTATTCTAAACGCATCTAAAAATAATTAAGTTAATTCATAAAAAATGGATGAAATTTAGAAATGTCTTGAAAAGATGAAGATAAAAATGTTAATTTTTTCGCAATTAGTTCAATACTTTTTCAGACGAGTTCAATGGACCCTGTTTAAAGGAGGGGTGATGGGGGAGAGGGATGGAGGAGCGAGGTCAGTGCGTAAATTAAAGGCTAAATTGTTGATGTTGTGCGGCTTTCGTGTCTGAATAGAAAGATTTTAGTAACATTTTTGTTTAAAAAGGGAAAGGGTGAATAGATTCGAACGAGGTTTCATCAAAATAGATTCAGGAAAGCGAGGAAAAGGTGAATCCGTTTGAAAATGAATTCAAATATATTTTAATCTCGAATTAAGTTGATTTTTTTTATTATTCATTTTCACTTTTATATGAAAATATTTTAAAAACTTTTCAAATTTTTTTTATCTCTCTTCAGCGTTGCTATTATTTCTTTTTGTAATGTTGTCTAACTTCTTTTTCGTCTTTTCAAAATATTCTATAATGTCATTTTTATTATGAGTTTTCATTATTTGCTTTGTCAACTTCATTTTCCATTTCTTTTCTCTTTCTTTTCTCTTTCTTTTCTCTTTGTTTTCCTTTTCTTCCCCCCTTCTTCCCCCCTTCTTACCCCCTTCTTTTCCCCTCCTTTCCCCTTCTTTTCCCTTTCTTTTCCTCTTCTTTTCCCTTCTTTTCCCTTCTTTTCTCTTTCTTTTCCTCTTCTTTTCCCTTTCTTTTCCTCTTCTTTTCCCCTTCTTTTTCCCTTCTTGTCCTCGTCTTTTCCCTTCTTTTCCCCTTCTTTTTCCCTTCTTTTCCCCTTCTTTTCCCTTTCTTTTCCTCTTCTTTTCCCTTTCTTTTTCCCTTCTTTTTCCCTTCTTTTCCCTTCTTTTCCCTTTCTTTTCCCCTTCCTTTCCCTTTCTTTTCCTCTTCATTTCCTTTCTTTTCCCTTCTTTTTCCCTTCTTTTCCCTTTCTTTTCCTCTTCTTTTCCTCTTCTTTTCCCTTCTTTTCTCTTTCTTTTCCTCTTCTTTTCCCTTTCTTTTCCCCTTCTTTTTTCCTTCTTGTCCCCGTCTTTTCCCTTCTTTTCCCCTTCTTTTTCCCTTCTTTTCCCTTTATTTTCCTCTTCTTTTCCCTTTCTTTTTCCCTTCTTTTTCCCTTCTTTTCCCTTCTTTCCCTTTCTTTCCCCCTTCTTTTCCCTTTCCCTTCCTCTTCTTTTCCTTTCTTTTCCTGTTCTTTTCCCTTTCTTCCATTTTCACTCATTTTTTTTCCTCTTCATTTTCGTTTCCATATCAATATTGTTCTTATTTTTCTCAAATTTTCGTCCACTTTCCTCGATTCTTTAATAACTAATGAATAACCACTTATCATGGATAAATTCCATTCGAGTTTAATCGAGTCAACACTATTGATTTTGATTAGTATGAAAATAAATAAACATACGCAGGTCGTTCTGAAAATAAAGCCTTTTTTTAGTTGTAACACAAATAGTTGAAGAGCAACAAACACGGAAGTTGTATCATTTAATCGAGCGACATCTTGTGCAGAAGAATGTATTTTTTCTACATAGCCACTACTATTCTTAATGCGCTTTTACTAGCGATGAACGATCGCTGTGTATGGGCGTTGGAAGCCTGTCTTGTCATTGCGATGAACGGTGTATGAGCGTTAGGAGCCTGTTTTATCATAGAAAGTTCGTTCCAAATGTAAATGTCCTATTTATTAACTAAAAAAACTACGAAGACAAGAGTGGTATTATAAAAACAAGCAATTTATTGTGCTGCAGAATTCTTTCCTACATAGTACCCACTATTCTAAATACAAGTTTACCAGAAATTAAATTACGCATCTCAGATTCTGACGCACATCCCTGACAGGGAGTAGCTTGCTCATAATCTTACACCAGCAAGAGAGAGACGAAACATTTAGGTCATGAATACATAACTTCATTTAGCATAGCAATTCGATTTGAAAGTCCGTCTAATCCATTAGAGGCGAATAAAACATAGGGACATTATTTTAGAATACACCTGGTAATTTAAAAATTAAATGATGTAAAAATTTGTTTTTATAAATAGTTTTCCTTTGATACATCCACCATATATTGGAATTGCTTTCGTTGAAAACTATTTTTTAAACGGTGTATATTTATTTTGGAAAAACGGATATTTAATTCTAACAAGCGATCCCTTCTTGCTAATTTGTGTATCATGTACTTCTAAGTAAAAAATTGTAATTCGCTTAAGTTCTTTTAAAATTCCAGCTATAAAGCGATGAACGATGACTTTGCATAAAAGTCCGGAGCAAACTTTGTCATAACGAAGGTTTGTGAATTCCCTCGGAGGTTTTGGTCTGAGGAGACTCACAAAACTCGTGGCTGCAGGATATATATATATATATATATATATATATATATATATATATATATATATATAAATTCTCTTGTGTTCTTTCCGATGTAGATATCACAGTTTAAAACAAAGTAACATCCGCCGGAGAAAGAAGCGTAAAATCTGTAGCAAATGTTAATGTCTGTAAACGACATTCGTTATATTTTGTGCAGTAATGGTGCTGTGAACTATACGGATAGTTTAATATACTCAGTTACATATAAATTTATTTTTCATTTTTACCTTTTACTTATCAGATAAAAATGTTTTACGTAAAACATAAATATATTTCATTGATAAACTTGCATGATGTATTTTACAGCAGGACACCATACAACCCCAAAGAAGGGAAAATATTTTTTCACGAAGCATTAAAAGATCATTTCTTAAGTAAATATGAAAAAAAAATCAATTTAAATGTTTAAAACTAACTAATAATCTGCAGAAACATTTTGTTTTTGATTAATCCAATGTTGCATTTAAAAAAAAAACATATATTTTATTTCATGAACCGTCTTAAAACTATTACACATATGCTTGCGTATCATATCTCTTTCCAGTAAAGAAACAAAAAAGATCATTAATTAAATGTCAGCAACCATTTAATTTTTCCATATAAAATATTTGGCCCTCTTTAAGAAATGGCTCCGTAGCCTCTCAGCTTAACTCACAGATCCCCGAACCCCGCATGTAGAAACTTCGACGAAACTTCAACACAAGAAATTCTCCTACTCCCAATGAAATAAAGCTAGCCACAATAAATGCCTAAAAATATTATAGAGGAGAAAATTAGGGCCATACGCCCTGAAACATTAAGTGATGTGCTGGACAATGCCCTGCAGAGAGCACAAGATTGTGAAAACGAAAATTGTGGATATTTGAGTAACATCATTTTTCATAACTAAAATTAGACCTTGTGAAAAACATACACTATATTAATTACAATAAGTAGACTATGATATCTTACTGAATCTAAAAAAAAGTCACGGCGAGGCTCATCTACCTACATATGTAAATTGGTAAGCATAACTTAAATATTGAGGAAGTTAATCAAATTTAAAATCCGTCTGCATCTTTTGGGGCAGCCTGTATCTTTTGTTAGCCCTGTACAGTTCTAACAAATTCATTATCGTAGGCAACGCCTTAGCATTTCAAGGAAGTGTTATTTTTTGCTAATAGTCTGAGACGCACTAAGCGGAAAGTATCGATGGAACATTCTAGGTATATTTTGCTGAGTATAGTTCTCTTCCTTTAGAGCGTCAGGTCTTCAATATAACTTTATTACCTTTATGTCATATGTATCAGCTGAGGGTGATAAATATCGCCATTATATTGCCAGCATGTAAAAACGGGTAATGACAGTCTAATTTATAATTTACAATATCTATAAAGTACGTATCAAAAATAAAAAAGAAAATTCAATATACAAAAATTATAAAGTAGTGTCGATTTCACTTGTTTCTTAATTAATTTTAATATATATATATATATTTATATATATATATTATATATATATATATATATAAATTATCAGGTAATGTGAATTTTACTTCAGTGTTTTAATTAATTTTAATATATATATATATATATATATATATATAATATAGTATGCTTACTACACAGACATTATTGATTACATATGTGCATGCAGATTCTAGTGAAATCCCAATTCAAGGATAACACTTAATGAAATAGAAAAAGAATCAATATTGAAATGGGAGTCAATAGTATATTAGTTTTTATAAGATATTAGTGTGCTTTACGTTCTGGGAGAAAGTAAGGTGTATTATTTGTGAATGTGAGCAGTAGGGATTTTGGAGGAAGGTATCGTGAAGGAAGCGAGCAGGGAGTAGGGGGAATCTGATTTGACGTGGTTGAGCTGTCGCAGTGGAGAAGTGTTAATATTCTTTTAACTTGGCGGTTGTTTATTGGTCTTAGTTTTCGGTTTTATATTATCATCGCTACTTCCCTATCTTACGTTTTTTATTTTTTTCGTTTCTCGTGGCGACTACATTTTCCTATAGACAAGTTTTGTTTCTGTATTTATACATTTATTTTTTTAAAATTTATTTTATCCTTTCTATCGTTTTATTTAACTGTTTATTTAGTTCTAGTTCTAATTTTATTTATTTATTTAAATAGTTGTTTGTTTATTTATAAGATATATGTCTATATGGTAAAATTAACAATTAGTTGAACAGATTTATGGGCTTATTTATATGATTTAAATAAAGGTTGTATACCAGTAGTTATATTGCCCCCTCTACCATGATGTTTGACGAAATTATCGTTGCAAAGCTGTTTATATCTATATATAAACTTAATTTCGATGGTTGTTATTCGTTCATTTGGGGTTTTATCTTGTCTATAATACTGGAATACCCACACACAAGATAATTTACGGGTGTCGCTCCCGTGGGTTTACCGGTAGAACTGCTGACTGTCCTAGGTTCAATCCTCGGCTTGAGAGAGCTGTTAATTTAGCGGCACTGATGAGTTGTGATACAGCGAAACGGGATAGTATGTCGATGACTACAATATATATATATATATATATATATATATATATATATACACACATTAAATAGGTTTATATGCTTCCTTGTAAAGATAGGTTCTTCAGACCATATGCATGCAGAGTGGGAATGTTTAACCTATATACTCAACGGATGTTTTTATCTACAGACTTTAAATTTGATACACAGAGTATTGAAGTATGTGAAAAACTTTATAATGTGCAAAAACAGAAGGGCTGTTAAGGGGTAAAAAAAGAATATTCATCAGATCTTTATCTCTTTGTCAAATGTGTCACGACTGCGCATGCGCAGTCGTGAAGCACGACAGTATTTTAATGTTCAGAATAAGTAGGTTTGTAAACATTTTTAATATAGTGGCAAGCTGATGTAATACTTATCCTGCTTGACACGCCGTGTTTAGGTTTCGATTTCTATCTCAGCTCGAGTATTTCTACTTAAAAAAGTTAACTGTTTAGAAACGCATAATACTTGCATGCACTTGTTTGTTTTGTTTAAGACATTACGTTACTTTTAGTACATAATAGATAAGAAATTTGCATTAGTTAAAATATAATATTTATGCATAGTTTACGATCGGGCAACGCTGGACGGACTGCTCATATACATATATACATATATATATATATATATATATATATATATATATATATATATATATATGAATGCAAATTCCTAATTTCTAAATGAAAATAATATATTGGCCAAGAATTGGGGCAGGATATTCTTGATTCGAGCCACACCTGCCGTGTGCGGCTTGTGTGATATAAATCAGAAATATAACCAATTACATATTTATAATCATTAACGAATGTTATTAATTATGAAACAAATCAAGCTTAACATGATTTAATTATCTATGCTTCTGTTAACTTGAATTCATTTGGTAACTTTAATTGGTATTTGCCATAAAAGAAACAACTGACCAATCAATAGATTAATCGAATTATATGACGAACCAAAACAAAAATCAGTTTTTTTTTTGTGTTTTTGTTTTTTTCTTAAACTTACGGAATTCGTAGTAATTACAAGTTTGGGGGCTTTGGCAAAGAAATATACGAATGTCATTTTAAAAAGTTGTTTTCCGTGTTATTAAATGACACGAACACTTTGGGTCGAATTTGTTTTTGGTTCCCACTAAGTTCATTAATGAATACCAATTGACAAATTGGTTTCCATATGGATAACAACAGCATAAAAAAAGTAATAGAAAATTTATCAGAGAAAAATAGTCAATGACTAAAGTAGTCCTTTTACTAATGATGTGGAAGCTTGGCCAGCAGAGGTGTTTTTAATAACTTTATTGAGTCGAAGGAAAATCGCGTAATTTGGCGTTGAATCTAATGGGAATATGTTTTAATACGGGCACATATATAGACGTAAAAATATTGGGTAAAAATTAACACATTAGGAATTGGTCGAAAACATATCTTTTTTTATTATAAGCACATTTATACACACATGTGTATGACACAACCGAACACACAGTCACGTATACGCATAGAAACAAATATACACACATAAACCCATATACGTTATTGTGTGTGTGATTGCGTGTGCGAGATTGTGTGTATAATATGATGGTCTCACCTTACCTTTTATCAATTAACTTCAAAATTAACACAGAAAAATATGAATATTCCCGTTAGCTAGATATTAAATATTAGATATTATATTATAGACACAAATATATGCAATTTTATTCAGTCCCAATATATTATATTGGAGAAACTATATATGTATTCATAAATATCTCCACTTATATATAAGAAAAACACGTTTTTTCTGTGTATCCGTATGTGGGTTCGCTCCCTAAAGACTCCGATAAGATTGTACCGGTATTTTGGGTATTTCAAAGAAATGTACATTATGTGTGTTAGATAGGTCTCCTAACGAAATGCATTCAATAATAATTGAAAACTGATAATAAAAAATACCAGTAAAAGAAGAAAGAGTCCAATTTTTACCAAAGTGAACACCTTTATATAGACTAACATTAAAAGTTCATTTGAGAGGTTTAATCATCGTACAACCAGCAGGTTTTTTTTTATAAGACAGGGTGCGTTCGAAATGAATGCTA
>NC_136483.1:8919693-8967193 GCF_053919585.1 Euprymna scolopes | reverse complement strand
AGATGTATATGTTTGTTGTAGATGTTTATGTTTGTTGTAGATGGATATGTTTTTTGTAGATTTATATGTTTGTTGTAGATATATATGATTGTTGTAGATGTATATGTTTGTTGTAGATGTATATGTTTGTTGTAGATGTATATGATTGTTGTAGATGGATATGTTTTTTGTAGATTTATATGTTTGTTGTAGATGTATATGTTTGTTGTAGATTTATATGTTTGTTGTAGATGGATATGTTTGTTGTAGATGTATATGTTTGTTGTAGATGTATATGTTTGTTGAAGATGTATATGAGTGTTGTAGATTTATATGTTTGTTGTAGATGTATATGTTTGTTGTAGATTTATATGTTTGTTGTAGATTTATATGTTTGTTGTAGATTTATATGTTTGTTGTAGATGTATATGTTTGTTGTAGATTTATATGTTTGTTGTAGATGGATATGTTTCTTGTAGATGTATATTTTTGTTGTAGATTTATATGTTTGTTGTAGATTTATATGTTTGTTGTAGATGTATATGTTTGTTGTAGATGTATATGTTTGTTGTAGATGTATATGCTTGTTGTAGATGTATATGATTGTTGTAGATTTATATGTTTGTTGTAGATGTATATGTTTGTTGTAGATTTATATGTTTGTTGTAGATTTACATGTTTGTTGTAGATTTATATGTTTGTTGTAGATGTATATGTTTGTTGTAGATGTATATGTTTGTTGTAGATTTATATGTTTGTTGTAGATTTATATGTTTGTTGTAGATTCATGTGTTTGTTGTAGATTCATATGTTTGTTGTAGATGTATATGTTTGTTGTAGATTTATATGTTTGTTGTAGATTTATATGATTGTTGTAGATTTATATGTTTGTTGTAGATGTATATGTTTGTTGTAGATGTATATGTTTTTTGTAGATGTATATGATTGTTGTAGATTTATATGTTTTTTGTAGATTTATATGTTTGTTGTTGATGTATATGTTTGTTGTAGATGTATATGTTTGTTGTAGATTTATATGATTGTTGTAGATGTATATGTTTCTTGTAGATGTATATTTTTGTTGTAGATTTATATGTTTGTTGTAGATTTATATGATTGTTGTAGATTTATATGTTTGTTGTTGATGTATATGTTTGTTGTAGATGTATATAATTGTTGTAGATGTATATGATTGTTGTAGATTTATATGTTTGTTGTAGATTTATATGTTTGTTGTAGATGTATATGTTTGTTGTAAATGTATATGATTGTTGTAGATGTATATGTTTGTTGTAGATGTATATATTTGTTGTAGATTTATATGTTTGTTGTAGATTTATATGTTTTTGTAGATGTATATGTTTGTTGTAGATGTATATGTTTGTTGTAGATTTATATGATTGTTGTAGATTTATATGTTTGTTGTAGATTTATATGTTTGTTGTAGATGTATATGTTTTTTGTAGATGTATATGATTGTTGTAGATTTATATGATTGTTGTAGATTTATATGTTTGTTGTAGATTTATATGTTTGTTGTAGATGTATATGTTTGTTGTAGATGTATATGATTGTTGTAGATGTATATGTTTGTTGTAGATGTATATGTTTGTTGTAGATGTATATGTTTTTTGTAGATTTATATGATTGTTGTAGATTTATATGTTTGTTGTAGATGTATATGATTGTTGTAGATGTATATGATTGTTGTAGATTTATATGATTGTTGTAGATGTATATGATTGTTGTAGATTTATATGATAGTTGTAGATTTATATGATTGTTGTAGATGTATATGATTGTTGTAGATATATATGTTTGTTATAAACACAAGTAGCTGTAAACGATATCTGCTGCTGCACTAGCAACCAATATCACAAATAATATATCTTATATTTGATAATATAATTAATCTGCAGATAGGAAGATGTCACGGTTAAGCATATATTTCAAGTGTTATGTAAGCATTCTTGTCTGTGATTACAGAGTAGTGTATGTATTATGTTGCAGCAGCCAATGTCAAATGTCTGAACCATTGTCATTATTTATTACTTAACTGTTCGGTAGAAAAAGTTATGCATAGAGAATATTTTGAATGAAAGGAATATTTATGTTAAAATCTAACGGAAGAATGTTAATTTACATTTATAAACAATAAAAGTTACAGCAATAGTTACGTAATAAAATCGATGAAGGAATTTAATTTTATATAAACAACTAGCCTGGGTGCTCGGCGTTGCTCAGGTGCGTGGAGGTCTGTATTGAGAAAAAAAAGTGGTTGTAGGCAGACAGGCTCGAACCTGTGACACGAACGCCGAAAAAAATGCCGATGTTTCCATGATGCGACCGGAAGTCAAAAGCGTTGAAATTAACCGAAGTCAGTCTAACAGTGACGATGGCTTGCTTAAATGTCGGCGAAAAAATCGACCCTCCTTCTATAAAACAGCCGAGTTTATGGTAAAGGAATTAATGTTTTAACCAGTTTTTCGATATTTGTCCTCCGAGACGTCAAGCATCAAAATGATACTAATCAAGTTTTTGCGAGACATACAAACATACATACACTTAAACAGACAGATGAGATTTAAATTATACACTAGCCTGGGTACCCTGCCTTGCCCGGGTCTTTGGAATTGAATATTGAGCAAAAAAAAAAGAGTTGTAGTAGGCAGGCAGGCTCGAACCCGTGATGCGAAGTTGGGAAAGAAAGTGGAGTTGTGTGTAAGGGTGTTGGCTGAGCAAAAAAAAAAATGAACATTGCGAGCGCAAAAAAGTAGGCAGGAAGGCTCGCACCCGTAACACGAACTTGAAAAATAAACGTGTCACGTTAGCTGTTGCGCCAATCACCAAACCGCAAGTGACGAAGATTTTAATTAAGACTAGACAATCAAAAAGAGGCGATGACTTTCGAAAATATCGGCGAAAAGAGCGACACCTCCCTGTAGAACAGTGCGTAGTTGAGAGTAAAGAAATTAATGTGTTTAGCCTTCTTTTCGATATTTGTCGTTCGAAACGTCGCTTCAAAATGGTGCCAATCTTGTGAAAATCCGTCGCCTCTGTCGAAAGTATTTCCGAGACGACACACATACATACATACATACATACATACATTTAAACAGACACGTAAGATTTATATTTTAGATTGAAGTGACTTGGTAACAAAGAAAGAGTAGAATATTGACTTTGTTAATCGTGGAAGCATTCGACTGGGTTAGTTAATAGAATATGTAAAGTCTAAAGGGAGAAAACGTTGGAAACACCTAACTGTCAAAAAGTCCATCTTTTTAGTGCTTTTGCCTGGTCACATCTAATCTCTAAACTTATGTTTATTTGTAATCAGCTTTCCATTATCATCAGTAGATTTCTTTTGAAGAAGCACTCCATAAAGTTCCGGTCCCATTCACGCCATTATTCTCGATACTTTGATTTGACATTTCGTTCATATGTTTAGCGAATTTAAAGTTGCACAACTACTTGTGTTTTTTAAGACACCATATACGAAGAGTTACTAATTTTAAGGCTCCAGGTACTCGACTGATACCAACTTTTTGTCCGTGGAACAAGTACGTCTTGCTTAGTATCTAAGCTACACGAGAAAACCAGGAGTATGGCTAGATTTTAAAAGACTATGACTTGAACATGTCTGAGGAGTATTTTACAGGAGATTGGGAGCTCAAACCTAACTTCCTACCCTGGCAGTATGACGACATTATTATTATTATTATTATTATTATTATTATTATTATTATTATTATTATTATGTTCATAAACTTCACGGTAACTGATGTTTTACACCCTTTTCTCACTCAACTCAGAGCTTTTTTTACATCGTAGTCACCACTTATCAAGGCCCGGAAGCAACTCAGGTATAAGGGTTATTGCGTGTACAATAATCAACGGGATAATATCGTAATAATCGTAAGTAATGGAGATTTGATAAAGTGTCTTACTTAAGGGGGCGGTTTATTAGGAAATTTTTATGTTGGACTTGAAGACCTCCAAGTTGTAGTCAGGTGAGAAACAGCCAAACGGAAGAGAGTTCCACAGGCGTGAACTTCTAATAAAGAAGCTTTGTTCATGGAATCTTCGTTTTGATTTATTTACAGATAAAGAATGGGGAAAATTATTGACAGTGTTTTCAGCTAGACGGGTGTTTTGCGTGAAAGATTGGCGAGAGGGGACGGGTGATTGGAGCTCAGACGAGCACTTGCTATGAAAATAACGATAAAACAAAGATAGGCTCGCAACGTCTCTTCTGTGGGAGAGAGGTTGCAGGGAAAAGAAAAGGGCATCCCCCACTAAGCCACGAAGTCTATTTTGTACTCTGTCAAGTCAGGATAGACTGTTTTTTAGCAGCTCCTGCCCATATGTGGCAGCAGTACTTTATCCTTGGACGTACTTGACTTTTGTATAGATAGAGAATTGCATCAGCAGTGACATATCTTCTGAAGCGGTAGAAGGATCCCACTATTTTTCCAGCGACCTTGGCAACAGACTTGATGTACGTGTTCCATTTCAGGTCAGGAGCTTATCAAAACATGAAGTCTCCCCTAGACGAGAGCCATCCATTTCAATTGATGCCAGATGTTATATTAAATCTTGCCAGCATAGAAAAAGGTCCCATTAGATGGAAAACACCTGGGGTAGGATGTCTGCTGTGTCCAAAGAACTTACTTCGGGAGTACGGTGATGTTGCATATCTTGTGTCTTGCCATTTTAATGCTCAAATTGATCATGAAATTTCATTCTTACCAACCGTCAAGTTTTTGCTAAGATCCCTCACTTGTAATTGTGCTTATTTTTCAGTGATCATTTATCTCATTCTTTCTCTTTCGCCAATCTTGCAAGTAACGCTTTATGGCTGTTAACCAAGTAGTGGTGCCCCCCGACACATTCTTTAATCCGAATCTTCCTATTTACCTTCTTGTCATGTACAACCTAAGCATAGAAGAATCTGACTAACAATTTCCGCGTGTCCCTATCCAGCTTGTTTCATTTCTTCCTTTGTCCATCTTGTGCCCATCCTACAAATTTATTATTGGAATGCTTTTGAGATGAATAATTTTGTATATTTTTATTTATTTATTTGCGAACTATTACCCTCATCTTTTGTGGCTGTTGTTTTACAACTATTCCTCTGACATTCGTCCGGTAGTTAACCGCGACAGAATAGGAATGCTGACTCTTCAACTATGTCTTCAATAATTACTGTCTTCCATAGTTGTCGTCTTACCACATTTTGGTCAACTAATCCTCTAATCCATCTGAGCTGTCCAGAAAATGACTGATAATTTTTGCCCTTTAGG
This sequence comes from Euprymna scolopes, assembly GCF_053919585.1. NCBI lineage: Eukaryota > Metazoa > Mollusca > Cephalopoda > Sepiida > Sepiolidae > Euprymna > Euprymna scolopes. The sequence continues at coordinate 8,961,908 of NC_136483.1, read as the reverse complement.
TATCTGTGATATTTACTGCCAGCAGCATGCCAAAAATATCGATCATTTAATTAAAAATTTGATTAAATAAGAGTATCGCATTCACTATGAGATCAAAGCAAGCACAGCAGGTGCTCTATGACGTTGAGGTTGATAAAAACGCAGTTTTTTGATTGGCTAAGTAAGATTTGGAATAAATGCTCTGCTACGATCAAGTTTGAACTATAATTTCATGGATAAACGTGCAGATTAAGTAGACATGAAAGATTATGTAGTTTAATTAGATTTACAGGTTGAATCATAATTCATTATTCAGTACCTTCTCTATTTATTTTTTAAAATGTTTTGCAAGAAGGAATACAATAAGGATGAGTTGCAACTAAGAATTATAATAGAAAATATCCCATTAAATATAATAATTCACATATATGTATGTGTGTGTGGGGGGTGCGTATATATATAGTGTGTGTGTATGCGTCTGTGTGTGTGTGTAAAATTGAGAGAAAGGAATGTAAGAAAAAGGAGTACATCTGTTGGTGACAGTCGACACCTGAAGCTTATGCGGACACGTAAATTGGTCTTGTGGTAAAGGATGATAATAAGAACTGATTCAATGAGACCAAAAAACTTAAAAAGACACGCTTAGAAATCCGCTTATGCATGTGATAAATAAATGTCTATATATATATATATACATATATATATATATATATATATATATATATATATATATATATTTGTGTGTGTGTGCACGGGCGTGTATGTTGGTAAATGTTCATTATATTATTAATTCTTTATGCGTAATTTTAGTTTTAAAATCTTTTCTACAGTAAACTGCGTAAAATATTATATATATGTGCATATATATGTGTGTGTGTGTGTCTGAGAGAGAGAGTATATATATTTTCATATATACATACATCTATATATATATAATTACAAATAGGCGGAATGTAATTTCAACGGCCCCAATGGCCCATTTTCACCGTGACATTACCTGCAAGACAAGCTATTTATTTCTTAATTTCTTTAAAGGTAATACATTCATTTATATATATATATATATATATATATATATATATATATATATGTGTGTGTGTGTGTGTGTGTGTGTGTGTGTGTGTGTGTGTGTGTCACCGTTTTTTTAGTTTTGACTTTTTTCTATTTCATTTTTTATTCAATTTACATTTTTCCACTACACCACTGGGTATAGCGACGACATTTCTTCGCAGGTGGTACAGAAAGCTCTTATTTTCAGTGACTCCTAAAATTGTACCCTTTAACATATTTTCACGAATTTTTGCAGGTATTCTGTTCGATATATATATATACATATATATATAAATATATATATATATATATATATATATATATATATATATAAAGATGTAAGTAAGTAGGTGTGATCATATATATATATATATATATATATATATATAGATATGGTTGTATACATATAGTTGTCTTATAATTTGCGATCTTAATTTTTTCTGTCATGCGCACATACACTCATATATATATATATATATATATATATATATATATATATATATATATATATGTGTGTGTGTGTGCGCGCGTGCGTGTATGTACATATGTATATATTCTACATACGATATGACTTTGTAAAGATTTGCTCTTTCCAGCGCGCCCAGTGGATGACTTCATTAATGCCACATTAATTCATCAAAAGACGATTTGAATAAAATAGCGAATGCGGCAATTAATTAAAGTGTGGACTGCGTTCACTACTTATACGAATGTCGTCTAACTCCTTCAGTATTTTTTACATATACATAAGCCTAGCAATCTCTTTTGTCTTTTTTTTTCGTTGTGAAAGAGTTGGGTTTGAAGGCTATATAAATGCGGTTCATAGGAAACACCGTAAACATGAATTTTATATTACGTATATCTGCCAACATAATGTGTCGTATAAGATGGCAGGTGTTGATTTTCCAAATTTCCGAGAGTATTATCTCTTTTTCAGAAAGGGAGAATGAAAAAAAAAACGTATACAACTTTTTCGCGAGGCTTTTCTTTGCTTGTTTGATTTTTTTTTTTCGAAAGTCACTGTCATTGCCTGGTTGTCAAATTAATTTTCAACGATACGAATTATGATAAATATTAAATAGTGTGTCTAATTATTATAGCTTTTTTTAAAAAAATGTATATAGATTATTAATTGTTGAATATTACGCTTAAATTATGTATTTATTAGTGGTGATACTTATGTAAAAAAAAAATTGGAGTGTTAATGAATGTTGTATGGTGTCGTTTAATATCCGGATTGAGTAAAGCAAATGGTTGAAGGGAGATCACTCAAGTGTGCTTGGATTAGTTCCGATGCCGAGGTCTATATGTCAATATGTATACGCGTACACATCTACATATATGTGTGTACACACATGTACACAATCGTATGCTGTTTATACCATCTTTTAATAAGATGTGTAAAAATATACGAGTTTATATTCAAATACCAAGCATGTCGAATATAAAAACCAAAAATACAATTAGGGAGAATATACATTATGTTTGGGATAACCTCTATTTGAGATTGTCAATCTAAAAATTGGGACGGGTTAATTCTGCCGAAAAAAAAACAACTTGAAACTCCCCTTGTCTTTGCATATACATCAGTTGGTATTCATTAATTGTCACCCATTTAGTACTGATAAGCTTAAGCATCGCTTAACTCCTACAATCCAATGAGAATCGGTGTGTCAAAGTGACTAATAATACTCTTATTCATGTGGTAAAAATGATGCACTAATGCACCTTTGCCGTTTCGCGATGAAAATATAACTTCAGACTTTTCCATGACAGATCAACAATACTATTATATCGCTTAATGTGACATATTTAGGACGTTACATTTTCATAAAGAAACGTGTCGGCGTGGCGAGTCAAATGAGGCGAAGACGCGTGTAAAAAAAAAAGGAATGATTTAATTTTCGTAATTAGATTAAAAGTAATTATTCTCAAGTTTAATTGTTTAGAAGAAATTTTCTTTTCACAGGTGTTCCCTTCTCACACGTTGTGTACATTTTCTGGCTGTAAAATTTCAAATATTACATTGACAAACTCAAATGCACTAGTTTCATTTGCAGTAGATCCTCGCCATTCATACTTTAGTGATTCCTGTTCAGACATGTATAAGGGTTAATTTAGAGTCAAGGTTTTGTGCTGAGAACAGGGAAACACTTATTACACGTCATAGAAAATTCAAAATAAATGCCAGTGTAAAGCGCAAGGCAAAATAGTGAACACATATTTTTTGAGGATATCAATTAAAAGGATATTTTAATTAAAATATTCACTGACAAAATTAGAGTCCACCCTCTCGAGTTAATGACAAAATGTTGTTTTAGTGCAATCCATATTTTATATTAGTTGGACTACTGTTCTAAGCTCGAGTGTCATTTTCACATTTCGGCCGATGAAACATCCGGCTTTCTTTAAATGTATATTGTAGAATTCGGGAAATTTTCTGTTGAATTAAGAAATCTGCACGAACACCTTTATTCAATCAACGGGCGTAGTATGTCCACGTTCTGTCAGCCAGTATACGTAGATAATTTATGTAATGTAGAATTATATTTTGAGTGCTGTTCACAGAGAACTACGCACTGAATCTCCTAAGCTCCAGTTTATCGACCCTTTTTGCACAACTTTCACAAAAACCCATCTAGCTACCACCACTATAAACGATTTTCTTCACTCTCTATAATGCCCAAATCTAAATGCAAATTCCATGTTCAAAGCTTCTTTCCAGAACTGCCAACCTGTGGAACACTGTTAGGCTGGCCTGCTTCCCAGTTGAATGCAACAGTGTTTCCAATAAAAACCAGTTCTTGTTCAGCCATTTCTATAAATAATCAAATTCTACTCAAATTTATACCATTAACCACTACCACTTTACATACATTAACCGGTTATCCTCGAGTGGCCTTCGGGTGGGGACTCTCAAATAAAAAAAGGTGTATTGCACAATTGAATATTATCAAGTCAGGCAATTTTATTATGGATTTTGGGAGCCTTAAAATTATTTTTCATTTTAGATGCACAATCTTACTACAGATCAGTGTATATTTTTATTTATTACTGCATATACTCGTGTGTATATATATATATATATATATATATATATATATGCATATATATATGTATGTATGTATATATATATAATGTTTTAAATAATAATAATAATAATAATAATAGAATAACAATCACAAAGTATTTCGCTAGCAAGAACATCTATTGAGCGTAACCAGTTATACACTCCTTTGGAAATTTTTGATCTCTATTTTTTTCGTTATCTACTTAATATTTTTGATGAAACCTATATGAAATACGTTCCTTATTCAATTGTAAAGATTTTCTATTCTGAAAGAAGTTTTAAAAAATTAATCTAAAAAAGTTATTTTAAAGTTTTTTTGTTAAAAAAATTCGGATTTTTTTATTATTCAGACATGTATGACGAAGAGAGAGTTGCAAAAAAGAGTTGTGGAGTGAGGAGAATTACAAACTGAAACAGACAGAATATTCAGACATGTAATAATACAAAGAGGGGGTTGCAAAAATGAGTTGTGGTGTGAGGAGAAATACAATCTGAAATAGAAAGTAAGAGAGTTTTTATAAATACATACAAAATCACATTCATCTTTTTTTTAAATCCAAATTAATAAATTAAATAAAATATAATCTTAAAAAGATAGGATACAAGTTAGAAAAGCATTTCATCCAAGGCATGACAATTGTTAAACAAAATGTTTTTAGTATAGGCTTTAAAAATAAAGGTACAAGATTCAATTTGAAATTTATTTATCTTCAAAGTGCACTTTTATGCATTTTACAAAGTAAGGTATTAAATTTGCTTACCTTACTTTGTAAAATTTATAAAAGTACACTTTGATGATAAATAAATTTCATAACTATATATATATATATATATTCTGCGTATCAAATTAACGAGTTTACATTTTTTTTAATATTTAAGGAGCGATGGAATAAAAAATCCATGGCATGTTTAAGAAAGTGCTTACTATTAAGTTACTCCAGTCAGAAAATATTTTTTTTTAATCGGTATTAGCGAAACTATGGCAAAAGATAAGAATATATGTTCATTTCTGCGTGTCAAATAATTAACGAGGTGAAGAAAAAGACAATATACCAATACCTTGCTTATTGAAATAATTTTCAAACATTACATGAAGTAGGAAAAATCCTTAGAGCACAATAACTACATAGCAATTTCTATGTTGACGTAATTTGTAGGGGATATGCGATTCTTTTTTATGAATGACTTGTAAAAGATTTGGTCCACAGAATTAGTCAAATTTGTGATTTCGTCAACAGTTATTCCTCACGATACCTCTTGGAGAGCATCCCTCAACTCATCTTGGCTCTTAAATTGGCGTCCACTTGCATAGAGGTGTCGCTTCATGATACTCCAATGGTTCTCAATTGGGTTCAAATCTGGTGAACTCGCAAAGGACTCTATCGTCCGTAGCTCATGAACCACAGTTTTTGCAAATACTCTTTGCGTTTTCATGTTGTCTTCTACCCATTTCAATCGGTTTTGTATGTGGTGTTGCTTTGATGGAGGCTTTGTCACAGACTTCGTCACTTCTTTCTAAAGGCGACATCGAGTACTTATTGAGACATTTTCAATCCGGCTTAGTTAAAGACTTCTCGACTTGTCTGTCCAGGGTTCTTAACAACTTCACGTTTAATTTGGAGTAGATAACAGCGTGAAACAACTCTAGATTTACCGTTATCAGCTCTCTTACGTGCCTTTGTAGGGTCCTTGATAACTTTTTTCTTAGTTTGCTGGTATCTTCCTATTATTTTCGATATTTCGAGGGTAGTTTTACTTTTTGCTAGCTGTTCTGTAATAATACACTTTTCAGAACTACTCAAACAGCATTTACGACCCATTTTGTTGACGAAACAAATTTGTTAACAATTTGGCACACCCTAAATACCGTGGATTCAGCAATTGCGATGGTAAGTTGTTTACATTGCGCGGAACAGTACAAAAATTTTACAGTACGCGCAGCTCAGCATTGCCAACGTTTCCGAAACTTTTGATACGAAACTACCGGTAAGCTTTGGAAACTGGTAAAAAAAATGTGATCTCCTTAATAATTTGACACGCAGTATATACATACATATATATATTTATATATATATATATATATATATTTATATCTATCTATCTATATATATGTATATATATATATCTGTGTGTGTGTCTCTCTCTCTATATACATACATACATGCATACATATATATATATATATATATATATGTAAGTATGTATGAATAAAAAAACAATATAGAAAATATATAAATGTTTATATCTTTTCTGTATTTATTTAATGTGTTGACATGTAGGAATAATAACAATTTTAAGAAAAACAAGAATGCTTCTTTCAAAAGCAAATATTTTTCGACCCTCCTTCGGTCTTCCTCAGTATGAAAATAAAATAAAAAGTAATTCTTTCTAAATAAAATGTTAAATATATAAAAGTCTAAGTATACATATATATATATATATATATACATATATATGTATAATTAAAGTGTTATATATTTAAAATTTCATTTGGAAAGAACTACATTTTATTTTGAAGTGTAATTCTTTCTAAATTAAATTTTAAATCTGTAAACAACTCTCATTTTATTTTCTCTATCTCGTATATCAAACAATTTTTATTTGGCTAAAATTGTCTTATATAAATATTGCCTCTAATAATATTTTGGAAGACTCTCTGATCTGTAATCTAATTTATTTTATTATTTGGAAGTATATATATATACACACACACACACACATATATATATATATATATATATGTGTGTGTGTGTGTGTGTGTGTGCGTGTGTGTGTGTGAAAAACGAAATTTAAACTGTAAATAAAAATGTACAATTACATTTATTATTCGACAGAATACTTCTGCAAACAATGTTTAAAGTCCTTATTTCAAAGAATGCTGTTCTTGCTATTCCTCTCATCAGAGGACAGGAAAAAATAGCAAATTATAATTGTACCTATTTATAATGCCTCCCCACGGGGCAGAGTTAGACACCAGGGTCATTTTTTAACGCGGAGAATTGTAGCAATGCTTGAATTTTTTTGTTGAGGCATTAGATGAAACTACAATTTTAGTTACCCTTGCTTGTATCAGGTGAACACCGCATTCAGTTTGCCTTTTTTATTTCTTTTACACACACAGGCACCCTCCTATATATATATATATATATATATATATATATATATATATATATATATATATATATATATATCTTAAGTACTGAATTAATATAAAAAATAAAAGAAAATTTCAGAACAATTCCAAAAGCATTCTTATGCGGATGCCATTATATAAAGTTAGTTGCATCTTGCTTAATCAGAACGCAACCAATCAGGTCCATGAGAACACAATTGATTGGAAGAAAAGTTTGGCATGAGCTCGACGGTGATGGGACCCAAAACAGTAAAAAGTAATGTAAACTTGTTAGACAGACTGAATGCTTTATTTTTCACATAAAATGATATCCACGCCCAACTTATAAGCAATGAATTACATATCTTTATATGTAAAGATAAAATGTCTCCAACGTTTTTGTATTAAACGTAAAGTTAAATACTTTTAAAAATGAAATAATAAAATCGAAATAAACTGAGATATGTGCATTAGAGTGTATTTTTAGTCGCTCCGTCGGTCGGTCTGTCCGTAACACTTTTGTGCTTGGCCTTTTTGGTTAAGATCAAAGGTCTGTTCTTAATAAATGCTGTTCTTAGCTTTTTAAGCTTTTCTTGGCCCTTTAGCCAAGATCAAAGTGTAGTATCTCTTCTTACTACATGCTGTACTTATTGTGTTATAAAAGTGGGGGATCAATTTTCTGTATTAATTTAATTTAAAATGGTCACCCACTTTTAAACCCGTCTGTCTCAAAGTCATTCAAGTCATTCTCCAGATCATTCAATTTGTTTTTGAAGGATTCCAGTTATTATTTAAGCATTCAAGTCATTCTTAAGGTCATTCAATTCATCTTTAAGTTCATTAAATTCATTCTAAGTCATTTACTTTTCTATTTATTTAAGTTATTTCAGCCCATTTTTCGGTCATTTTAGTTTATCTTTAAGAATTTCATGTCAATCCTACATCCACGCATTCATTTATTACACGAGAGCACGCGACTAATGGATATCGGCCTTATTTTCTAAACAACTAACTTCTTGTAACTAAAAACAATCAAGTGCGATAACATATTATACTAACCTTAAAATATCTTAAAAAATGTTTTTACTATGAAGCAGTCGACAAACAGATACAAATCCGATGATGCCCACATAACAATCGTTCAATTTTTACCGCTTAACAATCTTTTTTTCGGAGAAAACCGATCAAACAGTTTTTTATATGTCTGAATATCCTATATACCAAATTTTAAGTCTGTGGATCACAGATTCGTTGATTATATACGTTGAGAAGTGTCTTAACAGAAACAATTTTTCTCTTTTGTCGATATACTAGAAGCCAGGCAAGCGTTGCCTGGTCGTAAAATATGCATAATTATTATGCCTTTAGTAATAGAAAAACTGCGACATGTGCATACGAGTATTATGTTCTTTTTCTAAACAGTTAACTTTTTGTAAGCAAGAAAATGCTCGAGCTGAGATCGAAACCAAATCCTAAAGACAGTGAGTCAAGTACGATAACAATTACACCAGCGTGACACGGCCTCTAAAAGGTGTTTTCAAACTATTTATTATATTAACACTTAACAGAAAAAATAACTCTGTAGTGTGAACTATTCACACACGAGAATTCCTTAAATGGTTAGCACACACGAAAATCACAGGAATCCCACGTACATTTTTTTTTCCATTTTTGCCCCCTTAGCCTTATTTTCTCCGATTAAAAATAGAATAAAAATTTGTCCACGCGTCTGAATCACCAAATCTCTAGTCTGGAGATTAAAAATTAATTGAGTACATAGGTTGAGAAGTGTCTTTATGTACACACACGCACACACAAATTCTCAGTTTTATAGAATACTAGCAGGCAGCCCGACGTTGTCCGGTCGTAAAATACGCATAAATACTATATTTTATTTAGCGCATTGTTATTTTTATTATAAACAGCAATATTGTATATATTTAACGTAACGTTGCATTCCTGTTAAAAAAATTAAAAAAAAGAAAAAAATGAGGTGTGTGCATGCGAGTATTGTATTTTATCTAAACAGTTCACTTCTTGCCAGTAAATAAACACTCGATCTGAAATCGAAAACAAAACCTAAAGACAATGAGGTAAGTACGATTAGACACATTCTTACTTTTATAGATATACTAGCATTTCAGGCCGGCGTCGCTTGGGTGTTTGGAGGTGTATACTGAGCAAAAAAAAAGTCAACTTTTTTAGATTTGACCCCTATTATGACTCCTTAACATTTATTGCTTTGGGCTCAAATCAAGTTATTAAGTTAGATCCATGTCGAAAGAAACCTATATCAAAAGTTTCAAGTGTTTAGACCCAAAATTGTTGGAGGAGTTTGGTTGAGTTCTAAAAAGTCAAATCGTTGAACTTTGACCCCTTAACAGCCAAATTTCCGGCCTAAAAACCGATCCCAGCTATTTTCCCAAATCTCAGTAGCCTGTATTTCAAATTTCGAGTCTGTAGACTAAAAATTGACAGAGTTATTGCGTAGGGAAATGTACACAGGCACACAGACAGACACAGACAGACACAGACAGACACACACAGACACGTTCACTTTTATATCTATACTAGCATTTAAGCCCGGCGTTCCTCGGGTGTTTGAAGGTATATGTTGACCATCAAAAATAATAAACCAGTCAATTTTTTTAAAATTTGACCCCTATTATGACCCCTTAACCTTTATTGTTTTGGGCTCAGAATATATTATTAAGTTAGATCCATGTCCAAGGAACCTATATCTAAAATTTCAAGTGTTTAGACCCAAAATTGTCGGAGGAATTTGGTAGAGTTCTAAAAAGTCAAATCGTTAAACTTTGACCCTTTAACAACCAAATTTCTGGCCGAAAACCGATCAAGTACATTTTCCCAAATCTCAGTAGCCTGTATATCCAATTTCGAGTCTGTAGACTTAAAATTGAAAGAGTTATTGCACAGGGAAATGTACACAGACAGACACATAGACACACACAGAGACACGTTCACTTTTATAGATATATAGATAGATATAGAGAGATATCTAGTTGACAAGAAGGTTCTTGCGGTTTTTAACTTATCTTGGCACAATCAAGAATTTTTTGGATCGAAATAAGCAACACACGGTTGCAAACGCAAAACAGGCATATTTATGACAATAACGTAAAGATCTTGCGTTCTGGTGACGATTAAGTTGTTGAAGGCGTTTTTGACATCACTTTTGTTGGGGGGGGGCATCCCCTAAGCAGAAAGTTGTTAGTATGCTTCAAAAAGAGGTAGTCTGTAGGACGGTATGGCGGATGAGGCAGTTTCGTAGCATAATTCGTTTAATATTATAAACGGTTAGCAACGTACGGCTGGCTATTGTCGTTTAGGAGAATTGAGCTATTTCTGTTTACAAATGCTGGGTGTTGTTGTCGAAATGTCCGATGCATGTCATTTTTTGTTGAGCGTAATTATCCGCCGTAATGGTTTCAGCATCATTAAAAATAACAAATTGATGTAACCGGTCGTAGACAACTTAACAATGAGCATGACCTTCTTTTGATGCAACTCTAGTGTCATAGATTTTCGTCGGCGTCTAAACACTGAGCTGAGCGTCGCTGGCTTTTGTAAATCACCCATTTTGATCGCAAGTCACGAGCCGGTCAGGAAGCAGATTTCCTGTAGAGTAAAATGGAATATGACACTTAATACTGGCGTTTCTCTTGGTTGTCGTACGATTAGAAATGCACCCCTATCAAGATTATCGTCTTTCTATCTCTCTACAGTGGTTGGGAATCGTCGTATACGGCACGTCTAATTACGAAGCATATTCAGGAACAGTTGTTCGTGGATTAGCTTCGACTAAAGTTGTTAATTGCGCGTTGATATATAAAGTAAAGGTATTATAACGAACACGTAGTTGAAAATTAAATCAAAAGTAAAAAATATCGCAAGAACTTTCTTTTCAACCAAGTAGATATTCGTACGAACAAGAACTCTGTTTTGTGTGCTTGACTCGCTGACTGACCACACATTTCATATTGACGCAAGGATGTGTAGAAAAAGGGCTAATTTAATTTTCCTAATTGTTTTAAGTAATTATTCTCCGTGCCTTTACATAAAATGTTTCTTTGTTACATGTGTTCTCTCTTAATATTTGGTTTAAATTGTGTTGCTCAATTATAAACTGTTCATCGCAGAAAAGTTAATAATTGACAACAAACAGAACACACATACACACACACATACATATATATATATATATATATATATATATATAAATATATATATATATACTAGCAGACCTGTCGTTGACTGGATTCAAAAACAGCCTACAGAAAATGGACTGTGATTGATGAAAGTATGATAGGTTATGAAAAGGAGGGGCTTGTACGGAGATAGGTTTTGATACTCAAAAATTTTACCCTAAGCAAAATATGATGAAAGTAAAGATAATTTTCGCGAAAATATATTTTTTTATATCAACTTTGTTTCCATTCGTAGCCAAGAGTGACCAACAAAATCATGTTTCCTTACAAAAAGAAAATGTTATATATATAATAATATAAATATACAAGAAATAAATATTAGCATAGTCAATAAAAAATACTTTTATGGTAGAAAGTTCATTGGTTTGTATTTTCAAGTAGTTTGTAAAAAAAATTTTTTTAATTCACAAACCGGTTTACACAAAAAATCCAAATGGCAGCGACTTTGAAATGGAGAGCCCCGTTTTCAATTTGAAGGAGGGACACGTGAGCATTCTGTGTTAACAATTTAAGAGAGTTCCGTCAACGTAAGGAATATTTATAAACATATTTTAATGTTTTCCGTTATTTTGTTTTTGAGGAGTATTCGATTATTGCATGTGTAGTTTATATAAAAATTCATTTAAATAGTTATCGCTTCAAATTTCGTTTTAATTTCAGTTCGCTGAAATTATTTCAAGTAAAGAGCATTAAAAACTATTTACAAAACATGAACTGAACTTTTATTGACTATGGTAACATTTATTTCTTGTATATTTATTTTTTCGGGTAGTCGTTTGTTGGCTTTTCTGCTAAACACTCTTACTGATTAATATCAACGAAATATCGAAAAACAAAGAAACAAAAACAGTTTTGAAAAATAATGAAGCTTTATTTATTTACTTTAGTAAAATAATCAGAAACAGCAAAATGGTGTATTAAAAATGTAAACACGTAATTACTTTAGTTTTTTTAAAGCAAAGAATCGATATGAATATGAATAAGAAGAAAATGGCGTCCTTTTCAAGCAGAAAAGTTCTGTTTCAGTTGTATAGTATTGAACGGTGTAGTACTGCCCCATCAGATTCAGGGTTGTACTATTGTAATGTAAAGAACACGCAGAAAGGGTTGTAATCAACTGATTACCTTCTAGTACACTGACAAAAACTGAAACCGATATATAAATGAAAATAAAAAGTTTATGGAAATGTTTTTAAAAAGACACATAATCACTTGAGCAGGATTTTTCCTTCTTTTGAGACGATAACAAGTAACGTTCTTATATTTTATTATTTATCTATTTATCTATTTTCGACAGAGTGCCACGTGTAAGTGGAGGAGTCATGCAAAATTTGTTTCGAGAATTGTCTAAAGTTCCGACTTTTTTTGGCTTTCATTAATAAGAACGTGAATTAATGAGGTGAATTTATTCGACACAATATGATTCAACTAAAAAAAAAAAAGCTAACCAACATTAAAATTAAGGTGTTATTGTGGACCTTCGCCCCTTTAAAAAAAAACTTGTTAAACTTTGTTACATATTTACATTCTATTGAGCTCAGGTGCAAACAAACGCCCCATAATTTTATCATACCATATTTCTTCAACCTGGAACATAATTATCAAAGTATACTAAAGTAAATAGATATGAATAGTCTTTGTTAAAGTTTGTGTCTATTTCCATTCTATTGAGGCCAGGCGCGAACGCAGAACCCACAATTTTATTATGCCATCTCTATTTAAGTTGAAACATACTTATCAAAGTATTCTTATGTACATCTATATCAAAAATCTTTGTAAACGTTTTTTTTCCTTTTTTATTTCCATACATTGGGTGCCAGGCGCGAACGCAGACCCCACAATTTTTATGAACCACCGTTCTGCCAGATCAAACATACCCATTCCTGATCCTCGATACATCTTCTATCATTATATGTGATCAGTTTTCTGTAATAGTCAACCATATAGGAGCCTATTCGTGACCACACACACACACACACACACACACACACACACACAGAGGTTCAGCTTTATAGTATATATATATATATATATATATATATATATATAGAGAGAGAGAGAGAGAGGGAGAGAGTCATCCACATACAGTACCGTTTCGCTGTTTCACAGCTCATCAGTGCGGCTAGACAGATAAAAATATATGAGAAATGGTAGCAGTTTTAGCTGTGTTATTAAATTACCCTCATCATGGGTATATACGACTTTTGTAGCTTTACAAGTCAACGAAAACAATGTATTTTTTAATATTGTCTACTTCCACGAGGAAGAACAATTAAATCAAGTCAAGTTGAAATTAAATAAATGTACGTATTTGCCAGCCATTTTTATTTTATATTTTAATTTTTTCTTTTGGTTTAAAATTGGGTTTTCTGTCTTTTTTTAACCCATTATCTCCATTTTATGTAACTCTTTACTCAAAACTTACTTTCTTCCTTATTTTCTCTTCCAGTTGGTGCAACTTTCTTTTTTTAACCACTGGTGAAACAGCAAACCTCTTTCTTTTTATCCGCTCTCATTTTTTGTTGTTATTTTTACTTTCTCATACCCATCATTTTTTTCTATTTCCTGTTTTAACTTTTTCTCTCTCTCTCTCTCTCTCTCTCTCTCTCTATATATATATATATATATATATATATATATATATATTATGTAGTAATTTTCAGAGTCGTTATGTTTTAGGATAATTTATTTGACTGTGAAGCGTAGGTGCGTGTTACGACAGTACATCAGGCGTGTTTCCGTATAGATTCTACTTTCATAATTACAATTGTGGCCTTATTTTTATGTATGTTAATTAATTATGACATTAAGAACCTTAAAATAAATGTAAAATTTGCTGAACAATGAGGCATGTATTTGGAAATAAGTGGACACTGAGTAATACATAGGCCTACCGATTTTTGCATATTTTTGTTGATTTCTGGGTCGAAGTAAGATTTATTTTCCTAATATTACGAAGACATTTATAAGTCAGACAGGAAATAATTCAGCTGCATTATTTTACTTTCGTTGCAGATTATTTTTAGGAACACTTAAGCATGGCAATATCATCTCGTCTACGTCTGTCTGCTCCGGTGGCCAATCCTCAACTCACTGAATCTCCCCAAAACTAACTACATACCGTGTTCTCTTACGTCACCTAATTACGTGTCTAATACCAATCTAATCCACCTAGTTATTTGTTTATTCAAAACCAAAAGAATGTTTACATCTGTTTTCTATTTTCGCATTCTTTTTGCGATTCACACGTCAATCATTTCTTCCGCAATTTAATTGTTTATTCTTCTAATCATAATAACTGATCCAACGACCATCTGTCGCCCAAATCAATTAATAAGAATACAATAACAATAATAATAATGTTTTGACCATTGTTCCCGCTTGCCACAGTTAACAGATCCTACGCTATGATCACAGCCTAAAGTGTCATAACATTACACAAGGTGACGTTGCTGAAGCAATTCAAATTAATTTTGCTATATTGGCGGGGAATACACGATGCACTCTAACATGAAAAGAATCAGTTAATTCGTGATGTGGACTTATCTTGCATACTCAAAGAATGCTTGGTGATAAAGATAAAACATGGGTGCCCCATATTATATGCAGAATGTACTGAGCATCTCTTACAGTGGTCAATAAAAAGATAAAACGCCACTTTGCTTTGGTGTTCCAATAGTCTGACCTATAAAAAAACAATTTCAATGACTGCTATTTCTGTGCATTCAAAACAAAAAGTCAAGGAAGAAGAGGAATTTGTTGGTTATCCACACCTCAAGTCTAAAACTAAGCCAATTCCACACTGCAATGAAATTCATATTCCAGTGTTTAAAGGCTTGCCCGAATTGGAATTGCCTAATTATGAAGAAGACAAAGCCTCTCTTTTGTCTATTGACAGTAATGAAGTTGCTGTTTCAGGTTCAGCTTTCCTCTTTTTCACTACTACAGTTTTATTCTCAAGGATAACTTAATGATCTGACTGAAGATCTGAAGCTTTTCAAAGAATCTTCTGAACTTTAAGCTATAAGATTGAAAGAAAAAATATACTACATCCTGGAACTTAGAGAACGCCATATTAAATACTTAAAATATTTCTATCAGGAAAACGATATAGTTTATTGCAACGATGTTTTCGGTCTGCTGTTACAAATTGCTGCCACACAGTATTATACTCAAGTTTAGCACCGCTTTATAGACAGTTGCAAAAGAAGTTTAAATTGCGTTGTTCTTTCACAACGGCACGTTATATCGGTTGGTTCCTCTAGGCCATTCAACGACCCTCAAATAAAAATATGATGAAATCAAATGTGGTCTGGAAAAGATTTCATACAGACAGTACCAATGGTTCATATGTGTCGATTAAACATGGTAAGGTTTCTCTTCGGCTTAGAAGGATATTATACAAAATTTCCGAGTTTCTTGTGTTCATGGGATAGAAGGGCAGGAACAGAGAGCCCCGGATAAAAAAGGATTAACCTTTGCGCAGTGAACTGATTCCTGGCTCTCAATGTTCTGGCTTCTCCTTTGGTAGAGCGTTCCAAAACTGTGTTTCCTCCTCTTTACATAAAGCTTAGCATCATGAAACTGTTTGTAGAACGTTCCTGAGAAAGATGGCGACTGTTTCAAATATATTTGCATGAAAGTTCTAAACCTAACCATAGATACCTTAAAAGCTAAAACTTTTTATGGCCCCCAGCTTTGAAATTAAAGAAATGACGCGAATTTCTGTAATTTTATGAATGCTGCAAATTGAGTGCTTAAACAGCGTTTACGAATGTAGTAGTATACTTCTTAGGAAAATAAAGGCGCCCAACTACAAAAAGCTTGTTGAAACATTAATCTTAAGTCTCCAGAAACTAAGTGTAAATATGGTATCAAGTTACATTTTGTACAGTCATCATGCCCGTTATCCAGAAAATCTAGGTGTGTTAGCGACGAGCCAGTGGAGCGCTTTCATCAAGACATCGGCGACATGAAAGTAAGCTATCAAGATCGTTGGGATGCCAGCATGCTTGCAGATTACTGTTAGTTTATCAAGTGCGATGATCCTGGAGTCCTCCATTCTGGTAAAATGAGTAAAACATCAATTTATGGATGGTGATTTCTGTGCTTAGCCTTTTTACAACCTCTAGCTTTAGTTGGGTATATTTTGGTGTGATTCCAGAAATAGGTGTGTTAAAGTTACAAGAAATTTGTGTTTATTCGATTTGCATGGTTGACAGAGGGAGTCTACCATAGTAGAAGAAATATACCTGATAGGATAAGACAGTGACAGCGTTTTTAAATCAGTGCTCTCTAAATAAGTAAATACAGTTGAAACATCTTAGACAGTATATTTTTGTTGGCCAGTACTATCCTTTTATATATAGAAACAGTAGTGTTTAATGCGTACGCAATCATCAATGTCGGATGATAAATGCTGTTGATAGGGAGATTTGAATCCAACTACACTACTATTGCAACGGAAATGAAGAAAATTAAAATTTCAGTTGAAAACAGTAGACAATCCAGAGTTTTTAAACGAAGAAAGTTGTGAACGTTGCACGAATGCTACGCTACAAAGTTGTCGATACGCATGAAGAACTTTTTATTTGAGAGATATAAATCAACTAGAATTGAATGATTGACCATTATCTCTTTACGCGCTTCAGACTAAGGAATGCAAGGCACAAAACTGTGCGTCACTCTACGCTGTATGATATGAGAGATAAAGTCCATACGAGTCATACCTTTCAAAAGTATGCAGTTTAAGGAACATTTTTTCGTACATGTGTCAGATTGTTGGTTTTAATTAACGCTAAACTTAGAAAGTTACCAGTGCCAGAGGTAAAAGACAAAATAGAGAGGGTCTTATCTCGTGTATATATATATATATATATATATATATATATATATATATATATGTGTGTGTGTGTGTATATATGCATATATATATATATATATATATATATATATATATATATATATATATATATATATATAGGAAATGTAACATTAAAATGAGAAATTATCCGGAGTTACCAGTGCCAGAGGTAAAAGACGAAATAGACAGGGTCTTATCTCGTGTATATATATATATATATATATATATATATATATATATATATATATATATATATATATATATACGGAATGTAACATTAAAATGAGAAATTATCCGGAATAGTTAGCTTTTAATAATTTTATACTTTTATTAAATTATCCATTCATATATTTCATTTTAGTTTATTTATTGAATTTGATTTTTCGTCACAATTTGAAGAGTAAGTTGAGTCGCTATTACATCGCGCCAGGTGGTCCTCCGCAACAGAGGCGACATATGGAATAGGGTTACGCGACAAGACAAAGTCTCTTAATTAACAGGCCGTTGATAGAGCTGGTTTTATCGAACAACAATTCCTTCGTACTGATGCATCAGAATATTCCCAGGTGCCTGTCATGAATATCTCCCAATACAAAGCTAAATTTCTGTATATCTATGTTTTCTTATACTAAGATTGAGTTAAACAAAATTGATATCATTATGAATTGATGTCTTTTATATCTTATTTAGCACACAAAAATACAAGTTGAAAATTTCACGAATTTTGGGATTGGTTATATCTGAGAGTACGTCGATGGTTTTAATTACCTTAAATGTGTAAATAACACAAACCTTCTCTTCATCAATTACACGCTCTCTGTACCTCTCTGTCTGTCTCTCTCTCTCTCTCTCTAAATCTCTCTCTCTCTCTAACCTTTCTATGAAGGTCGTTCTAAGGTCAGCAATTCTACATTTTAATTCAAACTCAAATGTTTAAGAGTCACAGAGACGATCGTTGTACTATAAAAACGCTCGACTATCTGTGCTCCAGAATTTACTTTTCTATATAGTAACCACATTAGTTAATGCCTTTCTCTCTGCGATGATCGATTCCTTAAGCATTCATGATCTCCAAGGTTCATCTCTCACTTGCAGATTTTTACCGTGCCAGACTCTAAGAAAACAACTCCTGTCGTGAACATTAATTAGAAGCATTGATTCACCATTGAATTCATGGCAAAAGTTACTGAGCATAGTGGTGACTATGGAGAATAAAAAAAAAAAATCTGGGATACAAGACGTCGCTCGTCAAAATTTTACCACTCTCTTCACTGAGCTTTTAAATTAAGAAATAGGAGGCTTTAGTTTTGAAACAACCCTTATCTGACAAATCGCGCTACGGAATGCCACGCAGTCATCGCTTATCGTATACAAAAATGCATTGGAAATGGTGGGGACAACGTAGGAAATATAAAGTTTGGTGCACAAAAGGTCGCTCATTTTCATGGAACCACTACGATCTCTGTAGATCCTCAATCTTTAAATTTAAAAACTAAAAGGTTATTTTTGGAATGGCCCTCGTACTTTTAAATTCTTTAACACAACAAACTATTACTAACCGGCAACGCCGGGTAATAGATCAACGCAATGTTAACTCATAATAAAAATGTATATATATATATATATATATATATATATATATATGTGTGTGTGTGTGTGTGTATATATATATGTGTGTGTGTGTGTATGTGTGTGATAGGACATTGACGGAGTGCGAAAAGTCTCTAAAAAAACTCCGCTTAGAGGATTTGATCTACAGAATTGAAATTTGATATATAGCGCACGTCTGATTTGGTTGATAGCTGGTAAAATAGTTGCTAAGGTGTCAAAATTAAACAAACACATTGACCTTGGTTTGGTGTTAGTCGACTATACTCGATTTTTTGCTGCGCATGCGATAATTAAACGTTATAGGTTCGTTTTTTTTTTTCAGCGTTTCTATACATAAACATTTCGGTCATACGCTAATAGATGAGGCTTTTTATTTGTTTTAGATTCTGTCTGATTGCAAGCAAGTCTTTTTTAAATTTTGAAATCCATACAATATATTAGGTTCAATGCAATAGCCGATAGATTATCAGTATAATGATAATACATACGAAATCTACATAAATTTAAATATATAAATATATATATATATATATATATATATATATATATTTACACAGTGATCACCACTTATCAAGGCCCGGAAGCCACTTAGGAATAAGGGTTATTGCAAGTACATTACGTTAGAGTGGAGATTTGATGAAGTGTTTACTTAAGGGGGCGGTTCATTAGAAATTTGTTAACCTTGGACTTGAAGACATCCAAGTTGTAGTCCGGAGGGAAGCAGGCAGACGGAACAGAGTTCCACAGGCGTGCAGTTCTAAGAAAGAAGCTTTGTTCATGGAATCCGCGTTTTGATTTAGGCATAGATAAAGAGTGGGGGAAATTTTTCACAGTGGATTCAGCTAGACGGGTGATTTTCGTGAAAGTTTGGCGAGGGGGGACCAGGGATTGGAGTTCAGACGAGCACCTGCCATGGAAATAACGATAAAACAAGGATAGGCTCGCAACGTCTCTTCTGTGGGAGAGAGGTTGCAGGGTAGAGAAAAGGGCATCCCCCACTTAGCCACGAAGTCTATTTTGTACTCTGTCAAGGCAGGATAGGCTGTTTTTAGCAGCTCCTGCCCAAATATGGCAACAGTATTCCATCCTATTATTCAAACGTATTTACAACCGGGTAACAACGCCGGGCGGCTTGCTGTGAAAAAGAATAGAATGTTATAGGAAAGGCAAGTAGGAAACAGGGAGAAAGGATTATTATTTATATTATTTGACTTCTTTGGATATTTTGCTCACTTTTAACTTTCGGTTCATGTAGCCTTCACCCTTCTACAGGTGTATATTTTCGGACTTCAAAACATTCTCTTGTACTTTGGTAATATACAGGGGGTGCAAAAGTAGGTATACAGTATTGAAATTAGTGACATTTTATTGAACTGAAAGCTACATACCTTAAAGTGAAAATGCATATACTTTTAGTCTTTTGTTTTCATTTATTAAATTTTATTTCGATTAAAGTGCATGTACTTTGAATCATTTATTTTTATTTTTTCAGTTAAATTGGCAATTTAACCATGGCCGGTAATTTGACTGACGAACAGCGAAAATGGATATTAAAACAATACTGGAAGACAGAAAATAGTGAACGCTTGTCAGGAAATTGATGCTGATAAAGATCTTTGTTCTAGAGTGTGCATCAGTGTTCGTTCTCGATTAGAGGAATGTGTTAACGCTGACGGCAAGCAATTTGAATACCTGCGGAAATAGGGCTTCCTATTACATGTGTTTCTTATAATACGTGCTAATTATTACTTGTTTATGCAACATTTTTTGTCTGTATAATAAATGCCTTAACTTTATACGTTTTTTTCTTTTTTTTTTGACCACTGTATGCCTACTTTTGCATCTTCTTGTATATTTAGCCACTTTCGTTACAAGTTCTTTAAAATTCAGTTGTTGCTCTTCAATATTTTTAGTTAAAGAAATAAGACTTTATTTTTAGAACGACACTCTTTTGAA
The DNA here is from genome assembly GCF_053919585.1 of Euprymna scolopes. Classification (NCBI taxonomy): domain Eukaryota; kingdom Metazoa; phylum Mollusca; class Cephalopoda; order Sepiida; family Sepiolidae; genus Euprymna; species Euprymna scolopes. The sequence continues at coordinate 8,941,038 of NC_136483.1, read as the reverse complement.
AAAGGTCAGCATTTCCACTAATATTACTATAGCATAATTGAAATAATACAGAAATTTAGAAACCCTGAAACAAATAAAGAATCTTCTATGAGAACGAATAAAATGAGTGAACTACAGAAAAGTAATGCCTTTAATATATTTTTAACTCCAAAGTTGAAGATCTATGAAGACGGCAGTGACACCATTAAAACGAACGACTTCTGTGCTCTAGAATTTATTTTTCTACATTCTCAATGCACTTTTGCCAGCTATGTATGCACTTTTTCAAAGGAGTGTCGTCCTAAATGTAAAGCCTCCTATTTTTTAAGTCAAAAAGTTAAGAATCTACGACGACGAGCATGATATCATTAAATTAGTGATCGTTTGTTGTCCGGAATGTATTTTTACAAATAGTCACAAAAGATTAGTTCCATGGAGTCTCGTGCCCAGAGATTCACCTTTCAGGTCATGAATGGGTCAGTTTAGTCATTATAACACTGCAATTTGGAATACCAACTAATCAATTTGGACGGAATAAAAATAGCAGAGATTAGTTATCGAACACCCTCATAAAAACAAGGAGCAAATCTGCGAAAAATATTTGCAAATTTTTTCTCCAGTTGATTTGATTATTCAGATGTTTGTTGTTTCAGAGTCGTATAAAAATGGATACATTACTCATCTTAATCGCGGTAATAGAAGTGTTATATCTCCAGACAACGGAAAAGGAAACCCGTTCTCTATAATAGTCTTGATAAACAAAATAATTAGCAATATTTCTAATTTAATATTTTCTTATTACAAGTTATTATTGACTATGCAAGCACCGAGAATTGCCGAGGACTTAAATGAGACCTCCATTAATGCCTACGAAGTTCTAAGCTGAACAGTTCTTTCCTTCAATGCCTCTAAAACATGTAATCATACAAGTTATTTTTTTTAATTCTGCAAAATATTAGCATCGATATTTTCAAAAGTCCAACATTGAATGTAACTTTATCCTCATTAAGAGATATATAAAAATAAATCTTGTTTCAAATTTAAAAATTAGAATGTAAGCATAACAATTATAATTATATTTCATTGTGTTTTTCTAGAACAGATTCTTTGTAAAAGTTTATCCAATAATCTTTGGTGATTATTTGATCCTAGAAAATCAGCCTCCGATATCTTATTATCACTATTATTTGAACTTCGAACAGTACTATCGGCTTCAATACAGAAACTAATCTATTTACATTGATTAAAACCGGTCAGAGATTAAATTAGTTCCAAGCGGATATCGTTGCTTTCTTTTTCCCAATTCTGAATATTTCCGGTAGAAAATACGCTTCCCTAAAATCCTTCGTTCCTTATCTTGACACTTCAATCGGGATTGAACGGAGAGAGATTCAACAACTTTCGACGTCGACGAGGACTTGTCAAATCTAGTTATATTAATAAAATTAGCGGACCAAAAAAGAGGGACTTAATTTAGCACTTTTCTAATTAAACAAATCATTGTTTTGTTTTCGAAATCGGCACAAAGAAAAGAAACGACACGAATGACGGGGACATTTATGGCTTCGTTTGGATCCGAACCATTTCAATTAAGATAACCTAAAGATTCGGATGCAAAAAAACAAAAAACGCAAAAGATGGCCGGTAATTAATTAATTGTTTTGCTCTTTGTTCGGAGCCTTTGTTTACAACTTTATTTTCTTTTGCTATTCGACAAAATAGGTTTGTATTTTGGAGATAAACAAATGAAAGAGTACAAAAAACTAAATAAAGATGGATATTCACAAGATGCGTCGATTGAATCTCTCTGTTAAGCGTGACAGACAGACGAACCGCTATTTTAAACTGGAGCGTGGCAGACTACTGAAATCCTATGGAAAACTTGAGTGATTACCGAGTAAAATTATATTTCAAACGCATACTTTAGAGATCACGTGACGAACGGATATTATAATACGTTTAATGGTTGACTTATACATTTAAAAATGCTACTTATAATAAATAATAATGGTTTTGCTGTAAAATTATTTGGATATAAACGTACATTGTTATGCCATTTTTATTTATATGATTATAAAACTCCATGGACCGTCCACCGTTGCTTTAATCCTGTCCAGGAAAAAGATGCTAATATATATATGTATATATATATATATATATATATATATATATATATATATATATATAACCTAGTTGTGCCACGTTATATTCCATTTCTCCACAGAAACATCATGATCAAACCAACATGCAACCTTGTGCCTAACCATCTAAAAAAGGTGTACATCTAATAATATATGCGTATCTTAAGAATCACAGAGTTCTCCGAATGCCACTAATAGTGTGATGTACTTGCGAAATAAAAACAACTGTCCTAAAATTATCTGGGGGTGAGTGATTACTTTTACGTATTAATAATGGTGACAATTGTCCATCTAAACACTTGAAATCTTTACAAAAACTTTAAATGAAAAAATAATCAAGCGACTTCCTCTCTTTTAAAATTGCTGCATTCAACCTTTTTAATCCTGAAAATTATGCGTCTCTTTTGTTGTTTAATTATAAAGGATTGCTTTGGTCATTACGACATCAAGAAAATATGAAGTCGAGTATTAGAGACTCGCTAGAAAAAATAACGAATGTTCTCAAATATTTTACACACTTTTACATGATTAAAACCATCTAAAGTAAAATTACCCCCCATTCGATATGCGCGACAGAGAAATTTTGTTTGAAATCAACGTGACATAGCCACCAATGGACACAACATATCTGCCTAAATCTTTCGACAGAGGAGATGGATTTTTACAAAATCAGTATCATTTTGAATCTCGACCCTTCACACGACAAATACCGAAAAATTAGCTAAAATATTTATTTCTTCACTCTTAACTGGGAACTTTTCTACAGGGAGGGTCGCTTTTTCGCTGATATTTTCGAAAGTTATCCCCTCTTTTCGATCGTCTATCCTTAATTTAAACCTACGTCATTTCCGGTTTTGGCGGAGTCCTAACAGCAAAGACGTCACATTTTTTCACGTTCTTTTCCTCCTTCGCGATACGGGTTCGAGCCTGCCTTCCTACTAGCACATTTTTTTGCTCAACACACACTTCCAAAAACCCAGGCAACGCCGGGCACCCTTGCTAGTATATAATAAAAATTAGTTACATTTTGGGGGGAAGAAATCCAGGCCCGTGCTCTATTATAACGAAAATCCGAAATAAGAGTGTATTATTAATGTTTTGTTTACAGAAATTTAGATGAGATAAGTCATCAGTACCGTCGGTTCCAAACCCGATTATTAGGGACAATTTTAGATACTCATATCAAGTTCTCTTCAACCAATACTAAACTCCTGATGGATGAGTATTGGCTGAAGAGAGCTTGATATGGTTATCTAAAACGGTCTCTAATAAACGGGTTTGAAACCGACGGTACCAAAGACTTATCTCATTCAAATATTCTGTAAGCAAAACAAAGGATATATATGTATACATATATATATATATATATTTATATATATATATATATATACACATAAATTCATGCATATATATATATATATATATATATATATATATATATAAAAATATATCTATATGTATACACATACATATGTGGATGACATTTTCTTTTTTTGAGTTGACTTCCTGATACTGTTCTTTAGTATTATATATACATGAATATATATATATATATATAATATATATATATATATATATATACATACATACATATATATATCCATGTATAGATATACACATATATAAATACACACATATACATACATACCTATATATATATATATATATATATATATATATATATATATATATATATATATATATATATATATATATGTACAGTTTTAAATTATATCGAAGATGCACGCTAAAAAATTAAAATCTCAAACTTTCTCACCCGGAGAAGAAAAAAAATCTTATTTTTTTGTTATATGTATTTTTAAGCGTGTACCCTTTATAGAGGTTAACAAAAGGCAGCGTGTCTGCAGTGAGATGGAATCGTGTCGTATAGCCCGAGAAGGTCGTGTCGCCTCCCACGTCGTATTATGAACCGGTGTATATAACCCGGGCACACGCATATGGCCGACAGCGGCAAAATAATATCGAATAGATTACGAGTTGTCATCTGCGTGCGCACACTTTCTTGCACGGTTTGTGCCGAAAGAGAATGATCAGAATTTTATAATGACACATGTTCAAATCGTGTTTGGAACATTGTTCACTAGACAATGGTGGAATGAAAAAATGATAAGATATACACTTACAGGAATTTTTATCCATGTAAAACTGATACTTTACACACACACACACACACACACAAACACTCACACACACACACACACACACACACACACACACACACACATATATATATATATATATATATATATATATATATATAATTTAATTCACCTGGAATTGCTACGTTGTTGTAATGTTTTTCTTTTTAAATAATTTTTATTATAAATACATATATATATATAAATATGAACTCTCCGTCGATTTCGACGTATGATGTTTCGCCACAACAATTAAGTTGCTCGGAAATTCTCACGGATGATTTGTTTATAGTGGTGAAGGCTTTGTGTAGAACCAATCAAACATTTTGGCATTACTGCTAACCACCGTCGGTGCAGAAAGCTTCCACAGGACAGATATGATATACACTGTAACAAATGCTACAAACTGGAGATTTGCACGCAAAGTTATTTTTCAACAAGAATACCACCAATAGAGTAGAGTTGTGTAGTGAAATATCCTAATTCCGCGAAGTTTTAAAAATTTAACGTTCTTTTCATCAGTGGAAAAAAAACTAGTTTGCAATGTCATAAAGATAACAGAGCTAAAGATTTGCTGGTTTTAGCATCTCATGAAACTTCACTCCATGATGTGTGTCATTAAGTCTAAAATACAGTTTGTGTACAGTAATCTTATATATATATATATATATATATATATATATATATATATATATATATATATATATATATATGCTCGTATATGGTTAATTCGCGAGAGCAAGTTTATGCAGTGATTGCAGGTTATTGAATGACTTACTGACTTAGTGGTTTTCTAACGAATGATAATTTGTTTTGTATAATTTTTAAGGCTAAAAACTTCCAAGACTATATATATATATATATATATATATATATATATATATATATATATATATATATATATATATATAGTTTCAGCAGACACAACTATGAATATTTAAAGACCGAGTTACAATAATTACAACAATTAAGTATGATAGAACTGAAAAAATTTCAAACTTGTAAATGAAGAAGACATTTATAACATAAATGCATCGGCTTTAAACATCTATTCCGGAATTAATATACAAAATAATATTGAAGTCTACACTTCGAAGTGCCTGAGATATCCTTTAAAATACAAAAAATCTAACTTTGAAAATAACCTAACAATTATATTGATCTGTCCTTGTATTTCAAATATATGTAAAATAAGTAAAAATGTTTTAAATAGATTTTGCCAATAATATAATCTAAAATTACAATTAATTAAGTGTTCTGATCAGAAAAATTCTTAGTTGGTTGAGTACATAACCTAAATTAAAGAAGAGTTCGACATTGATCCAAGTTACTCCCCAATTTCTTTTTTTTTACATGGAGGTCACCACTTATCAAGGCCAATGGCCACTCGGGGATAAGGGTTATTGTGTGTAGAGTAATCAAAGGGATAATGTAGCAATAGTATTGAAGAATTGGTAAGGTGTCATTACTTAGGGAAGGCCGTTCATCAGGAATTTGTTTGTGTTGGACTTGAAGACATCCAGGTTGAAGTAGAGAGGGACACATGCAAGCGGAACAGAGTTCCACAGGCGTGCAGTTCTAAGAAAGAAGCTTTGTTCATGGTATCTACGTTTTGATTTAGGCACAGATAGGGAGTAGGGAAAATTATTGACGGTGGTTTCAGCTAGTCGGGTGTTTTTTTGAGAAAGATTGGCGAGGGGGGACCAGAGAATGGAGCTCAGACGAGCACCTGCCATGGAAATAACGATAGAACGATGACAGGCTCGCTACGTCTCTTCTGTGGGAAAGAGGTTGCAGGGTAGAGAAAAGGGCATCCCCATGAAGCCACGGAGTCTATTTTGTACTCTGTCAAGGCAGGATAGGCTGTTTTTTGCAGCCCCCGCCCAGATGTAGCAGCATTACTCCATCATTGGACGTACTTGGCTCTTATATAGATAGAGAATTGCATCATTAGTGAGATATCTTCTGGAGCGGTAGTAGGATCCCACCATTTTCCCAGCGACTTTGGCCACAGACTTGATGTATGTCTTCCATTTAAGATGAGGTGTAAAGGTCAAACCCAGGAGCTTATCAAAGCCTGGGGCCTCCCTTAGATATTTTTGGGCATTAGAATTTGTTAAATCTGAAACAAATATTACAAAATTAGAAATTGACATAGTAAAATTGTGCAGAAGAAATACAAAACTAAATACTGGAGTAGGAGAAACGAAGAATGAAACTTTGATACTACGATGGGAGCGGATTCTGCACAGGTTACTGAATTGGTTAGTCTCTACATTACTTATAAGTTAGTTATAAAGAAACAACTCATAAGGGGGAATATATAGAGATGATGCACTATTTTTCGTAGTAAGTAGAAATTTAGAAATAATTATTCAAACGCTATAGAATTTCTTTAAAGAGATTGTTTAAAAATGGATACATATAAAACATGTATTAGCAATTTTTTTAGATTTCACTTTTACCCATATTAACAATACGTATGAAACTTTATATTATATTGACTATAAATACCTTCCTCCAATCGCAATTAAAAACATCAATTATACTTAGTATATCAAAATAAATATCCAGATTATCGAGCATATATTTAATAGCAATAAAGAATATTATAATGAAGCATTAACTAGATCAGGATATAGATGTGTAATAAAATATATTTAAAATGTAAAGAAGATATTAATGGAAGGTAAAGAATGTAAATCGAAACCATCACATGTCATATTATACATTATAGCAATGGGTAAATCAAAGTGTAAAAATGGTATAAATAAATTGTAAAAATATTTTCGTAGAAACCAAAATAAGAACTCCCCAAAATAACAACGGAAATATAAATAAAAAGAAAAATAGCCGTAGAATTTCATTTGGTTTAATCCGCCTTATAGTGCATACATAAACAATAATTTTCCGAATGAATACTTTCAAATTTATGAAACACATTCTCTAAAAAGAACTAATCTAAGCTAAATCATAAACCCAAATCATGTTAAATTAGTTCTTTCAACTGCCACTAATGAAAACTAGTGAAAACTACAATGCGTTGGAACAGTGAAAAAAAAAAGAAAAGGACACTAATAAACGGGGGTTCTTTACTAATCACAACATTGACAGGAATCTACTTTGGAACATTAGAAATATCGATGAATGTCCGTTTGAGTGGCAGATGTCTAATTTCTGATATAGTATATGAATATGAAATAATAGATAAGTATGACATACATAAGGGCCATAGAATGTATATTTAAATATAGATGTAACAACCATACAAAATGTTAATAATGTATATAGTATATCAGCACATTGGATTAAGAAAGAATAAAATTAAATACGAATTGAAATGTTTGATACTGGTAATTGCTGGTAAATACTCGCCAAATAAGTTAGGCCAATGCAACCTTTGCAATCTGAAATCTTATCATATAATAATATCAAAGGAAACACTTCTTACGACAGAAAATATATCTAAGAATATCTCGTGCTGACAAACCCATTCTTAGTTTAAGTTACAATAATTTAAATTACTAAAGCAATGAAAATTAAGTTGGTTTCTTTATAAATAGTAATGCATTAAATGAAATAAAAATGGAAATTACAAATAAGGTTTAATCAACTGACAATCCTAAATCACAATAAACAAAATAATTACTTAAATATAATAATATAATGAAAGCAAATATAGTTATAATCAGAATAGATTAAAAAGATGATATATTTTACATAATGTACTATTAATTTAATAGTGATAACTAAGAACTAATAACTGTATTCTCTAAAGTATAAATTACATGATAAATTAACATTTGTAATATATGTTTCCTGTTTAATTGTAATATTTGGACAAGTTAAATATTAGTTTCAAATGAAAAAGCTCTAAACGATATAAAGTTATTCACATTATAAAAGTTATGCCCACTAAAGATGTTCGTAATAGTGTAACTAAACTCATCTTCGAATCAGAAAATAAAATAAAAAAACAAACAGTGATTTAATAAAAGTTCATTTTTCTAGTCAACGATATATATACAGCTGACGTATACGAACTGTGTATTCTCTTTAAAAACAAAAACGATGGATTTTAAGTTCTATGTAAATGCGACAAATATCTCAAATCTATAATATAAAGCTGAATGTCTGTGTGTGTATGTGTGTGTGTGTCTGGTCACGAATAGGCTCCTATGTGGTTGACTATTTTAATAAACTGATTACATATAATGATAGAAGATGTATCGAGACACAGGAATGGGTATGTTTGATCAGTGGTCCATTAAAATTGTGTGGGTCTGCGTACGTGCCTGATCCACAAAGTATGGAAATAAAAAATTTAAAAATTAAAACCAAACGTTTCCAAGTGTTTTTGATATAGATGTACATAATAATAATAATACTTTGATAAGTATGTTTTAACTTAAATAGGGATGGTATAATAAAATTGTGGCAACCATAGATTGGAAATAGGCACACACTTTAATAAAGACTTTTCATATCTATCTGCATAAGTATACTTTGATAATTATGTTTCAGCTTGAAGAAATATAGTATAATAAAATTATGGGGTATTCTTTCGAGCCTGACCTCCGTAGAATGGAAATATGTCACAAAGTTTAACAAGGTTTTTCTTAATATAGATCCACAGAATATTGTGATAAGTGTTTCAGTGCGAACAGGTATAGTATAATAAATTATGGGGTTTATCTATTTTATTTTTACTTCCATCATATTTTGCTTTGGTTTTGATACCCCCAAATTCGAAGCTATCTCATTACAACCCTTCCTTTTCATAACCTATCATACTTTCATAAATCAGAATCCATTTTCAGTAGGCTGTTTTTGAACCCAGTCAACGACGGGTACTTTTGCTAGTTGATATATATATATATATATATATATATATATATATATGTGTGTGTGTGTGTGTGTGTGTGTGTGTGAGAGAGAGGGAGAGAGATGTAGAATTTCTCTTACGTAACTCATCTGAGGGATATATCTCTTTCGTTTTGAAGACTGGAATTTTGTTTTTGTAAAAAAAATAACATTTTCTGTGGTTTTATTTTTGTTTATTTTGGATTTCACTCTTTGTTTATTTAACGAACAAAGTTGCTAATCTACAACCTTTACACGCGGAAAAATAGTTGAATATGCCATTTATATAATTTCTACACAACACATTTTTGATAAATAATTATATATATACACACATATATGTTTATATATATATATATATATGGATTATACATTGCATTTATATGATTTACACACATATATTTTATATCGTCTTCCGAAAACACCTATAAATTTATATACACTGTATAATATAGGTATATAAAGCCTGTATATGCATAGATATAAACCATATCACTTTTGAATATACATACTTATTTACCATATGATTACTCGATTTTGACGTATGAGCTTCTGCTACAACAACCAAGTTTCTCAAAAGTCCACACAGATAATTTGTGTATAACCAACCACCTTTTATAGTATTACTTCTCACATTTGTGGGTGCAGATGTCTGCCACATGACAGAACATATATTAGACAATAGGTTTTTGCATCACAGTTTCTTTCTCCTTAACAAACACTGTGGCTGTATCTCTCACAATGAATTAATGACCCCGGAAATTACAACGACCCGCCGTGGTACGTACAGTGCCTAATCATCCCAAATGTTCATCCATCTGGTACTTGCCAGGCTCAACGCTGCGTAATTTCGGTTATCTGGCGAGAGCCGGTGCTTCAACGTGATAATATATATATATATATATATATATATATATATATATATATATAATTCTCTTACAGAAAACCGAAAACTATATGCATATTTTTTTAAATAGTTAATTTTTTTTTTTGTTTTTAATATTTAATTGTATAGCGCTGTATAAATTTTAAAATTTACAATGACAATAGAAAATAAATATTAATATATATATATATATATATATATATATATATATATATATATACATATATATATATATTTATTTAAAGGAGATTAGAACAATAGTCTAAAGAGCTGAGTGTATTTTAATGTAACAGTGAAATTACTAGGTTAATTAAAATACAGGAAATAGAAAGTGCTCGTTGTAATTTAGATATATAATAAGCTCGATAGTAAAATGTCCTAGAGCTAAATCAATATTAAGTAATGTGATTGATAATTTAAAATTTAAAAATCAGATTATAATTAAATTAAAAATCCGTTTCATAAGAAGGAACAATAACAAAATCAATTATCCGTACGATCGTTTCGGAAAACAATGCTTTTTATTGTGGTATACATCAAGTTATGTACAATAATTACATATAGTTTTTTAATAAGCAAGGTCTCCTCGTCAGCAAATCTTGAAGGGTTTTTATTGAATTTAAAAGACACCATAAATAAACCTAGCATTAAAAGTAAGGCAGATGAATCTTTTAATTTTTCGCTTTTTGAATTCAGGAACTGTGGTTAAAAAATTCATTTAGATGTTTGCTATAGCTTTTTATCTTATTGAATAAGATAAAAAGCTATAGCAAACATCTAAATGAGTCGAGTGGTATATTGGATTAGTAACTATATCAGACGGAGGATGGGAAGAAGCATAACTTGAAGATGAAATATTAGTGTCTGTTATGGGAGGATTACGTGGGAGCTCAGTAATTGTGCATGAATATATAACATCTTTATGGATGCAATCATTATTGAGTGGGCATAATGTTTGTTATTAAAATTACAGTTAGTTTTGGGTTTAATTGGGAAAGGGATTTTTGGGCTGATTAAATTTTTTTGTTATTAGATGTTAAGATTCTTTGTGCTAAATTAGGCATTGTTGAATAAGAAATCCAGATTGAATTTTTATTGAAAATAGAACTATATCTGTTTGGGTATTTGAAAGAGTTTTGTACAATGTTGAAGAATTCCTTAGGTATATTAGCTTTGACATTTATGCTAAATGGAGGATTATACCAAATATTTTTCTCCTGATGCGATTGGGTGGGTTAGAGGTATTACGCTTAGTATTTTGGTTTGGATTATATATGTAGACTGGTTCATTTTCTTGATAGCGGCAGATCTTGTTATTTGAACTGGTTTCTTACATATTGTGTGTAATTACAGATTCCAGGCGGTCTGCAGGAGGAGCATAATTGTTGTATTTAATTTTTTCCTTATGTCCTGGGTTCCTTAACGCATTATTGAAGAGAGTAGCATTTTGATTAAAAGTTTTTTTTATCAGCAGAAAGAGTAGAAATTCTTCTAGAGACGGATGGTACTATAGATTTTATAATTGTGTTGGGGTGGTTAGAAGATTTATGGACGTATAAAAGCGTAAGGTTAGGTTTATGATAGGGTCTATGAGTTTCAGTGTTAAGATTACGTGTAACATCTAGAAAATTTGAAGTTTTTTGTTTGGTTCGATAATTATAGAAAGGCCAAAGTTAATAAAGAAGTTATGTAATTTTTTAATTGTTTTGATGTACTCTCTTGGCCTACTGCTACTGTTGTTGTAAAAAGGGTACCATCTCTATATTTTTATTATATATATATATATAAAACTAACATAATATTAAAAAAAAAACACGCATATTTAACTACACATCGGTTTAAAATAGGTCAGATCACCAGATATCTACGCTTCCCGCTAAAAAGAACACACGAAGGAAGAGTTGAACTCAAGGTCAACTGAGCCTTTTTTTCTGTAAGTTCCTGCACATTACCTGATTAGGAAAGGAGCGGTGGAAACTAGGAAGCTAATTGGCTAACTAAAAACTCAATAGAATGTGCGTATATTAAAACGGGATACAACCACAACGCTTTGCATAAGCCTGACGGATCCTAGCGTGGATGAAACATGGAATATTCTGTGTAGCTTAATTGCCATATAAATTCTTAATACTTACTACCATGCTCTACCTATATATTTAGCACTGTTGAAGTAAGTAAGTAAAGTTTACACATAAAATAAAACGTTCGTATACTAATTTATGTGATAAAATATAGTAGTCGTACATGTGTTATATACATATATATATATATATATATATATATATAGAGAGAGAGAGAGAGAGAGAGATCTATACATACATGCATCTATATATATACATATATGTGTATGTGTATATTTACACACACGCATATGTATATAAAAATATATATATACGTATGCATGCACACATGTATATATATATATATATATTTATATATATAAGTTACTTTATATTACATGCTATTCGTTTTTTATAATAAAGATGCATATATATATATATATATATATATATATATATATATCTTGTAATTTAATTTGAGTTAGGTATAATTCTAAAGAGGGTGTATAATTTTTATTTACAATTTAGCTCGGCCCGCTATATTGTACTTTTCTGACAAATTCTAGTTTCATACTTCCGTATTAATTGGTATATACGGCATGTAAACCAAATAGCATTTATGCTGGAGTTTCTTATAATCGATATTTAAGTATAAAATTCTTCACGTATTGAATTATCGATCACTTTAATTAAATGTTTAGTACGAAAAATTTGAGAAGTATAGTTTCAGTATATATTTTAAAAAGTAAAAGTGTGTATATGCAACAATTTTGATTCCGTAGCAACAGAGTTTTTTGTTTGTTTGTATTTTTCCTGGAGCGTTTTCTTTCTGGAACAATCTTTAAATAACTCATAATTAGAAATTTATAAAAAAAATACTCTGATGACTTTAAAAGAATTCCGTTCTTCTTCCATCACTCTTAAATTTTTATGGGCCTCTGATGAGTGAAACACGTGTAAGACGTGTCATATATCAAATAAAATATACTTATTTTATCTGAATTGTGTATAAATTATGTATTTATCTATCTATTTATCTATCTATTTACACACACACACATATATACATGTATATGTATTAATTAGTATATTTATTAACCTGCAAAAGAAGAGGTTTGCAAAATATATCATATATTTTTTCAATTTCTTGCTTCTGATGAGAAGAGTTGCACTCTTCGAAAATCTATAGAGTATGGGGTTTTTTTTTCACTCCTTGTTGAATAATAAAAAAATGTATACCTGCACCACAGATTTATAAACGTTTATTTTGGAAAATTTGAATAAATTTTTCAATATTAAGATGTTCTTATATATATACAGGGTGTCAATCTTACAAGTTACTATGCAGACACCCTGTAATATATTAACAGTACAGTAAGATATTGTATTAAAATATTTATTTGTAACAAAAGAAATAAAAAGAAATAACACCTTTATGTTTATAAAACTCTCAGAAAATACACGTGTTACATCCGAAAAGACGGTAACAATCAAGGCAAACAATTTCTATGACAAATATTCAAATTGGAGGCCTTCAGCTCCAATACATTCTCGACAACGTGACACCGCACTCTGACAAACTTTGGTTCACAAGTCACGATCAAGGTTGGTAAATGCATCAATAACAAATTGTCGAAGATCTTCAACACTTTAACTATTAATACATATATAATACAATAAAACAATAAGACTGTATAGTAACTTTACGGACACCCTGTATATATATATATATATATATATATATATATATATATATATGCATATATATATAATCATTGACATTATTGTTATTACTATTATTAGCATTACATTGCATTTGTTATTGTCATTAGTTTGTCATCACTATCATCAACATCATGACTTCGCGACAACCTTATAATTACTAATAAGCTAAGATTTTGTCACCCTTAAAACTTTCCAATCCCCACTCCCCACTCTTTTAATATTGCAGCATTTTGCAGAAAGAATTGTTTCGGTCTGTCTAGACAATATTCGGTTAGAGTAATACAAACTTTTACGTGGTGACCTCTTGTTTGTTGCCTGGTCTTAATTTTTTAAAAATTATTCTGGAATTACCTTTTCTAAATCTTAAAATAACTTATAATTAGATGAGAGATTACGTGCTGTTTTTCTATCCTTTTTTTATTTTTGACCCCATTTTTTTTTGACTACTGCACTTTTAAAAATTTTACATGGAGGTTATCACTTATCAAGGCCCGGAAGCCACCCAAGGATAAGGGTTATTGCGTGTACAGTAATCAATGGGATAGTGTCGGAGTAATCGTTAGTATTTGATAAAGTGTCTTACCTAAGGGGGCGGTTTATCAGGAATTTGTTTATGTTGGACTTGAAGGAATCCAAGAGGTAGTCAGGTGAGAAACAGACAAACTGAAGAGAGTTCCACAGGCGTGCAGTTCTAAGAAGTAAGCTTTGTTCGTGGAATTTACGTTTTGATTTAAGCACAGATAAAGAGGAGGGAAAATTATTGACAGTGGTTTCAGGTAGACGGGTGTTTATCGTGAAAGATTTGGGAGAGGGGACTAGCTATTCGAGCTCAGACGAGCACTTTCCAGGGAAATAACGATAAAACAAAGACAAGCTCGCAACGTCTCTTCTGTGAGAGAGAGGTTGCAGGGAAGAGAAAGGGGCATCCCCCACTAAGCCACGAAGTCTATTTTGTACTCAATGCAGGATAGGATACACTGTCTGAAAAAACAATCTCCATTATTTCAGTTGCTTTAAAACTTTGTAACCGGGTTATGGCTATTAACATCAGACTGGGTTTAATTTTTTACTTCATTCTCTCTAAAGAATTATTTTCGCCTTTCGGATAATCTTGAGAGCATCTTCATGCTGAAATATTATGCACGGTTTGTTTTTATACATTTTTACATATCCAAATTTTTCACTTGTTTTTCTTGGCAATTCATGACTCTAATAAACTGCAATTTTACTTAATGCCATAACCAACAAATTCTAGCATTGCTACAAATATAAGTTGCTGATTTCTTTTTGTGCTCGGATGGGAAGAATAGCAAGATAAGCATTCTTTGAAACTTCGCAGAATAAGGACTTTGTAAATTGTTTTTTTTTAGTATTCAATCAAACAATAAATTTTGATTGTAAATTTCAACTTACAGTTTTAATCTTCTTTCTCTCATAATAAGCTATACTCTCTATCGCGTATTGAGCTTTTTTATTCGGTTGCGACTAAATTATTTATATTAGATTGTAGTTTACCATTGCGTATATCAGATAAATACTACATCGTTTTGATTTGATTTATATATACACACACATATATATAAGCCTGATGAACCCTAGCGTTAATGAAACGCTGAATATTCTGTGTAGCTTAATTGCCATATATGTTTTATAACTTACTATATATATATATATATATATATATATATATATATACATATATATAAATTAAATCAAAACGATGTAGTGTTTACCTGATATGCGCAATGGTAAACTTCAATCTAATATAAATAATTCAAGCCCAAACGAATATATAGAGTTCATACTCACAACAAATACTTTGTATTACATGTGCCATTTTATAAAATTCTGGACAAACTGAAGTAAGAACGAGCAAGTGAACCAGACTTTCCTTGTCTTCTTGAATTTCTACAGACATTGATGGCTACAACTCTCCCCCTATCTTTCTCCCTCGATGTATTAATGCATCCCTTGTTGCTCATCATTTCTTCTTTTAGCCAGGTGTTCAGACTGTCAACGTAGATTTCTTGATGCCGTCGTCGGCTATTTCTACCTACAATCATTCCCGTTATCCTTTACTTAGTTGGATGACGATCAGGTGTCAGTTATTTATTACAGCTATACTTAGCGAACGTAGGTGATCTGATTCAGAACTATTCACGCTGTTTCTCGATTAAAATTTTTTCATGTACTTCAATAGCTTTCTTTGCAGTGTTACAGTGGTTGCAATTTCTTTCTGTCCGAGCAGTGCACATTGTCCTGACCATTATACCCAGTAGTATCTTCTGCTCAGCACAAAGAAATATGAAATTATGAAGAGTTATTTCTTCTTTCTTCCGTATTACATCAGTAACTTGATTTCTACATCTTGACCTCATCCTGATCGGTGGAGATAAATCTTTTTTCCAAATTAATTTTAGTTATTACATAAACTATCTTTTTATTCTAGCAATTAATGAAGTTTTAATTAATTTAATAATTCTTTTTTAAAATTTTTTCTGTCAGTTAACTCTTTTTTAGTTCAACAAGCACCACCTGATTATTGGCTTTTTTCTTACTCACGTTCAACCCAACAAGGCACATATCCACTTGGATTTAAGGGGTTACTTTTTGAGAACATGCCTAGGAAAGATGAACAATACGTTGGTTTACGTTACATTTAAACTTCTGTACAGTCAGGAAGACAGGTAGAAAGAAATAGAAATTCCAAAGTCTAACTGTCTGAGGGGGAAGAAAATGAGTATACAGCTTTCTGGCATTTTGGGATCTCAACAGTGAATGGGTGTTATTTTGTTGTTAAACGGGGTTGTCGGAGATATGTACGTCGAAGGAGCACAAGTGCAACGAGTTCATCAGACTACCCTCCATTAAAATACATGCACAACAGGATCTAAGATGAAACATTGCAACGATTTGACTATTTAACAACTAATTTCCAACAAACAGGGGTTGGAAATCAGCTGACAAAGTTAGACCTATTCGATTTCTCTACTCAAACAGATGCAGCGGACAGCACACATAGTTTTGCTATATCTTACTCCCTATCACAAATGGTTACGTTTCCAACCCGTTTCCCTGACCAGCAAGAACAACAAGCATCGCTTCTAGATCTGTTTCGGACTAGAGTTCCCGAGGATTGTACAACAAATGCTGACAGCCCACTCGGGAACGCTGACCATGCAGTGATAATGGTTGAAATCGCCCTAAATTCTAGACCCAATCTGAAGAGCCAGTGCTCAAAACAACGAGATATTATAAAAAGGCTGACTGGGAAGCCATCAGAGATCTTATAAGAGATACCCCATGGGGAAATATTTTTCTCTTCCTGCTGAACAGTGCGCAAATGAGACCACTGAATGGTTCAAAACAGCAATGGAAGCACATGTTCTCATGCGGAAATTTTATAGCAAGCGTCACTCTCCCCAATGGTTTACTTCGACTTGCGCGACTGCCATTGCAAAAAGGCAGCATGCATACTGCAGATTTAACCGACATAAGTCCAGTACAAACAAACAGAAGTATATAGAAGCCTGAATTAACGTTAAGAAAGAAATAGCGACAGCTAAGAGTGAATTTACTGAAACCACTAAAAAACGCATCGAAGCACAAAAATAAGGAAATCGTGACTTCTGGAAAATCTACAACAGTGTAGTAAATAATGGGCAATCAACAATTCCCCCACTAACCAACAATCACGAGGTTTTTTGTTCAGGAACCAACAAGGTTTACCAGTCGGTTTGCCTCGAACTCCACACTGGACCCTTCCAACCACCCCCTACCTGACTTTCCTTTGCGGACAGACGCCATGCTAGACGATCTGATAATCACCCCTGCTCAGGTACACGCTATCATAAAAAACCTTGACATTCAAAAGCATGTGGACCTGATCTCATCCCAGCTGTGCTATTAAAAAAGTGCTCAGCCGAAGTAGCTCCAGTTCTCTCCAAACTCCATAACAAATGCCTTAATGAATCATGCTTTCCGGGCTGTTTGCAAACTGCTTCTGTGGTACCAGTATTCAAGAATTCTGGCGAAAGAACTGACCCATCAAATTATCGCCCCATTAGCCTCCTCCCACTTTTCGCCAAAATATTTGAGACCATAATTAACCATGCTCTAGTCCGGCACCTTACAGATCCTAAACTTCTGACTGACAAACAATATGGATTTAGACAAGCCCGTTCCACAGCTAACATCCTCACTGTAATCTCTGAACGTATATACCATTCACTGGACAAAGCGGGGGAGGGCAGAGCGGTAGCTCTAGATATATCTAAGTCTTTTGACAGGGTATGGCACAAGGGTCTCCTCAGGAAAATTAAATCATACGGTATCACTGGTAGAATACTTAGAATAATTAAATCCTTCTTAGATGAGAGAAAAATCCAGGTTATTCTCGACGGTCGTACATCTGAACAGTGTGATATAAATGCGAGAGTGCATCAGGGGTCTATCTTTTGATCTCTATTGTTCCTAATATTTATTAATGACCTACCCGACAAACCTGCCTCTCAGATGGGTATATATGCTGATGAAACTACTCTCTATAACAGGCATGACAGGAAAACAAATGAACACATATCTAAAGAAATAGCAAAAACACTAGAGGATGGCCTCCAATCTGTAGTGGATGGGGACAAAAATGGATGGTCACATTCAATGCTGCCAAGACTAAACTTGTTTCCTTCAATAATTCCAAGAAACCTTCTCTGCCACCAATAGCAATGGCCAGTTGCCTCCCTATCTGAGAGTACATCTTTCAAACTGCTTGGCCTAACGTTCACAGGAAACATGAGTTGGAACAAGTATATTGAAAACATTGTCAGGGCCGCTGCGAAAAAGGTAGGCTCTCTCTACCGTGCCAGAAAACTACCGACACCTGAAAATATCCTGTACCTCTATAAGACCATCATTCGCCCATGAATGGAGTATTGTTGTCATATTTGGGCTGGTGCATCTGCTACTAGTCTCTCGCTCCTAGACAAGGCTCAAAAAGAGTCGCCAATCTGATAGGCTCTGAACTGGCATCTAAGCTTCAGCCTCTGTCGCATCGACGAAACGTTGCATCCCTCTCCCTGTTCTACAAGTATTTTAATGATGAATACTCTGACGAACTACAGACACTTGTGCCCCCATGACGTAGACACACTTGACAAACCCGACAGGCAGCTAAATCCCACCCCCACTCAGTAGAGGTCCCTAGATGTAAAAGATCTTTCTACTCCAGTAGTTTCTTACCCAGAACCGCTAGACTCTGGAATTCCATTCCAGGTGCCTGCTTCCCTAACTGTACTGACATGCAGAAGTTCAAGTGCAACGTGAACCGACATATTGCTGCCAAAATCCCAACATAGTGCCCCAGTAGTTGCTGCCCCTGATAGTAGCCCCCTACACCAAAGTGGCAATGTGCCTTTTTTGGTGTGAAAATATATATAAAAAAAAGATTGAAAACTTTTGGATTCTATTCAATGAGGGACTAGTGGTAGATGCACCAGTCCAGATGTCGAATGGTTGCCTTGTGGATGTGCAGGATAATCTCAGAGAGTAGTAGTCTTCTTTCACGATAGAGTGAACCCAACTTTCTTTGCAGCAGCCTTCGCAATGTCCTTAATGTATTTGTTCCAGTTAATATTGCCCATGTATGTTTCCATTTGTTCCGATTTGGATAACTCTTAATGGTGTACGAATTACGCAAATATATATATATATATATATATATATATATATATATATATATATATATATATATATTATATATATGAAAATTATTATTATAGTTTGGGTTATAACACACACAGCAGTTCCATTATAGTATTGTTTGTCGTAATATTTTAACGTCTGACTACGTTTTTATTTATAATGTTGTTGTTTTTTTTCTAAACTTTATTTCTGAAATTAAATCGTTGAAAATAGGAGAAAAAAAACATTGATTTTTTTTTATTTTACAAAATGAAGTTTAAAAAATACAATTGCCGGCCTGCAGGTAAAGATACCCCCTTCCCAAGAAAACGAAAAAACAATGATTAAGACATGAAGAAAAAGTAAGAAATAAGAAGATCAGAAAATGCGATGTCTATTTATTTAGTCGAACTCGAATCTCTATAACTCGTTCTTGCCTCGTTCGTTTGTAGCGGAGTTTAATTTAGCGAGTGTTCGCGAGTGAAGTGCTTCAAACTTAACTTTCTAATTACATCAGCCCAAGCAATTGTGTCGCCGATGATTTCTTTAAACCAATTTTTTCCTAGCGTCGCCGAGTCTTTCTATGAATTTACGACAAGAACCGGCCGCAGGGTAAAGACATTTTTTTTCAAACTGCGCCCCACTCAAACAAAGACAGTTGCTAAATGTGTCTTTCACGGGTGGAAAATTGAATGTTCCCCCTAATAAGAACGAACGAACGTGTTATAAAGATTGCAAGTTTTTCAACGCGATTGGTAGTGTGAACTCTCCAGCAGAAACATGTCCCAAGTTAAATTATATTTCAGCAGGAAATTTCCAGATACGCAATAGCACGACAACAGGTAAATTAAATAATGATATTTGGCTTCAAATAATTTCTATACTTAAATCAAATGTATATTATTTACGATTTGCGTGCTTAAAAATGACGGAAACGATTAATCATCTACAACACTTAGCAATTTTCAGTATCAACTGTAGTAACGTCAATACGTAAATTATAATATATATATATATATATATGTATATATATATATGTATATATATAATATATATATATATATATATATATATATATATATATATATATATCCCTAAAACTTCTGGCTTTGATGAAAAGGTGACTGAAACTTGATTAAATGATTTCAAATGATCTAAAATAACAGTTATAGGAGACTTGATTCCAAACTTTTTGTGATTATTCTCAATGCTTGTTTACAGATTTGGTGAAATACGTATCTGTTAAATAATTTCTATGTTTCAATTGATATATTTAACTTATATTTTTCCACCGAAGCATTGAGAATAATGTAAAATGTTTGAAATTAAGCCTTCCTTCGCTGTTATTTTGGATCATTTGAAATCATATTAGCAAACTTGAGTTTTTCCTCCATCAAGACCAGATAATTTGGGGGAAAATATCAGATATTTTGTAATTCAAATGCAAAACTTGGATAGTAAATAAAAATGATTGACACATTTAATGTGCGACATTAAGGGCAACATTAACATAAAGGTTGCTTTGAAAACTTTAGTTCGTAAAAGTTTACTCATTAGTTGCTTTTTTATAAAAGGATTTAAAAGGACCCCCCAAATATACTCTGGATTATAAATAGTCCCCTCAACGTACAGTCTTAAGGGATAATGTCACATAGCCCACCTCATAATTTAGGCCATTACCTTTCAAACGAGACTTTTTCTTAAATACTGACAAATATTTGCTTAGATTTGAAACTTTTAAATAGCCAATAAGCCGTGGTATATCTATGAATACACACACACACACACGCACACACACACACACACATATATATATATATATATATATCATATATTATATATTATATATATTT
>NC_136483.1:8822193-8917193 GCF_053919585.1 Euprymna scolopes | reverse complement strand
TATACTTGCTAGTATATATATATATATATATATATATATATATATATATACATATATATATGCATGTATATATATGCATGTATATATATGCATGTATATATATAATTTTATTTCTTTATTAACGTTTTTTTCTGTTTAGTTACATTATTGTTTCAGCTACTCTACCGTATTTCGCGGTGTAGTAGCGTCATCAGACATTACAGAAAATAATTTGCTTATGGAAGAATGGTGTCAGGGGAGGGCTGCGAGAAAGCCGAAAAAAAAGGGAGAAAGGAGAGAGGGGTGGTTGCGGTCGAGTCGATGTAACTAAACAGAAAAAAAGGTAATAAAAAATAAAACGCATATTTGCTCTACAACAGTATTGACCACTTTCTTCAGCTTTTTATTAATTACCGTTCCTAATATATATATATATATATATATATATATATATATATATATATATATATATATATATATATATAGAATAGATAACTATTGGCTGAAGAGAGCTTGATATGGATAACGGGCTTCAAACAGACGGTACCAATGTTTTGTCTCATCTAAAAACATTCTGTACATAAAATAATATATATATATATATATATATATATATATATATATATATAATGTTGAAGTGTGCTTGAATAATTTTACGTTATTTGATCTATTTTAAACTCTACTTATTTACCTTTCTTATGTGTTAATTAATAAAATATTAATTACCGTCGAAACATATTTCATGACGGAGAGTTTAGTCAGATACTATATAAGATTCACCGAATATCCTAACTCTAAATCCGAGTTTCTTGGAATTCAATACATGTTAGATTTAAGGAATCATAAAACACATCTTCTTGATCTCTGAAAAACTAATGCTGAAATAACTCATCTTTTTAATACGTTTTTATCGCGTTTTTAATCGCAGCTGATTTTTTTATTATTAAAAATAAAACAAATTAAATATGTATTAACTTAATAAATTTATCCTAAAATATTCCTAAAAATAGCAATTATATTACTAATAACTATTACTAAAGCTAATTATTCCACTGACTTTCACTTAATGTCATATGTAAATGAGGTAGATTTTAGTGTAGATTTCCTTGGAAAAAATATACAGAAATCATGGTAAATAATAAATACATGGAACTCAAGCTAAATAATAAATATATACAAATCATGCTAAATAATAAATATATAGGGATTATGCTAAATAATAAATATACAGCGTTGGTTGGTTGGTTGGTTGGTTGGTTGGTTGTTTTTGTTTTACGGTATATCAATCGTTTTCATGTCATTTAATCCAAAGATTTTAAAAATAAAAATTAATAGAACATATTCGTTCTTTTCAAGTCAGTTCTATTTAACACATAATTGGGACCCTAACAGGTACTACCACTCCGGGTCAGAGTGGATCTGGGAGCAGTTGTAATTTAAGGGTGGCTCAACACTACACAAAGCCCGCAAGTTTGAGCCTCACAACTGGATATAGTTTAAGGTCATATCCAGGACCAAAATATATAGGGATCGTGCTAAATAATAAATATATAGAAATCATGCTAAATAATAAACATATTGAAATCATGCTAAATAATAAATATACAGAAATCAGGGTAAATAATACATATATAGAAATCATGCTAAATAAAAAATATATAGAAATCATGCTATATAAAAATATATAGAAATCATGCTAAATAATAAATATCATTAAGCCATGCTCAATAATAAACATATAGAAATTATGCTTGATAATAAATATATATACATCATGCTATATAAAAATATATAGAAATCATGCTAAATAATTAATATATAGAAATCATTCTAAATAATAAATACATAGAAGTAATGCTAAATAATAAATATATAAAATCTTGCTAAATAATAAATATATTGAAATCATGCTAAATAATAAATATATTGAAATCATGCTAAATAATAAATATATAAAATCATGCTAAATAATAAATATATTGAAATCATGCTAAATAATAAATATATTGAAATCATGCTAAATAATAAATATATTGAAATCATGCTAAATAATAAATATATAAAATCATGCTAAATAATAAATATATTGAAGTCATGCTAAATAATAAATATATAAAATCATGCTAAATAATAAATATATTGAAATCATGCTAAATAATAAATATATTGAAATCATGCTAAATAATAAATATATTGAAATCATGCTAAATAATAAATATATAAAATCATGCTAAATAATAAATATATTGAAGTCATGCTAAATAATAAATATATAAAATCATGCTAAATAAAAAATATATTGAAATCATGCTAAATAATAAATATATAAAATCATGCTAAATAAAAAATATGTTGAAATCATGCTAAATAATAAATATATAAAATCATGCTAAATAATAAATATATAAAATCATGCTAAATAATAAATATATTGAAGTCATGCTAAATAATAAATATATAAAATCATGCTAAATAATAAATATATTGAAATCATGCTAAATAATAAATATATTGAAATCATGCTAAATAATAAATATATTGAAGTCATGCTAAATAATAAATATATAAAATCATGCTAAATAAAAATATATTGAAATCATGCTAAATAATAAATATATAAAATCATGCTAAATAAAAATATGTTTAACTCATGCTAAATAATAAATATATAAAATCATACTAAATAAAAAAATATGTTGAAATCATGCTACATAATAAATATATAGAAATCATGCTAAATAATAAATATATTGAAATCATGCTAAATAATAAATATATAGAAATCATGCTAAATAACAAATATATAAAATCATGCTAAATAATAAGAATATATTTAAATCATGCTAAATAATAAATATATAAAATCATGCTAAATGATAAATATATTGAAATCATGCAAAATAAAAAATATATAGAAATCATGCTAAATAATAAATATATTGAAATCATGCAAAATAATAAATATATAAAATCATGCTAAATAATAAATATATTGAAATCATGCTAAATAATAAATATATTGAAATCATGCTAAATAATAAATATATAGAAATCATGCTAAATAATAAATATATTGAAATCATGCTAAATAATAAATATATAGAAATCATGCTAAATAATAAATATATTGAAATCATGCTAAATAATAAATACAAATAAGTAATTCTAAATAACAAATAATAATGCTAAATAATAAATATACAGAAAACCATGCTAAATAATAAATATATAAAATTATGCTAAATAAGAAATATATAAAATCATGCTAAATAATAAATATATTGAAATCATGCTAAATAATAAATACAAATAAGTAATTCTAAATAACAAATAATAATGCTAAACAATAAATATACAGAAAACTATGCTAAAAAATAAATATATAAAAATCATGTTAAATAATAAATATATAGGATCATGCTAACTAATAAATACATAGAAATCATGCTAAATAATAAAGCTGGTTGGTTGTTTGTTTTACGGCATATAAACCCTTTTCAGGTTTTTAATACCAAATCAGAAGATTTTGAAAAAAATATTTTTAATGGAATATATTTGTTATTTTAAAATCGGTATCTATTTAACCCATAGTTGGGACCCTACCACTCCGGGTGAGAATAGCCCTGGGAGCAGTGGCTATTAAAGGGTGGCTCCACACTTCACAAATACCTCAAGCAGAAGCCTAATCAACGGATATAGTTCAAGGTCATATTCAGGAACCATATATAGAAATCATGCTAATTAATAACTATATAGAAATCATGCTAAATAATAACTATATAGAAATTGTGCTAATTAATAACTATATAGAAATCATGCTAAATAATAACTATATAGAAATTGTGCTAAGTAATAACTATATAGACATCATGCTAAATAATAACTATATAGAAATCATGCTAAATAATAACTATATAGAAATTGTGCTAAGTAATAACTATATAGACATCATGCTAAATAATAACTATATAGAAATCATGCTAATTAATAACTATATAGAAATTGTGCTAATTAATAACTATATAGAAATCATGCTAAATAATAACTATATAGAAATTGTGCTAAGTAATAACTATATATACATCATGCTAAATAATAACTATATAGAAATCATGCTAATTAATAACTATATAGAAATTGTGCTAATTAATAACTATATAGAAATCATGCTAAATAATAACTATATAGAAATTGTGCTAAGTAATAACTATATAGACATCATGCTAAATAATAACTATATAGAAATCATGCTAAATAATAACTATATAGAAATTGTGCTTAGTAATAACTATATAGACATCATGCTAAATAATAACTATATAGAAATCATGCTAAATAATAACTATATAGAAATTGTGCTAAGTAATAACTATATAGACATCATGCTAAATAATAAATATATAGAAATCATGCTAATTAATAACTATATAGAAATCATGCTAATAATAACTATATAGAAATCATGCTAAATAATAACTATATAGAAATCATGCTAAATAATAACTATATAGAAATCATGCTAATTAATAACTATATAGAAATCATGCTAAATAATAACTATATAGAAATTGTGCTAAGTAATAACTATATAGACATCATGCTAAATAATAACTATATAGAAATTGTGCTAATTAATAACTATATAGAAATCATGCTAAATAATAACTATATAGAAATCATGCTAAATAATAACTATATAGAAATCATGCTAAATAATAACTATATAGAAATCATGCTAAATAATAACTATATAGAAATCATGCTAAATAATAACTATATAGAAATCATGCTAAATAATAACTATATAGAAATCATGCTAATTAATAACTATATAGAAATCATGCTAAATAATAACTATATAGAAATTGTGCTAAGTAATAACTATATAGACATCATGCTACATAATAAATATATAGGTTCAGGAAAATAATAAATATATAGAAACTATGCTAAATAATAAATATATAGAAATCATGTTAAATAATAAATGAATTGAAATCATGCTAAATAATAAATATATATAAATAATGCTAAATAATAAATATATAGAAATCATGCTAAATAATAAATATGCGGGGATCATGCTAAATAATGAATATATAGGGATCATGCTAAATAATACATATATAGAAAGCATGATAAATAATAAATATATTGAAATCATGCTAAATAATAAATATATAGAAATCATGCTAAATAATAAATATATAGAACTCATGCTAAATAATAATTATATAGAAATCATGCTAAATAACGAGTATATAGAAATAATTCTTAACAATAAATATATAGAAATCATGTTAAATAATAAATATATTGAAATCATGCTAAATAATAAATAAAAAATCATGCCAAATAATACATATTAAGGCATCATACTTAATAATAAATATATAGAAATCATACTAAAACAAAAGTCTACAACATCCCTTTCAAGTGTGGAAATTTATTTGTGAAATACTATATGCTTTTGTAAATTTTAAACAAATTGTAAATAAACAAACAAATAAACAAACAACAGTACGACTTTATTATAATACGATATAAAGATAATAGCAAATAATATCAGTAGGGGATCGAACTCGACTATAGAACCTATGGTTCGATATTTGATCCTTAATACGGGCACTCTGCACTGGGGAACCGTTTAGCATCGAAACATGTGTACGTAGAGTACTATTTTAAAGAATAAATAATATATATATATATATATATACATATATGTATGTATATATATACACATATATATGTACGTGTATATGTATATATATGTATATATATGTATATATACATACATACATATATATATATATATATATATATATATATATATATATATATATATATGGGTGTGTGTGTGTGTGTGTGTTTATTTATTTATTTGTTTACATCCTAAAATATGGCTGATATTTCTTAGGGAACTAACTCCTCTCTAGAAGACGTTAATACCCACTGTTTCATTACCGCTAAAAAATCACTTTAAAAGCGAAAAAAAAAATAGCCAGTAATACGAGCAAGGGCCTGTAGTATAATGGTCTATTATATCGACTATGACACCTATGGTTCAGGGTTAGAACTTTTATACAGTAAAACTTCGCTAATGAGCTGTAGAGCAGCGAACATGTATACGTAGATTACTGTTTTCAAAAGTAATACATATATGTATATGCATATATATATATAATATTTATTTATTTATTTGTTTACGTCTTAAAAAACGGGAGATATTTCTTAGGAAAAAAAACTAATTCCTTTATCTACTAGGTAGGATACCTTATTCCGAATGAAAATCAGCAACAAAATAAATGCCATTATTTTATTGTTTTTAAATATTAAGCTTTAAAAACATCGTTTCGCTATCGAAAAATTCACCTCTAAAAAGCATCAAGCATATCTCAATTCATCTCTGCCTCACTTGCTCCCCCTTGCACTATGGCAAAGGCCGGGATTCACAATATCCAACACGCTGTACCTCTATAACGCCACCATTCACCCATGCATGGAGTATTGCTGTCATATTTGGGCTAGTGCATCGGCTACTTGTCTTTCACTCCTAGACAAGGTTCAAAAGAGAGTTGCCAACCTAATAGGTCCTGAACTGTCATCTAAGCTTCAGCCTCTATCCCATCATCCAAATGTTGCACCCCTCTGCTTGTTCTATAAGTATTTTAGTAGTGACTGCTCTGACGAACTGCAAGCACTTGTGCCCCCACGGCGTAAATACCTTCGACAGACCCGACAAGCAGCTAAATCCCGCCTCTACACAATGAAGATCCCTAGATGTAGGAGAGGCTTCTACTCACGAGGTTTCTTCCTCAGAACCGCTTAACTTTGGAATTCCATTCCGGCTTCCTGCTTTCCCAGCTCTACTGACATACAGAAGTTCAAGTGTAACGTGAACCGAGATCTTACTGTCCAACTCCCTACATAGTACCCCAGTAGCTTATGTCCCTGATAGTAGCCCCCTACACCAAAGTGGCAATGTGCCTTGTTTGGAGGTGAAAATTTAATTTTAAAAAATTCTTATAGATAGATGAACAGTATTTTCGTAATTCTAGAACAAATTTATTTACCCCGAAGTGTACTCGTAAAGTATAAAAAAAGGAGACATCAAATCGTACTTTTTGCAGTTCGAAAATCAACACCGATGAGTTGCTTATTGTGGTAAAGGCTTTGTGCAGAACCAACAAAACTTATGCGCAGATGCTTTTCGAACTGATATGCTATTAGATATATCGCTTCACAGCGTAGCTAAAATACGCACCAATTATCGTGATTACCGATTTGTCCGGCAGGTGGCGTTCTATTCTTCTTGCTTCGCTTTACGTATCCACTTCCGTTATATACTTATCCCTCTCTTTCATTCGAATCGTGGATATGAAGACACGCTTTTTCAACTCGCCTCGACAGGGCGTTATTGTTTCAAAGTAAGACGATATTACGTATACACAATTAACTTATATGCACAACGAACTCTCATATCCATCTATACACGTATACACAATGAACTCATACATACAGCGAAAAATTTCAACATCATGCATGCTCGTTCGTATATCTACAAACACACACGCGAGTACACACCACTATCGTATTGTCTTCTCTTTCTTCTATCTCTTCTTCTCTTCTCTTCTCTTCTTCTCTTCTTCTCTTCTTTCTTTCTATCTATCTTCTATCTATCTTCTATA
The DNA here is from genome assembly GCF_053919585.1 of Euprymna scolopes. Classification (NCBI taxonomy): domain Eukaryota; kingdom Metazoa; phylum Mollusca; class Cephalopoda; order Sepiida; family Sepiolidae; genus Euprymna; species Euprymna scolopes. The sequence goes on along the minus strand of NC_136483.1, from coordinate 8,909,526 downwards.
TAAATAAAATGAACTCATTTTTTCCCGTCTGATTTTGACATTAATAGGATTAAAAATCAAGATATTTCATGCAAATATAATATGCACAAACGGCAGAACAATATCTGAGGTGTGTTATAGGCTTATTATTTCTCAAATTCCTCGATAACCTTAGATTTCTATACTTTTTCTGCTGAGAAGTCACGGCCAAAATCGGTTAAGATCAATGGAAGTGGTAAAATATTTTCTCTCTAATAAATTCCTCCTCCCCCTGCCACCACTTAACACCGTTTGGGGATCGTTCACAAGGAACAGTTGAGAAGAGAACACCGGTTTGGCTTCGTAGTTCTTTCATGTGAAGTTATTTAAAATCACTAAACTAAGCTGCAGTGCTCTGTGGCGTAGTGGTTAGCGTGCTGGACAATTCACATTATATTTTCACGTTCGCGCCGACCTACCGTAGTTGTTTTTTTTTTTGTTTTTTTTCCTAAACAACTGGAATGGACTTTTCTTGGTGGCCGAACTGTTAACGTTGCAGATGTTTTTTTGTTTTTTTTCACACTTTATTTTCCTACATTTACTCATGACTCCGGATTTGATCCTTCCTACTTACCTACCATAACATTTTTTAAAACTCCCCCCCCGTCCCGGAAACAAACACTCGGGCAACGCCGGGTACCCCCGCTAGTTCTTACATATTTTAAGTTAAATAAGGCATCTTATTGGCACATAGTTATACTCGAGTTTAACGTTCTTCCTTTTAATGTCTTCTTTAAACGTACTCGGTAAACTTGATCTTTATTGTTGATTGTTTTTGAATACACAAAATGCATATACACAACAAGTGAACACCGGCCTTCGAGCATCGACGTAACAGCCTCTAGGAAATATTGAACACAATCTTTAAAGATAGGTAACCCCGATCTCAACACACTTTTTAGTAGAACTGCTAATTTTCGCCAGTGCAACGGTTTCCACAAAGCAGAGTATACAGTAGACTTCAGGTTTTTATATCAGAGTTTTTCTTATCCTAAATACATGTCATAATGAATAATAAGAATGAGTCTCTAAAGAATTAAACGCGCCCTCAGATACAAACCTGGAAATGTGTACGTCTCAGCACAATATATACAGCGCCTATTCTTCCAAAATATTCATCCACCTTACACTGGCTATACTCAGCCTTGCTTAATTTCGGTGATCTGACAAACGTGATTATGCAGTATATATATATATATATATATATATATATATATATATATATATATATATATATATATTATTTTTAAAATATAATTATCCAATGACATATTATATATACCGCTCTCCATGTGGAGGTGTCAAAGTGGTTAAAGGGAAAATTATTCCCAATAATTATGAAACACGTCTTGTCTGCTTGCTTGCTTTGGTGTTTAAACCGTGTTTCCGGTTCTGGTTTTTAACAACATATACAGATAAGAAAAAAAGTTATTTTGCCTTTAACGACCCGCGATGAAAGAAATACTGTTATTATTTAGAAACGTGCTCTTTAACGTGGGGAGGACAGGGTGTTTTGTTACCATCGTGTACTTTTACCTAACAATTAACTAAAAACAAAGATTAAATTTGAATTTAATATGAAAATAATATATTAAAAAAAGCGCGTGTCGTTAAATTCAATAACCCCCTTAAAAATGTAATAAATAAATAAAGACATGAATTATTATTAGGGGGGGAGCAGACCGATCCTTTCTCAAAGTGAAAAAGCGCAGAAAAAGAAAACAAAATAATACTAATGGCGAGGGAGTAGCTGAAGAAGCCAACGTCAAATCGGGGTTGTAAAGATAATATAAATGAAGGAATTTTTTCCTACATAAATTTAACGTAAAATGAGACTCCATTTCTTAGCGACGTAGCGAGATGTAACCGTTTGCATTTTTTTTTCAAGTTTGGTGGCGGGTTGTGGACAGAAAGAAGGAATAGGGTGGTAGTAGGGTCATAAGTTTCAAACATTTTTAAAATACGACGAAACACTTCAAAAGTGTGTGGGGAGAAATTTTCGTTTTTGTTTGAATATTTGCTTAGAAAGAGTCTCACTGTTAGATATTACTTAATCGATTAATTATAATTTTCTAATATTTTTTCAGGTTTTAACAAACACACAAAAAAACTTAGTGTAGACCTATACGATGCAAACTCCCTTCTATGTATTTTTTTCAATTTTTTCAACGGATTACACCTCTCTTATATAAAGGACTTTTCATTTAATCTAAGGAAAATGATGTAAAGACCTTTATTCTCCAATATTTTCCGTATTGTTTTCACTGGTAGCCATGTTTGTTTTTGTGCACTGTGCGTTAAATTTTTCGGCGCGCATTTGAAACTGCGTATTGTTTTTATTAATAGACACTTTTTTCGCGTTTATACATTAATTCTGAATACTCACTATTCCATACAAAGCTATAACATATACTGACCCAACGGGTCACAGGTAGTCGAGTACTATATAAATATAAGCGAGTCTTTCAAAGAATCTAATGTGGTTATGCTTATATGTAAATACAATCAGCCACCTGCTTCTATTCCCGCCATGCGTTTAATAGATTTAAACAGGCATCTCTTCAACCTACCTCATGTCTTTTTGTATTTGGACTTTCGTTTGTCTTTTGTCCACTTTTTAAGGTGTTATATTAAATTACAGGTTATCGCTTTAACGCTGCAGATATTCGCTTAGAAGTGTTTTCGTTTTGAAACTCTTTCGTCAAACTCATTATCGACACTTAATGACTTTTGCCTGCATTGCGGGCTGCGAAACGATGAGGCTTGATTTGATTTTTGAAATCGGATCCAATTTAAGTGTTGCCCTCGTCGACTGCGACTGTAAAGGGTTGAGCTGGGGATTACAACGTTCCTGTAACTTTCCTCCAAACTCATTTCGTTGGGACATTGGAATCGGCATACAAAACACGCACACGCACATACACACACACACACACACACACATATATATATATATATATATATATATATATATATATATATATATACGTATATATACCCACACATATATAAGTATATATATATACTTATATATATACGTATATATATATATATATATATGTATATATATATATATATATATATATATATATATATATATATATATATATATATATATATATATATATATACACAGGGTGTCCACAAAGTCTGGCTACATTATGTAGCCAGACTTTGTGGAAGCATCCTGTAGATTATGTAGCCAGACTTTGTGGGCACCTTGCGTATATATATATATATATATATATATATATATATATATATATATATATATATATATATATACACTTTTAATGTATAGTTTGCATATTGAGATTTCATTTGGAAAATAATAATTTGTCAAAACAAAAAAGCATTATTTGAAAAAAGAATACAATTTAGATTAAAATATTCTTTTTTGTTTTGAAAAATTATATTTTTCTGAATGCAATTTAAATATAAGAAAACTATGTATATAATAGAATTTTCTTTTGTTTAGAAAATTATATTTTTCTGAATGATATTTAAATATAAAAAAGACTATAACTTTTATTTTGGTCTATCTTGTATATTGAGCAATATTTTTTTGGTGGGGGCTGTGATTATCTTATATAAAAAAATATTACCCAACAAGAATATTTTGTAAGATAATACCACAAGTTTCAGTAATCTGTGAACTAAGTCATCTCATTGCTCTGATACACACACACACACACACACACACATATATATATATATATATATGAATATACATATATACGTATATATGTATACACACGCTTATATATATATATATACATACATATTCACGTATATACACACATGTACGTATATACACGTGCATGTGTGTATATACGTGAATATGTGTATATATTTGCAATCATCATCATATATGTCTGTGTGTGTGTGTAAATATGTACATAGTTTATATATATATATATATATATATATATATATATATATATATATGTATATTTAGTAAGATGATTGATAATTTATAATTAAAATTAAAAATTAAAAATCGGTTTCATAAGAAGCAACACAATAAATAAATAAATTGTACGATCGTTTCGGAAACGATGTTTTTATTGAGATAATGGACAATAATTTTACCATATATTTTTTTGAAACAAGGTCTCCTCATCTGCAAAAATATTGGGTGTTTTGTTTTAAAGACACCAAAATAAACCTAGCATTTTTTAAGTAAGGCAGATGTATCTTATAATGGTTCGCTTTTAAAAATCGTAAGTGTCATCCTCAGAGCTTTCATTTGGATGTTATATGTAACGTATGAATATTTTGTTGCGTTTCTTCTCATGAAACCGATTTTTAATTTTTAATTTTAATTATAAATTATGAATTATCTTACTAAATATTAAAATAGCTCTAGGATTTATATGCCTATTGAGCTTATTATATATCTGCACTACAACGATCACTGTTTTTTCTTGTATATTAATTATATTAGTAATTTTACTATTACATTAAGGTACACTCTGCTCTTTAGAGTGCTGTTCTAATCCTATTTATATATATATATATATGTGTGTGTGTATGTGTGTGTATGTGTGTGTGTGTGTGTGTGTGTACATAGTTTATACATAAGATAAATTATTGAAACGTCAGGTAAACACAACACGAAGTAATCTTCGTTTCGGCGATATTATTTGTCTCCTAGTATGCTCAAAAATGTTTTACCTCTGGGGAGACAATTAATATAGATTACTCACCCTTGGCTTTTTCGGATATTTTTATAATTTGCCTTACAATAGTCATACATATGTATTGAGCACACTTGATGAAACTTGTAGTTTTATACAGTCGAACTTATTTGATACGAGCAAGAATACGCGGCGTTGCTCGTGATGCGTTTGAACATAACTGCTTTATTTATGATATTGAGTATTTGTTATTAATATATATGACACTTCTCCCAGCAACGCCGAGTTAATATTATTTTAAATTCTGCATCTAAACTTGTTTTCAAATGTTTGATATCCACAAAAAGGAGTTTTATTCTTTGGAATATGAATCTATATTACTAAGTTATTGTAGTTGACCAAAAGTATAATGCAAAAAATATATCGACCATGATGTTGGGGGAAGCTAAAAAAAAACATGATTAGATATTTTCCGGGTTGAGCGTAAACTCAAATTATGGAAAATACTTGTGGTTTGCTAAATAAATGTAATGTTAACAAATGTATATGTTTAAACTAAAAAAATAAGACAGCCAAAACAATGTAGAAATTACTCCAAAATATTTTTTTCTGTTTCCAATAAAATTTGGAGGGGAGGGGCGAACACTAAAATATTTGCTACTCCAGTCATTAAAGTACGGGCAGAAATAATAACATTAATATTTAGAAGCCATTCTTAATATAAGAGAGGGTGTTTTTTTAGATATTCTGTTTGTTTTTTTTTCATATAACAACTTGATAAAAAATGATGCGGTAAAACTTAAATTAAACTTGAAAACCCTATCCAAATATAGATCGCTTCCTTTTATATTGCAGAAGTAGTAAATATGTAAAAACGCATAAAAAATAGAAAAGTATTACTTTTAAAGGCCAACAGTCCTTTTAATTATTTGTATTTTTTAATTAGTTTTTAAAGCAGGGACAAACGAATATTAGATGATTAAAAAAAAAACAACTTATTCCCCCAAATATTAATAACTGAATTAAGCAACCCTAATATATTTTCTCTTAACCATGGAAAAAGAAAGTTGAAAACTCTAATCGATTTAAAACATACTCATGAAGCATTAAAAAAGGTCGGAGAAATATATATAATTTAGAGATAATATATTTTATACAGGTTTTTTAAATTTTTTTCAATTTATTATTGGTGTTACATATATGTCTGGCTGGTGATTATCTAGCTATTAAAATGGACAGTTATTTCATTTATAAATGAATACGCGACACTTTGTTTATAAAAAAGACTTAGTTTATTTTACGATATATTTAATATACACACTTCAACACAATGACGGCGGTGGGGGCCTCGTGGTAAGGGTGGTCGCAAACTGTGTCAATTTGTATCCCGCATTTGTCCGTCTCTCTGACTGTCTGCCTGTTGCCTTGTTCCTCTGCTCTTTATTGATATCTCTTCGACCTGCTAACCTATTTTCTCTGCACTTTTGCTGGTTTTCTGTCTGGCCCAGTACCGATTGACGTCATGGATCCAGGTCGCTACAAATCCCGGGATTCCATTGTTTATTTTAGTTTGCCTAGATTTAGCTTAGGCCGAGCGACCATTCTTTGATCGGCTGGAATTTCCATTATTTATTTTCCTGCTTGCCTGGATAAAGTTCCCCGGCACCACTCCTTAACATTGGAATGGTTAGACAGCAAGGTAAAAAAAAGTTGAAGAATTATTTAAAATTATTCGCACGGACTAAATTTTACTTCGAGTAAATGCTTCCTTACTTCCGGTTTTAATAGACATTAAACTTTATTTATCCTAACGCTACCAAGTTAGCAATTAATAAAAATAAATTAAATTAAAAAGAACCTAAATAAATCAACTTTAAATACTATTCTTATTAGAACAATTTAAAAAAAAATTATTACTATGAACCGTAAATAACAGAGAGTTTGTAGCGACCGCTGCATATAACTGGAACAAATCTTCGGCCGAAGCATTTTCATAGCAATCACCTTTTAAACGCCCACGGATCTCAGAACGCACATTAATACAACGTGGTAATTTGCCCATCCGCACAAATGCGAATAACGAACTTCGTTTCGTTCAACGCGCAGTGATATAACAAACAGACTAGAATGTTCCAGAAACCCCCTATATAAGGATTAGCCTGTTTTCTTCAGATTTCCCCAGCCCGACAAAAAAATAAAGTCTAAAAAATTCCGTCAAAAGAAGACGTTAAAACCCCTAGTCTAAATTTAACGTGCGCTAGAAACAAAATGAAACCAGTTTTTCTCTTCACCAGAGCGAACGGGAATTATTTCTTCTTTTCAACAATGTTATTTCGAACTTCTATTTTCGTATGCAATGAACTCAAACACACACGCGGACACACGCACGCACGCACGCACGCGCGTGCATGAAATAACCATATCCAAACAACGTGGGTCTCTCTGTTTATAAAAATCAGTAATATTAAACTTCAGAACTTTTTCACGAGGCACTTGTTTAGCTAAGCTGACCTGATATAAACTCGTTTGCAAAAAACCTTAACGCTAAAACGATTTGAATTCTTAAATACGTAAATAAATGTTGTTATTTAAATTCAATACATTGATTTCGAGTTTTTGTAAAGTGTTGTCGTTTTTCCGATATTATTCACATTTTTATTTATATTTTATATGTGTGAGGAGAAGTTTTGCTGCAAGCCTTTTGCAAATCGGAGATTAGGTTAAATTAACCTTTAACGGTCCCGCAAATAATCTACCATTTTCGACTTCTAGAGATTCCTGCACCTACAACCTCGGTCTTAATAATTGATGGATCCCAATTATGAATTGGTGAAAAAAAACGTCACAACCTTAACCTATAAATAAAGACATATAAGTTTATCATTAAACTATATTTTCTAAAACTCACCCTCTTAACCTATAAATAAAGAAATATAAGTTTATCATTAAAATATATTTTCTTGAACTCACACTCTTAACCTATAAATAAAGAAATATGAGTTTATCATTAAAATATATTTTCTTAAACTCACCCTCTTAACCTATAAATAAAGAAATATGAGTTTATCATAAAATATATTTTCTTAAACTCACCCTCTTAACCTATAAATAAAGAAATATGACTTTATCATAAAATATATTTTCTTAAACTCACCCTCTTAACCTATAAATAAAGAAATATGAGTTTATCATAAAATATATTTTCTTAAACTCACCCTCTTAACCTATAAATAAAGAAATATTAGTTTATCATAAAATATATTTTCTTAAACTCACCCTCTTAACCTATAAATAAAGAAATATGAGTTTATCATAAAATATATTTTCAAGAACTCACACCCTTAACCTATAAATAAATAAATATTAGTTTATCATTAAAATATATTTTCTTAAACTCACCCTCTTAACCTATAAATAAAGAAATATGAGTTTATCATAAAATATATTTTCTTAAACTCACCCTCTTAACCTATAAAACAAGAAATATTAGTTTATCATTAAAATATATTTTCTAAAACTCACCCTCTTAACCTATAAATAAAGAAATATTAGTTTATCATTAAAATATATTTTCTTAAACTCACCCTCTTAACCTATAAATAAATAAATATGAGTTTATCATTAAAATATATTTTCTAAAACTCACCCTCTTAACCTATAAATAAAGAAATATGAGTTTATCATTAAAATATATTTTCTTAAACTCACCCTCTTAACCTATAAATAAAGAAATATGAGTTTATCATTAAAATATATTTTCTTAAACTCACCCTCTTAACCTATAAATAAATAAATATGAGTTTATCATTAAAATATATTTTCTAAAACTCACCCTCTTAACCTATAAATAAAGAAATATTAGTTTATCATAAAATATATTTTCTTAAACTCACCCTCTTAACCTATAAATAAAGAAATATGAGTTTATCATAAAATATATTTTCTAGAACTCACACCCTTAACCTATAAATAAATAAATATTAGTTTATCATTAAAATATATTTTCTTAAACTCACCCTCTTAACCTATAAATAAAGAAATATGAGTTTATCATTAAAATATATTTTCTAAAACTCACCCTCTTAACCTATAAATAAAGAAATATTAGTTTATCATTAAAATATATTTTCTTAAACTCACCCTCTTAACCTATAAATAAAGAAATATTAGTTTATCATTAAAATATATTTTCTTAAACTCACCCTCTTAACCTATAAATAAATAAATATGAGTTTATCATTAAAATATATTTTCTTAAACTCACCCTCTTAACCTATAAATAAATAAATATGAGTTTATCATTAAAATATATTTTCTAAAACTCACCCTCTTAACCTATAAATAAAGAAATATGAGTTTATCATTAAAATATATTTTCTTAAACTCACCCTCCTAACCTATAAATAAAGAAATATTAGTTTATCATTAAAATATATTTTCTTAAACTCACCCTCTTAACCTATAAATAAAGAAATATTAGTTTATCATTAAAATATATTTTCTAAAACTCACCCTCTTAACCTATAAATAAAGAAATATTAGTTTATCATTAAAATATATTTTCTTGAACTCACACCCTTAACCTATAAATAAAGAAATATATGTTTATCATTAAAATATATTTTCTTAAACTCACCCTCTTAACCTATAAATAAAGAAATATTAGTTTATCATTAAAATATATTTTCTTAAACTCACCCTCTTAACCTATAAATAAAGAAATATTAGTTTATCATTAAAATATATTTTCTTGAACTCACACCCTTAACCTATAAATAAAGAAATATTAGTTTATCATTAAAATATATTTTCTTAAACTCACCCTCTTAACCTATAAATAAAGAAATATTAGTTTCTCATTAAAATATATTTTCTTAAACTCACCCTCTTAACCTATAAATAAAGAAATGTGAGTTTATCATTAAAATATATTTTCTAAAACTCACCCTCTTAACCTATAAATAAAAAAATATGAGTTTATCATTAAAATATATTTTCTTAAACTCACCCTCTTAACCTATAAATAAATAAATATAAGTTTATCATTAAAATATATTTTCTTAAACTCACCCTCTTAACCTATAAATAAAGAAATATGAGTTTATCATTAAAATATATTTTCTTAAACTCACCCTCTTAACCTATAAATAAAGAAATATGAGTTTATCATTAAAATATATTTTCTTAAACTCACCCTCTTAACCTATAAATAAAGAAATATTAGTTTATCATTAAAATATATTTTCTTAAACTCACCCTCTTAACCTATAAATAAATAAATATGAGTTTATCATTAAAATATATTTTCTTAAACTCACCCTCTTAACCTATAAATAAAGAAATATGAGTTTATCATTAAAATATATTTTCTTAAACTCACCCTCTTAACCTATAAATAAAGAAATATTAGTTTATCATTAAAATATATTTTCTTAAACTCACCCTCTTAACCTATAAATAAAGAAATATTAGTTTATCATTAAAATATATTTTCTTAAACTCACCATCTTAACCTATAAATAAAGAAATATGAGTTTATCATTAAAATATATTTGCTTAAACTCACCCTCTTAACCTATAAATAAAGAAATATTAGTTTATCATTAAAATATATTTTCTTAAACTCACCCTCTTAACCTATAAATAAATAAATATGAGTTTATCATTAAAATATATTTTCTAAAACTCACCCTCTTAACCTATAAATAAAGAAATATGAGTTTATCATTAAAATATATTTTCTGGAACTCACACCCTTAACCTATAAATAAATAAATATATGTTTATCATTAAAATATATTTTCTTAAACTCACCCTCTTAACCTATAAATAAATAAATATTAGTTTATCATTAAAATATATTTTCTTAAACTCACCCTCTTATCCTATAAATAAAGAAATATGAGTTTATCATTAAAATATATTTTTTAAACTCACCCTCTTAACCTATAAATAAAGAAATATTAGTTTCTCATTAAAATATATTTTCTTAAACTCACCCTCTTTACCTATAAATAAAGAAATATTAGTTTATCATTAAAATATATTTTCTTGAACTCACACCCTTAACCTATAAATAAATAAATATAAGTTTATCATTAAAATATATTTTCTAAAACTCACCCTCTTAACCTATAAATAAAGAAATATGAGTTTATCATTAAAATATATTTTCTTAAACTCACCCTCTTAACCTATAAATTAAGAAATATTAGTTTATCATTAAAAGATATTTTCTTAAACTCACCCTCTTAACCTATAAATAAAGAAATATTAGTTTATCATAAAAATATATTTTCTTAAACTCACCCTCTTAACCTATAAATAAAGAAATATTAGTTTATCATTAAAATATATTTTCTTAAACTCACCCTCTTAACCTATAAATAAAGAAATATGAGTTCATCATTAAAATATATTTCCTTAAACTCAACCTCATAACCTATAAATAAAGAAATATGAGTTTATCATTAAAATATATTTTCTTAAACTCACCCTCTTAACCTATAAATAAAGAAATATGAGTTTATCATTAAAATATATTTTCTTAAACTCACCCTCTTAACCTATTAATAAAGAAATATTAGTTTATCATTAAAATATATTTTCTTAAACTCACCCTCCTGACCTATAAATAAATAAATATGAGTTTATCATTAAAATATATTTTCTAAAACTCACCCTCTTAACCTATAAATAAAGAAATATGAGTTTATCATTAAAATATATTTTCTTGAACTCACACCCTTAACCTATAAATAAAGAAATATATGTTTATCATAAAAAAAATATTTTCTTACACTCACCCTCTTAACCTATAAATAAAGAAATATGAGTTTATCATTAAAATATATTTTATTAAACTCACCCTCTTAACCTATAAATAAAGAAATATTAGTTTCTCATTAAAATATATTTTCTTAAACTCACCCTCTTTACCTATAAATAAAGAAATATTAGTTTATCATTAAAATATATTTTCTTGAACTCACCCTCCTGACCTATAAATAAATAAATATGAGTTTATCATAAAAATATATTTTCTAAAACTCACCCTCTTAACCTATAAATAAAGAAATATGAGTTTATCATTAAAATATATTTTCTTGAACTCACACCCTTAACCTATAAATAAAGAAATATATGTTTATCATTAAAATATATTTTCTTAAACTCACCCTCTTAACCTATAAATAAATAAATATTAGTTTATCATTAAAATATATTTTCTTAAACTCACCCTCCTGACCTATAAATAAATAAATATGAGTTTATCATTAAAATATATTTTCTAAAACTCACCCTCTTAACCTATAAATAAAGAAATATGAGTTTATCATTAAAATATATTTTCTTGAACTCACACCCTTAACCTATAAATAAAGAAATATATGTTTATCATTAAAATATATTTTCTTAAACTCACCCTCTTAACCTATAAATAAAGAAATATTAGTTTATCATTAAAATATATTTTCTTAAACTCACCCTCTTAACCTATAAATAAAGAAATATGAGTTTATCATTAAAATATATTTTCTTAAACTCACCCTCTTTACCTATAAATAAAGAAATATGAGTTTATCATTAAAATATATTTTCTTAAACTCACCCTCTTGACCTATAAATAAAGAAATATGAGTTTATCATTAAAATATATTTTCTTAAACTCACCCTCTTAACCTATAAATAAAGAAATATGAGTTTATCATTAAAATATATTTTCTTAGACTCACCCTCTTAACCTATAAATAAAGAAATATTAGTTCATCATTAAAATATATTTTCTTAAACTCACCCTCTTAACCTATAAATAAATAAATATGAGTTTATCATTAAAATATATTTTCTTAAACTCACCCTCTTAACCTATAAATAAAGAAATATGAGTTTATCATTAAAATATATTTTCTTAAACTCACCCTCTTAACCTATAAATAAAGAAATATTAGTTTATCATTAAAATATATTTTCTTAAACTCACCCTCTTAACCTATAAATAAAGAAATATTAGTTTATCATTAAAATATATTTTCTTAAACTCACCCTCTTGACCTATAAATAAAGAAATATGAGTTTATCATTAAAATATATTTTCTGGAACTCACACCCTTAACCTATAAATAAAGAAATATGAGTTTATCATTAAAATATATTATCTGGAACTCACACCCTTAACCTATAAATAAAGAAATATATGTTTATCATTAAAATATATTTTCTTACACTCACCCTCTTAACCTATTAATAAAGAAATATGAGTTTATCATTAAAATATATTTTCTTAAACTCACCCTCTTAACCTATAAATAAAGAAATATTAGTTTCTCATTAAAATATATTTTCTTAAACTCACCCTCTTTACCTATAAATAAAGAAATATTAGTTTATCATTAAAATATATTTTCTTGAACTCACACCCTTAACCTATAAATAAATAAATATAAGTTTATCATTAAAATATATTTTCTTAAACTCACCCTCTTAACCTATAAATAAATAAATATGAGTTTATCATTAAAATATATTTTCTAAAACTCACCCTCTTAACCTATAAATAAATAAATATGAGTTTATCATTAAAATATATTTTTTTAAACTCACCCTCCTAACCTATAAATAAAGAAATATGAGTTTATCATTAAAATATATTTTCTGGAACTCACACCCTTAACCTATAAATAAAGAAATATATGTTTATCATTAAAATATATTTTCTTACACTCACCCTCTTAACCTATAAATAAAGAAATATGAGTTTATCATTAAAATATATTTTCTTAAACTCACCCTCTTAACCTATAAATAAAGAAATATTAGTTTCTCATTAAAATATATTTTCTTAAACTCACCCTCTTTACCTATAAATAAAGAAATATTAGTTTATCATTAAAATATATTTTCTTGAACTCACACCCTTAACCTATAAATAAATAAATATAAGTTTATCATTAAAATATATTTTCTTAAACTCACCCTCTTAACCTATAAATAAATAAATATGAGTTTATCATTAAAATATATTTTCTAAAACTCACCCTCTTAACCTATAAATAAAGAAATATGAGTTTATCATTAAAATATATTTTCTGGAACTCACACCCTTAACCTATAAATAAAGAAATATATGTTTATCATTAAAATATATTTTCTTAAACTCACCCTCTTAACCTATAAATAAAAAAATATGAGTTTATCATTAAAATATATTTTCTTAAACTCACCCTCTTAACCTATAAATAAAGAAATATTAGTTTCTCATTAAAATATATTTTCTTAAACTCACCCTCTTTACCTATAAATAAAGAAATATTAGTTTATCATTAAAATATATTTTCTTGAACTCACACCCTTAACCTATAAATAAATAAATATAAGTTTATCATTAAAATATATTTTCTAAAACTCACCCTCTTAACCTATAAATAAATAAATATGAGTTTATCATTAAAATATATTTTCTTAAACTCACCCTCTTAACCTATAAATAAAGAAATATTAGTTTATCATTAAAATATATTTTCTTAAACTCACCCTCTTAACCTATAAATAAAGAAATATTAGTTTATCATTAAAATATATTTTCTTAAACTCACCCTCTTAACCTATAAATAAAGAAATATTAGTTTATCATTAAAATATATTTTCTTAAACTCACCCTCTTAACCTATAAATAAAGAAATATGAGTTAATCATTAAAATATATTTTCTTAAACTCACCCTCTTAACCTATAAATAAAGAAATATTAGTTTCTCATTAAAATATATTTTCTTAAACTCACCCTCTTAACCTATAAATAAAGAAATATGAGTTTATCATTAAAATATATTTTCTTGAACTCACACCCTTAACCTATAAATAAATAAATATAAGTTTATCATTAAAATATATTTTCTAAAACTCACCCTCTTAACCTATAAATAAAGAAATATGAGTTATCATTAAAATATATTTTCTGAAACTCAGCCTCTTAACCTATAAATAAATAAATATAAGTTTATCATTAAAATATATTTTCTAAAACTCACCCTCTGAACCTATAAATAAATAAATATAAGTTTATCATAAAAATATATTTTCTTTAACTCACCCTCTTAACCTATAAATAAAGAAATATTAGTGTATCATTAAAATATATTTTCTTAAACTCACCCTCTTAACCTATAAATAAATAAATATGAGTTTATCATTAAAATATATTTTCTTAAACTCACCCTCTTAACCTATAAATAAAGAAATATGAGTTTATCATTAAAATATATTTTCTAAAACTCACCCTCTTAACCTATAAATAAAAAAATATAAGTTTATCATTAAAATATATTTTCTTAAACTCACCCTCTTAACCTAGTAATAAATAAATATTAGTTTATCACTAAAATATATTTTCTAAAACTCACCCTCTGAACCTATAAATAAATAAATATAAGTTTATCATTAAAATATATTTTCTAAAACTCACCCTCTTAACCTATAAATAAATAAATATTAGTTTATCATTAAAATATATTTTCTTAAACTCACCCTCTTAACCTTTAAATAAAGAAATATGAGTTTATCATTAAAATATATTTTCTTGAACTCACACCCTTAACCTATAAATAAAGAAATATTAGTTTATCATTAAAATATATTTTCTAAAACTCACCCTCTTAACCTATAAATAAAGAAATATGAGTTTATCATAAAATATATTTTCTAAAACTCACCCTCTTAACCTATAAATAAAGAAATATGAGTTTATCATTAAAATATATTTTCTTAAACTCACCCTCTTAACCTATAAATAAAGAAATATGAGTTTATCATTAAAATATATTTTCTAAAACTCACCCTCTTAACCTATAAATAAAGAAATATGAGTTTTTCATTAAAATATATTTTCTTAAACTCACACCCTTAACCTATAAATAAATAAATATTAGTTTATCATTAAAATATAGTTTCTTAAACTCACCCTCTTAACCTATAAATAAAGAAATATTAGTTTATCATTAAAATATAGTTTCTTAAACTCACCCTCGTAACCTATAAATAAAGAAATATGAGTTTATCATAAAATATATTTTCTTAAACTCACCCTCTTAACCTATAAATAAAGAAATATATGTTTATCATTAAAAATATTTTCTTAAACTCACCCTCTTAACCTATAAATAAAGAAATATGAGTTTATCATAAAATATATTTTCTTAAACTCACCCTCTTAACCTATAAATAAAGAAATATATGTTTATCATTAAAATATATTTTCTTAAACTCACACTCTTAACCTATAAATAAAGAAATATATGTTTATCATTAAAATATATTTTCTCTTATATAAAATGAAAAGTTGATGAGTTCCATAGTGTAGATTTCCTTTGAATAAAAAGTATATATTCAAACGATTATGGAATAAAAACCTATAAAAGTCTGTTTTCAGTATGAACATTTATTTGTGAAATAGTGTTTATATTTACAGAATTTGTTATATTTACAAAATTGTGAACAAACAATCAATTAAATGGAAATACGCCTTTTTACAACGGATATGGTGTTTCGGCTAAAAATCTTTAACTTATTCACACTTATTTTTCGTATTATTTGGATTGTTCGAACTATTGTTCTCATCTTTGCTGTTTGTGTCACAACCTTCCAACCGATGTAACCTTCGACCGTTTTCACGCTAGATGTTATTTGTGAATGGTGGAAAATGTTTTCTTTTTGGTTTTGTTTTTCCAATGAACATAGTCGTTAGAAATTCCAAACGTAAATAGTGCAAATCAATTTCTTTTCTTTTTTTTTTAAATAAATTCAATTTCGTTCCGTTTTTTTCTATATGATATTTTTATATTTTTAGATAGGGATAAAAAAAAATAATTTTTTGGATTTTTCAGATTGTTCAGACTGTTGTCTCATCTTGGTTGTTTTTGTCTCAAGGATTCAACCCATGTAACCCGCGACCTTCTTCAGATGCATTCACACAGGCAGTTATTCTTGAATTTGTGAATAGTCGTTAGAAATTCCTAACGTAACTAGCGCCAAGTGTGTTGCTTTTTAATTAAATTCGGGTCCATTCCATTTTTTTTTCGTATGATAGTTGTATATTTTGAAGATGAGGGTTAATAATTGTTTTTGTATTTCGATTTTCTTGACTAATGTTCTCATCTTGTTTGGTTTTTCACATTTTGTCCTATGTTATTTGAAAGAAAATATTTTTCACTATTTGGTAATAAAACCCAGTGTGGCTGCACCTTAAGACGGTCGAAGGTTACTGCGGCCGAAACGCTGTGAAAAAAAGAATCAAGATGAAAACAATTGTCAAAACAATCCGAATAAAACAAAAAATTATCAATCCTCATCTCAAAAATAAACATTATTCACACTTGTCAAATAAATCTCATGTTAATCATAATAGCACGTGAATTCTAGATGTTATAATGATTTTTTAATTATATCTTGAAAAGTTTTTCATATTTTATTTCAATAAAATTCTAGAAAAATTAGATAAAAAAATATTTTATTAAAAGTAGAACTTTGTAAAATTTAATATTCCTATATGTTAGATATACTAAGATATATCTAGGCCAAACTAAACTATTTTAGTCAGATTAGCACTGTCATCGCGTCTATTTTCTGTGTAGCATAAATAATTTTATCAATGAAAAACACATCAGTGTTCATAACTTATTGTGCATTTAGATTTTTAATACCTTTGGAGCATTAGTGTTTAAGTTCATATCTATACGACTGGTGAGATGTTCTGATATTTTTAAGGTTTTTTTCTTTCTCATCAGATACTAAGATCGTATTTGTTACGTCTAAGTTCAAGTGCTAAATGGGATTGATCTGTTTATTATGTGTCCATATTATATGCAATTTATTTGATACTATTAAGAAAATATATATTAATCATGCACTAACGGCATCTGTCTCACAAGTTTCGAGCAATGGTTTGAACAATAAGACTTGCTAATTCTTGCTTATCTTATATAAAATTTGTACCGTCATTCTAACTGTGAGTACATATTTGATATAATGTAGATTATATATATATGCTCTGTTGTTATATTGCACATACTGTAAGCTTCTAAACAAATGGAGTGGTATACACAAAAGTTGAAAATAATTGAAAAGACACAAAAAGATATATATATATATATATATATATATATATATATATATATATATATATAATAAAATAAAAATTACAATTAAATTTACCAAAACAAAATGATCCAAGATGGTAAAACTAAAGTATATTATAAATATTAAAGAATTAATATTTTTTCGCGCCTTTAAACATCGTTTTTGTCTGGGTCATTTTGACATTTGCTTTTCTATCTTATATTTAATTCTATAACTATTATTTTTTTTTCTTTCCCTGATCTTTCCTATTATGTCTCGGCAGTCGTATGAAAAGTATATCTTATTTTTCTTTTATTAATATTGTTGGAATTTCCCCCCTTTTCTTTTCTTTGTACATATTTGTGAATTATTCCATGGATTTCGGTATTTTTGGATTATTTTGGACCATCTTACAATTACGTGCTTTCCTTGAATTTTACTTGTGCAAATGGAAACTCAATTAACTTTCTTGGAGTTATATTTTTGGATTTTACCGTCATTGGATTATTTACCTTTCACCAGACTATCCATTCACGTGTAGTAACCTTTTTCCCTCTGCTTCACTTTTTGTTATCAAGTAAGATCTTTGATTTACTTGTTGTTTCATCTAATACTTTTGTATGCAAAATCCGATCCCACATTTTGCTAATTCCCACCCTCTGATGAGAAGGAAATTATTTTCTTCGGAACTCCCTGGATAAAGGACTATCCACTTATCAAGTATTTCCTTTTCAGATTAAATATGTTTTTAACTTTTTTTTTTTTTTTTTTTTTTTTTTTTTTACAAAGGCATCACCACATTATCAAGGCCTAGAGGCCACTCAAGGATAAGGGTTAAAGAGTGTACAGTAGAAGTTGGTCAATATAGTAATCATTAGTAATGAAAATTTGGTAAATTTAATGACTTATATGGAACGGCTCATCAAGAACTTATTTACGTTAGACTTGAACAAAACCATATTGTAGTCAGCCGGAAAGCAGGAAAACGGAAGACAATTCCACAGGCGTGCAGTTCTAAGAAAGAAGCTTTGTTCATGGAATCTACGTTTAGGTTTAGGGACAGATAAAGAGTGGGGGAAATTATTGATAGTGTTTACAGCTAGACGAGTGTTTCTTGTGAAAGTTTGGCGAGGGGGGACCATAGATTGAAGCTCAGTTGAACACTTTCCATGAAAATAACGATACATCAGAGACAAACTCGCAACATCTCTTCTGTGAGATAGAGGTTGCAAGGAGGAGAAAAGGACATCTCCTACGAGGCTACGAAGTCTATTTTGAACTCTATCAAGGCAGGCCAAGTCCTTTCTAGCAGCTCCTGCCCAGATGTGGTAACAGTATTCCATCCTTGGACGTACCTGGCTCTTATATAGATAGAGAATAGCATCAGCAGTGAGATATCTACTGGATCGATAGAAAGATCCCACCATTTTTCCAGCGGCCTTGGCAACAGATTTGATATACGTGTTCCATTTAAGATCAGGAGTAATGGTCAAGCCCAGAAGCTTGTCAAAACTTGAGGCCTCCTGAAGACGAGAGCCATTCATTTCAATTGATGACAAATGTGGATTAGAATGTTGATGATGTAAAGAGAGAAGCTTGGTTTTAGATGCATTAAAAGTAACCAGCCACTCCTTTCCCCATTGTACTACGTGCTCAAGATCAGAGGAGAGAGAATTGGAGAGAACTTGCTCGTTTACTGTCTTAGATGTGGTACCATAAATGGTAGTGTCGTCAGCATAAATGTCTACAAATGATGTAAGGATATGATTTGGAAGATCATTAATGTAGATCAGGAAAAGAGTTGGGCCCAGGATGGATCCCTGAGGGACACCGGCATTAATACTGTGAGCTTCTGATTTTTGCCCCTCAACTACCACTCTTATGAACCTATCAGAAAGAAATGATTTAATAATTGAGAAGACTTTTCCAGCTATACCATAGCTAGCGATCTTATGAAGTAAACCTTTATGCCATACCCTATCAAAGGCTTTAGATATGTCAAGAGCAATTGCCCTAGAAAGATTGCCACCGTCGAGAGATTTGCTAATCCTATGCGATATAACTGTAAGGACATCTGCTGTAGATCTAGCAGAACGGAAACCATATTGAGTGTCACTAAGAAGGTTATTTTTGTTGAGATGTTTGATTACTTCTGTATTTAATACAGATTCTAGCAACTTACTCATGACGCACAGGAGACTTATTGGCCTGTACTGAGAGGGGGATGAGCGATCACCTGAATTCTTAAATACAGGGCATACTGATGAGATTTTCCAGGGAGATGGGAAACTATTCTCCTTAAGACAACGTTTAAACAGTTTTGTAAGTATGGGCGCTAGTTCAGGTTGAAGTTTTTTGAGTACTATAATTGGAATACCATCAGGGCCAGTTGCTTTACTGGAATCAAGGTTTTTGATTAGCTTGGCAACATCACGTACAGATATACGTATATCACATAGCGTGTTTTCTGATACAAGAGGAAATATTGGGGGTTGGCGGTCTTGGTCGCAAAGGGTAGAATTAGCTGCAAAGTTCTTGACAAAGAGTTTGGCTTTGTCTGATGCTGACGAGATTACCTCAGGTCCATTGATAATAGTTGGGATGGAGCACACGCTTCTGTTCAGGATTCTGTTTGCTATTTGCCAAAACTGGTGGGAACCAAGCCGCTGCTCAGCTACTTTGGACTTAACAGATTGAGCATATAACTCTCTTGCGTTCCTTATTACTTTCTTACAATGGTTGCTGGCAGTCCTGAAAACGGCTTTAGTTTCCATACATCTATTACGTTTGAAGCAGTGAAAAAAGTGATTTCTGTGCGCAATGGCAGCAGCACATTCTGGAGAGAACCATGGCTGGCTGTTAGGTTTTTGCTGAAACTTTTTAGAGGGTATGAAATGGTCAATACCTACAATTAACCATTCAGTTAGGTCTAATACTATAGAGGACACATCCTTTTTAAACATGGAATGCAGAGGTAGATCAGATATAAATGTACGGAAGCTATCCCAGTCAGCCTTAGTGTATCGATATACTGTACGATGAAGAGGTACGTCTGGGGACTTATTACATTTCATTTTTATCTTAATTGATACAACAGAGTGGTCGGAAGATCTAAGAGGCGACAGAACAGAAACTGAACATAGTTCAGGGCAAGTTGTGAGAAAAAGGTCTAGTAGGCTCGCATACTGGCCGTCATTATCGGGCACACGGGTAGGTTCCTGAACAATCTGAGTGAGGTCATAGGCAATGGAGAAATCATGACAGAACCTCCCCTCATCATCGGTCTTGTTTGAGTGGGTCAACCATTCGACGTTGTGAACATTGAAGTCTCCACATACGTGAATGTTAGCTGAAGGATAAGTAGAAAGGACTTGGTCAATTTTCTCAGATATGCTTTGAAAGATAGTAACTCCGCTGTTGTGGGGGCGATAGAGAGTAAATATAAATGCAGTAGTGTGAGCTAAAGCAACCCGGAAGCATATATAGGGTAAGTTAGGATCTTCCCTGGAGATGTCCCTCCCACATGGAAAGCTATCTTTTATATAGGCACATATTCCATGCCCATGGCGATCTTGGGGGTCAGATTTAGAAGTTAAGTTAGAGTATCCTGTAATTGCAAACTCATCAAGGGAAATAGCCTGTCCAATGCCAGTTTCACTCAAAAATAAAAGGTCTGGTTTAGTCTCCTGTAATTGGGTTTCAACCTCTGGAAGGTTAGAACGTAGACCCCTGATGTTGGAGAAGGAGACATGGTAGTAGGGGTCTACGTTGGAAGTTGGAGAACCGGGTTTAATCGTGTATTTTTTCTTGAAACTTGTCATGATGAAATTTTGGAATTTGTGGACTAGGTCGACAGATTTACTTAGAGCAGGACAGAGAGGGGAAACTAAGAGAGAAAAAGGAACGAAGAATTTTTTTTTTGTACCACATGATAAGGTAAAGCCGTAACAATTACCCACTAGTATGGCATCGAGAGGCCCCACCAGAAGCTACTGCATGGTCCAGATTCCATTCACCAAATGGCAATACAGCAGTCCCAGTACTTTGCACCTGCTGATAGGACAGCCTCCTTAGTGGTTAATCCAAGGTTCGGGTCCCTGACTATCAGGCGGATAACGTCAGCCCAGACAAAACGTTTACCTCCAGCACCCTTACTAGTGACATGGCTACAAGGATAGACATAGAAACAGAAAATTTCCACCAACTCTGCCAACTGTTCGCGCAAAAATACTGCCAACCTAGAAAACAGCTTTTTCTTCTCCCTTTGTCAGAAAAATCACTCATTTAAAAAATGAGGACTGAGGGACAAATAAGAAGAAGCGAGAGTAACAGGAGCTGCCGATAACGCATCCACAATGCGTTTTCTACTCTCCATTAAAAAAAAAATAAATAAAATAAAATAAAAATAACTATTAAGTATTGTACTTAAAAGTCCAACGGACATGTTTAAGGGAAAGTATGGTGATAGATTCCCCTCCCACGAACTAAAAATGAGTACAATTAGGTAATCTATTTTTGCAATCAACTCGGTAGATAAATAAACATTTATGGACGAGAAAAAAAAAAGAGTTTTTTAGCATGTTTTATTAACTATTTGCTCTTATATATATATATATATATATATATATATATATATATATATATATATATGTGTGTGTGTGTGTGTATATGTATGTATATATATGTATGTATATACATACATATATATATATATATATATATATATATATATATATATATATATATATATATACTAGAAGCATGAAAACTGCGGTTTTTGAAGTCTCCTGCTATATCTGAAGTACAACATTTATTTCTGACAAATATTAATAATATGGTTTTAGTCAATCTCACCTACTGCAGATATCCTAATAGTCATCTTGGAACGCATGTAATGAACACTGGATGAAAATGTGATTTGATATTTTACCTGCATATTCTTCTAAATTATTACAAACGGAACACAATTAAATAGATATACAGCCTTTATACAATATCACTTTGCTTGGATTAGTAAAACATGCCAGCACTGAAAAGATTATAAAATATTTACTTAAATACAACTGTGTTAATAATACCATACAAACGAAAGTAAACTTAATCTACCAAACTTCACCGAATATGATTTTTGTGTTAGTTCATCAAAAATTTTGTCAAACTATTTCGTTCGTATTTTTAAAGATTATCTCTAAATTTATTAAGATAGTTTTATTCTTAATTAAGAAAAATCAGACATATGGATGTCTTGAGATTGTATTAGCAATCTTTTATTTTTGCATAATTTAAGCAAATCAGTTTCTGTTTTCATTTTACAATTAAAATATTAAAAAAAGATATTTTACAATATTGAACCTGTTTATAATGTAAAGGATCTTTTTTTCATTGTTTTCTTTTTACAAACCGTAATATAACCCGACTGCTTTTTAAATTAGATCTTTTGTCTTAAGTGGTTTAAACAAGTTATATTTAAAAAAATGATTTATAAAAAAGTATTATACTATTAATTTTCATTAAAAACATGTATATTCACTTTGTCATTATACGTTTTCACTGCGAACAAATAATAACATCTGAAACTATGTTTAGTAATAGTTTAATTATAATCTTCAACAGAACTAGTTTTTTCTAAATATTAAACAACCTTCAACAATTCATAAAATAATAACTGATCTTACATGACCGAATATAAAAACAAGTGAAATCTATCAGCTGAAAATCGTTAAATGTAACATATTATAACTGCTACGATATTCTCGTGTGTTACTGTTTTTTCATAGTTTCGTATTTCATTTAATTCTATGTTGTTTTCCTTTTTGTATTTTACGTGTTTTGTCTATTTTATGCAGTTTTATTTTATATGTCATAATTCCTTCATGTTTTATGTTTCGTTCGTAATAAAATAGTATTTTATTTGCCGTATTTCTTCACAAGTAGACACAATAGACGTTGCTGAGAAATGAATGAAGTGAACACGCTTTCGTTAATTCCTATCGCAGCTAATAAACTCATATAAATTATATTAATAAAAAAATATTAATGTAAATTTTTAGTTTCAACAAATAGATAAATTAAAAAGTCCCCTTTTTGTACTTATGAACACACAATCCATGTTATTGAATCAAACACCATAAAAATATTAAAATCATATTAATTTACCCACAAAATTCCCTCGAAAATCGTTGTGCATGATATTTATAAAGTAATTTGTTTGCAGGAGATTTTCCTGGTAGAAAGGCATCGCTAAGATAAATATACTGATTGGCAGCCACGAGATAATTCACAAATTGGTTGGAATTACTGTGAAATCAGACTTCCATTTTCGAATTCAATATTAGCATATATATTCCATGTTTTAGTATTTATATTTGTTTTATTTTAAGTTATAAAAACAAATTATTGACGCAAATTCCACACATTAGTATTTTAGGTGAAGTAAAACATTTTATCATTTACTCAATATGATCTTCTTCATTCGAGCCAATTATGGCATTAGGTATTTGAATAAAATGTTTTTCCCTGAGATTTCACATAAACAGAGAGCTCTGCGCTATTTCCTAATATGATGTTTTATCTATTTCAAAGTGGAGATTTCAGCTTAACCCTGAATTCGGATTTCGCCCTAAACAGGATTCAGCCCTAAATAGGAGCAATTCTCGCAGTTAATACATGGATCCTAATCCTAACGTTAACTTTAATTTAACATTACGCGTGACTAGTTATGCTTTTTTCTTTAGTCCAAGCGACCGGGGAAAACTTATGTGTCATTCTGGTATAGACATTTGTTTTCCGACCGAAGAGACCGAGATTGCACGCACACAGTGTATGTTTTTTTTTGGGGGGGCGTAATTTCTGATTTATCTTTGCTCTTAAAATTCTGTCTGTATTTTTCTTCCTTTCAAAGTGCTTCTCACTCGTTAATACTTGTAACGATTTTTTTTCGGGTTATTTGACTAATTTTATTTTTTAATTAAATCTCTCTCTCATTTTCTATCACTGCCTATAAACGTTTTTAATTGTGTTTTATTTCTTTTCCTTTATTTTTTAGTTTAAACCCGAAGAGAAGACAAATGCAAACCAATTCCCATTTGCTGAAATTATGTTACAATTGGAGGCGCCTCATTCGATCTCAAGGGAGGTGTCATGGCCGACACGCGGAATTTCGAATGATGTTAGCTGACTTCAAAATAATCATTGTTTTAAAGTCGGCATTATTCTCTTATGAGGTGGGATGGGATTTATCACCAGGGGACCAAATTCATTTCTAGTTTTTTTTCTACATTATTTTCTTTTTTCATATCTTCTAAAATTATATTATCATTATCAATATCATATATGAATTTTTAAACGTTTTGGATTAGCGAGGGGGACAACCTCAGTTTAATTCCAAACTGTTCACTGATGCAAACCCTTATAAAATATAATCCACCACTTATTTTCTTCCAGAAGTAACACTGCTCATCGTTTTCACCTCTAGTTTTAAGTCATGCAAAATATATTGTATATTTATTAATCGAACCATAATTTCAAATAAATTATTTTAAATACTTCTGTTTATATAAGTTTTTTTCCGTATCAAATGAGCTATTGCAATGCTTTCACTACTCTGTTAATTCCTTTAGAAGTATGATACGGATATTTATATCACAGCTTACTACTTATAAAAATACCCCGTGAATCTTATATGAAACAGAATTCCCAGGGACAGTGCTTTTTTTTTCAATTTATTTTTACATTCTCTTCCTTAACGTTAAAATATGGTCATATTCAAATCGTACAACTTGAGTATATATTGTTATTTGCCTATTCGCTTAAGATCAATACTTTGAATGAAAATATTAAACATTTTATATAAAAGATCATCGTATGTCATCTATTCATTTAATCGATTATTTTTTATAGTATTTATCACAATTTTACTTCAAATCTATCTTCCACCTAAGTATGCTTTCCTTACATAGTTTAGTATGCAATTGCGATGAATTAATGTACAAAAATATATGCCTACAAGCATATATGAAAATAACCCTACAGATAAACGTTTTGACTAATTAATAATGTAAATACATATCTTCTGAAATTTACTGCATTTATGAAAGACTAACAGAAAGAAATGGGCTGTATGAGTAAAGTATAAACACGAATAATTCGAATTTGAAACACGATGAATCAAAATCCATGCAGAAAAAAATCTCAAAGCCCAAAATTCAGCAGATATTACATAACACTCACAAATTATTTTATGGTTTTATGTTGATTTTGAGTGTTGTATGCTTGCCAGTAAGTTTGTCTCCAACTCTACACTGGGCCCTGCCAACCACCCCCTCCCTGACTTCCCTTTGCGGACAGACGCCACACTAGACGATCTGAAAATCTCCCCATCTGAGGTGCATACTATCATTAGAAATAATAGCACTGCAAAAGAATGTGGACCAGATCTCATCCCGGCTGTGCTATTAAAAAAGTGCTCTGCCGAAGTAGCTTCAGTTCTCTCCAAACTTTAAACAAATACCTTAATGAATCTTGCTTTCCTGCCTGCTAGAAAACTGCTTCTGTAGTACCAGTTTTCAAGAATTCTGGCGAAAGAACTGACCCATTAAATCATGGGTCCATTAGCCTCCTTCATCTTTTCGCCAAAATATTTGAGACCATAATTAACTCTAGTCCATCACCTAACAGATGCTAAACTTCTGACTGACCAACAATATGGATTTAGGCAAGCCCGTTCCATAGCAGTCATCCTCACTGTAATCTCAGAATGTATATACCATTCACTGGACAAAGCGGGGGAGGGTAGAGCGGTCGCTCTAGATATATCTAAGGTTTTTGACAGAGTATGACATGAAGGTCTTCTCAGAAAATCATATCAAATGGTATCACTGGAAGAATACATAACATAATGAAATCCTTCTTAGATAAGAGAAAAATCTAGGCTGTCCTCGATGGTCATACATCTAAACAATATGATATAAATGGGGGAGTGCCTCAAGGGTTTATCCTTGGACCTTTGTTATTCCTAATATTCATAAATGACCTCCCTGACAAAATTTTTTGTTAGATGGGTATATATGCTGACGACACCATGCTCTATAACTGACACAACATGAAACCAAATTAACACCTTTTTAAAGAAATGGCAGAAACACTAGATGATGACCTCCCAATGAAATGGGGACATAAATGGATGGTCACATTCAATGCTGCCAAGACTAAACTTGTTTCCTTCAATAATAACAAGAAACCTTCTCTACCACCAATAGCAATGGCCAATGACTATCCGAAAGTATCATATACCTCTATAAGACCACCATTCGCGCATGTATGGAGTATTTTCATATTTGGGCTGGTGCATCTGCCACAAGTCTCTCGCTACTAGATAAGGTTCAAAAGAGAGTCGCCAATATGATAGGTCCTGAACTGTCATCTAAACTTCAGCCTCTGTCCCATCGACGAAACGTTGCATCCCTCTGCCTGTTCTACAAGTACTTTAACAGTGAATGTTCTGACGAACTGCAAGCACTTGTGCTCTCTCGACGTAAATACCCCCAACAAACCCGACAAGCAGCTAAATCGCACCCTACACAGTAGAGATCCCTAGATGCAAGAGAGACTACTACTCCAGTAGTTTCTTCCCCAGGACAGCTAGACATTGGAATTCCCTTCCGAGTCCTGCTTCCCCAACTCTACTGACATGCAGAAGTTCAAGTGTAACGTGAACCGACATCTTGATGCCCAGCTCCCTACACAGTCTCCCTGATGTCTATGTCACTGATAGCAGTCCCCTAGAACAAAGTTGCAATGTGCCTTGTTTGGGGTGAAAATGTAATAAAATAAAAAAGATAACATAATCATTTTTTTCACGCCAACCGCATGTGGGTTGCTGTCCATAACAATGCTTACGATAACTTTATCGTAAGAAATGGCGTTAGAATAGGAAAAGAATTATTGTGAGACCAAAACCTTCAATTCCAGTATTATATTACGATGTGAGATAACACTCTCAGTGAGTAGTATCGTAATGCCGTAGAATTAGCAGGAGTACTGGTAGTACACAGGGCGTGCGACTACCCATAATATACACCAGGGATAGCAACTCCACTTACTATTTATTCTGCACTTATAACTTTTGACTAATACATTTTTGGTACTCTTGCATAATTTGACCCGAATTCTTGTGAGTTCTTGTAAAGCATGGATCGAGCGAGATCGGCAATCATCGGTGTCAGCCGAGCGTTGTTCAAATGTTGAAACGCTTACTCGACTTTTTATTTTATTTATTTAATTTTTTTCTGATATGTTTTTAGTAGTTTTTAAGTTGATATTAAGGGAGTGACTTTTTTATTTTCTGCTTAGTTATTTATTTTTTTTTTTTTTTGTAATTCAATTTCTGGAAGTTTAATTAGAACAATGAAAAAGCGCTATCTAAATAGAAGCAGACGACATTCGAATTGGAAGAAAGCTATTACCTCCCCCCAAAAGCTGTCAAACAAAGATATTGTCAAACTCGCCAAACAAAAAATTGACAAGCAAGGAAAATAAATCTATGCATGTTAGAAAAAGAAATAAAAACACTGATGCAGACAATCTCATATTGTTAAGGGAAGAAATTGCTGTCCCCAAAAATGAGGTGCAATAATTGTAAACACAAATGTTTTCTTAAAAAAAGATCGTGTGTAAAGGATGATTTCTTCTGGAGATGTACAAATGTGCAGTGCAGACAATGCATATCCTTGCGCACAGGATCGTTTTTTGCTCAATCCAAGTTTGATATTCCAACAATAATAAAAATCATTTATTTATGGGCGTTCGGAATGGCAACCCTTAAAAATACTTCCTCTACACCTTCTCCTCCATCTTTGCTGTCGATGGCCGTTCAACAATCAACCGAAGTAAAAGATTCCTAAGGAAATATCCTCGTCTCGAGGAAGTTCTTTTGCCGGAATTTAACAAAAAAAAAAAATAATAATCTCAAATATTTTTGAGAAATAAATTTTTTTTTTCAAATTTCTGTGGTCCCCCCTCACACACAAAAAACTTGAGTGAACAAAAAGTCTTAAAAAAAAAGAAAAAAAATCGGTTATAAAAAAGAAAAAAATTGTACGTACACCCAATAATTATACGGTTAAAAAAAATTGAAAATAAAATCTTTCTGTGGATAAATATTTTGAAAATAAATAATAAATAAATACTAAAATAAAATAAACATATTTTCATTTTTTTTATCTTTGATTATTTGAATTTGTATTATTTTCCAGGTTTTTTTTTTCATTAGTCTGTGTCTGTTACGACGCTTGGCTGACACCGATAATTGCCGGTCTCGCCCAATCTATGCTTGACGGGAATTCACGAAAATTCGGGTCAAATTATTCAAGAGTACCATATTGTTTTACACCTTATCCGCTTTCCGTGTTTTCCTTCCGTAGTCCCAACCTTTGGTCTGTATCCAGGATTAAGAACGATGCCTCCACCTATTTTTGCCGCTTTCTTCTAGATTTGGGAAAGATAAAACATGCTTACCCATTCTTCTCACGAGAAACTGTTATTCTACGTCAACCACCAGTGTTCATTAATTTCGGTTTTCAGAAATAAATTAACCCTTGTGAACTTGTGAACTTCAAAAAGTCTCTCCGTATTTTCTTCAAAAACTTTTTCTACAGGTTTAAGATAAAAGTTTATAAAAGTTGATAAAGCTAAAAGGCAGCAACTCAATGGTAATCTTGGACTGTTATGATAAGACTCAGATAGGTGAAACCGTCAACATTGCAGAAAACGACTGAGCGATATCTTACTCGTAATCAGACTGGGTTCAAATGAGTGGCTCATCATGTTTGTTAAGAAAGCAATAAACACAGAATCTGCAACGGTAAATTAGATCAAATACCCGGAAAAGACCAACATGCAACGGTAGAATGGCTGTAAGACATGAGAGAACATCTACAACAAATCAGACAAGGGGATTAGAATAAAATAAATAAGGAAACCCCCAAAACAACCATAAGAAAAATAGTAAACTGAAACGCATCAAGGCACAATAGAATAGACGCATACTGATGCAAAAATTCACGATGCCACATTAAAAACTAACTCAAAACGAAAGAGAAATTTATCCACGAAGTAAATGTGACAGAATGGACTACAAAAAAGTGTGTGTCATATCTCCCAAGCATGGCTCTATGTGAAAAAGAAAGACTCAATAAGAGGGATAGATTGTATAAAGGATTGCTTAAATGACACAAACAGATTTGGAAAATACATAATGCAGAAAACCGAAAAAAATTCCGCAGCAAAAGACACTGCAAAAAAGTAATAATACAGCGAACAAAGCAGACGGGAGAACACGATTAAAGAAAAATGGGAGTAGAAATAGCTACACAGACGTTCGAAAAGGATAACAAAGAGGAAACTCGTGAAAGCGCATAAATATGGCTACGCAAATAACACATTAGGAGAGAACGTGAATCTCTAATAAGAGCTGCACATGATAACGTGATTAAAATCAACCATATAAAAGAAAACAACAAACGCGGACTCTGTAGAAAGAGACTAAACGATAAACTATATAATAATGCATCAAATTAACTCCAATATGTATCGATTAAGTTAAAAAGACTGGAAAAAGTGCATCTTGAGCAACAAACAAATGATACAAGCACAAAACTGGAAGCAGTATTTATAAACGGAAATCACAACTTTTCCTGGGACATGGGCGTACAACGAGATACACCCTCCATGCAAGAAGACGGGTTGGAAAATTTTGCAAGGTAGTAGATTTCACTTTCCAACTGATCAGAGAATGAATATGAAGACGAAAGAGAAGGGAACTAATATACGGAACAGAAAGCTGAAATTTATATGGAAGATAAAAAAGGTCAAGATAACACTAATAATTGTAGGAGCATTAGAAACAATTCCGCAATATTTTGAAAACAGAATCAGAGAGATTTGAATCAGGGCGATAAACGAGAAAAGATAACAGAGTAGCAATAATTAAAATGTTTGAAATATTAAGGAAAACGCTTGACTGCAGTGAATAATACAAATGGTCTACAAAGACTAACTGTGCATATAAAAACCGCAACAGAATTAAAAGAAAATAATAAATGAAAACCACAAGGGATCAATAAAACTTAAACAGTATACGTTTTTGTTAACTTACCCACAGTCACAAAATATTTTAGTTTAAACCCCAACAGGCATCACGAAATAGTGTAGGGTCAGGATGGAAAAATCGACGAGTGAAGTCACTAAACAAACCTTCACTAGACGGTAGCAAAGACGACTAAAATGTTGGGGAGACTTATTCGCACCTACATCCTAGTGAAGTCTAACAGTCATTACCAGCAAAAAATTAATGGTAAACGGCTGCTTTTTTTTAAATTCTATAGACTGAGTTGGTGAGTATTGGAAATCTGGAGAGACTTGTTGTCCCCTGGACTTAAGGAAAATCCACAGGTTGTTGGCAGAGAGAAATGTTTGATAATGGCTCGTGTGAAAACTCCTAGTGAGTACAGATAATAAAATTAATAATAATAATAATAATAATGATAATAATAATAATAATAATAATAATAATACCTTTCTTCATTTTTGTTTTTATTTTGAATTTTTGTATGGCGTTTTTGTACTGCGTTGAATTTTTTGCGTCTTTCTCTTGGTATGCGCCGTGTCAGAATCGAAAATTTAATAAACAAACAGAAGACCCGAGCACCCAAATATGGACGTCACCAATTATCTATGGGAAAACAATGCCTTGGTGAATTATGTGAGACGCATGTCATTTCAATATTTAGAGAGAGGACGGTGGAGGCATTTTTAAAAAGCTTTGGATTTTTTGGAAGAAAAACAATGCATATATCAGAGGTAGAAGAAAAGGTGAAATATGAAATAAATAAAAAAAGAACTACAATAAATTTGATGCCCGGAGATTGTGCACGCTGAGATGAGAATAATTTTCAAAGACGGGGAATAGAGAAGAATATTAACAATTATTAAAATATTTTTGTTGGACAAACAGACAGAGAGATTGAGAGATCGAGATAGACAAAGACGATTAGAGAGATAGTGACGTGTACACGCATATACACACTCCGATCGGGTGAATAACTGAAGGGCTCATATTCTGAAAAAATCACAGAAAATAATGATACAGATAAAAACAGCAAGACAAATAAAAGAGGGATATAAACAGATAAACACGCAGGTGGACAATGTCATATACGTAGAGATAAAGAGAGATGGAAAACAGTGGAAGGCACTCGCAAGCATAGAGGTAGAGTACAAGAGGGAAATAGATTGATTCAGCCTCAGTCAAAGACACGAATGCAGACACACACACACACACACACACATATATATATATATATATATATATATAGAGAGAGAGAGAGAGAGAGAGAGATAGAGAGAGAGAGAGAGAGAAAGAGAGAGAGTTGGGAGGGAGAGAGAAAAAACGCACTGAAATACCAAAGTATAGACAGGAAGAGAAACGCACACACACATATTTTTATTTCTCCGTTCCAAATGGCGTAATATAAGACAACTATATAGTATCTGTAGCTTTCCTTCCAATTTCCGGATTTTTTAATCATGTCCAAACGCATTATATTTTCTTTTGGTGAATTGATCGTTGCTCTTTTATTCTGGTGAGTTAATATATTCAGTGATTGATATAATAATTAAGTGAATGATTTTGTGCTACGAAACAGATGTTGTTAAGATCTGTGAATGTCAACTGAATTAAAAGAATAAATTGCAAAACTTTCAGTATCATGAAATTTTTAATATAGACTTTTGTTAGTTATATATACACACACACAGACATATATATATATATATATATATATATATATATATATATATATATATATATATATATATATTGTTTTAACAAAATCAAGACATCACGGAATGGATTGATAGCAACAAATAGTGCATTTCATCGTTAGTTACAATTATTTCAAGACTATTCGGACAAATTCAAACATTATGTCGTTTGAAAATTTTCACAGGGACAGCCTTTCGGAAGACGTATAGAATAAAAAAGACACCTTAACAATGAACAGAATGGAGTTCAGTTTCCTGATGTGGAAAAACATGGGAAAATATTTTCCTGCATTTCATCCTTCCAAAGTTTTTAAAAAAGATTTTTGAAAATGTTTAAAACTCTTTGGAAGCATGAGATTCAGGTAAAATAGTTTTCCAATGTTTCATGTATATGTTTCTTGTCTCTTTTAGATGCTTTAAGATTTTAATATTCTTACTCCCTAAAACTCCTAAGCAAATAGTATTCATATTATGATAAACACACATTACATGATCTCGTTATTAAACTTCTTGTCATTATTATAACCGTTTTTACTAGAGCTGGTAGTAATACCAATGGGAATGATAGTATTATTTGTATATCTCACTATTAGTATCTTTTTATTATTAATTTTATTTTACGCTTTTTGATTCAATTATCCCTATTTTCATAATTCTCATTATAAAAGTCATTATTAAAATTAAAATTATATAATATTTTATTACATTTAACATTATAATACATTTTAGTACTATACAACTTACTTGCGCGTTTCACTGACTTTAAACTTCTGTGGTTTTAAACACATTCCTTCGCTTTTTGGTTTTACATTCACGTGAGTTTACATGCACTTTGAACCTTGTACTCCCGGTTTGTCCCCCCCCCCCAATTTCCTCTCTATTTTCAACTGACATGACCGCATTCTTTCCTTTTTTTTTTTTTTTTGCAATTTATGAATAACAATATTAAAACGATATTTCATTTAATGCAATTTTAGCTACAACAAAAATTGCTTATTTCTTTCTTTCCTCTAGCATTTTTTGAAACTTTTTTTAGAGAATTGTTTTTGGAGTATTCTCTCGAATAAAAATGTACGTGTAAATTTGTATTTACAGTCTTGATTTCTTTTCTTTATATATAACTTAACTGTAATCCTTATATATATATATATATATATATATATATATATATATATATATGTATATATATATATATATATATATATATATATATATATATAAGAATTACAGTTAAGTTTAGGAAAATGATCCAAGTTGGCAAAACTAAATTAAATTATAAATATTAAAGAATTAATATTTATAAAGTAATCTCAAGCAGATGTAAAAGCTAGGTAAAGCCAAATAGTAGATAAAGCTTATAATAAGAACAAGTAGTTAATAAAACATGTTAAAAAACACTTTGGAAAAGAGTTAAAAACATATTTGATTTTAAAAAGGAAACATTAAATAAATGGATAGTCCTTAATCTGCGGAGTTTCGAAGAAATACTTTCCTTCCGATCAGTCGGTAGGATATAGCAAAATGTGGATCGGATTTTGCTTGCAAACGTATTTGATGAAACTACAAGTAACTCATAGATCTTACCTGATACAAAAAGTGAAGCAGATGGAATAGGGGGAATAAAAAAGTGATTTCATCGGAATGGATAGTCTGGTGAAAGGTAAAGTATCCAATGCCGGTAAAATCCAAAGATGTAGAATCAAGAAAGTTACTTAAAATTCCATTCGCAAAAGTAAAATCCAAGGAATCGCGTAATTGGAAGATGATCCAAAGTAATCCAAAAAGGCAGAAATATATATATATATATATATAGATAGATAGATATAGATATATATAGAGAGAGAGTGAGACAGAGACAGAGACAGAGACAGAGAGAGATAGATATATAGATATATATACATATATATAGAGATATATATAAATATGTATATACATATGCATATATATATGTATATATATATATATATATATATATATATATATACTAGCGGGGGTACCCGGCGTTGCCCGAGTGTTTGTTTCCGGGACGGGGGGTTTAAAAATGTTATGGTAGGTAAGTAGGAAGGATCAAACCCGGAGTCATGAGTAAAAGTAGGAAAATAAAGTGAGAAAAAAAACAAAAAAAAACATATGCAACGTTAACAGTTCGGCCACCAAGAAAAGTCCATTCAAGTTGTTTAGGAAAAAAAAAAACGACTACGGTAGGTCGGCGTGAACGTGAAAATATAATGTGAATTGTCCAGCACGCTAACCACTATGCCACAGAGCACTGCAGCTTAGTTTAGTGATTTTAAATAACTTCACATGAAAGAACTACGAAGCCAAACCGGTGTTCTCTTCTCAACTGTTCCTTGTGAACGATCCCCAAACGGTGTTAAGTGGTGGCAGGGGGAGGAGGAATTTATTAGAGAGAAAATATTTTACTACTTTCATTGATCTTAACCGATTTTGGCCGTGACTTCTCAGCAGAAAAAGTATAGAAATCTAAGATTATCGAGGAATTTGAGAAATAATAAGCCTATAACACACCTCAGATATTGTTCTGCCGTTTGTGCATATTATATTTGCATGAAATATCTTGATTTTTAATCCTACTAAGGTCAAAATCCGACGGGAAAAAATGAGTTCATTTTATTTATATAGAAGAAGAATAGAATAGAAGAAGATAGAAGAGATAGATAGAAGATATATATATATATATATATATATATATATATATATATATATATATAATTGAGGGGTTTCTCGCTCTGTATATTAAATATCTACATTTTCAATTGGTATTTAGTTGCTTTCCCAATAGAGAACAATATAAGATACAAGCTCGTATTTAATGTGAGGTATAATCAGCTCCTCAAAAATGGGCACTCTGGAAGTAGGCAAACATAAGAATTACCTCAGTATAGAAGGCTTTCCTCTACATTGACTAAAGACATATAAACTTAATTGTAGTATTAGAACATACACTACACGCAAACGCCACACCCTACATTTTCTATTGGTATTTATCTGCATCCCAACGAAAGCAGCATGTGGCACTAGGTAGTTTTATTATGTAGGGGATAATCAACTCGCTAAAAACAGGCACTTTTGCAGTAGGAAAATTTTTTAAAATCCTTATTATAGAAGGCCCCCCCCATTTACTAAAGACAGATCAACTTAAGTTTAGAATTCGAAAAGATATTTCACTGTAATCTTTTCTGAAGGTGAAATATTACTATTTAAAAAAATTGTTAAAATCAACTTCTTAAAATACTCAGCCTTTGATATGTAAGCGACTATATGAAGGTTTAGTAATTTTAATATTTCCTTGGAAAACGAGCTTAATTAATTGTGTATTTTTATTGATTCTTATTTAATGAGTGGTTTATTTTTACAATTACAATGGATTTGTTTATGCATGTTTCTGAAGAATTTATTATGAACCCTGACACACTAGAATATATATATATATATATATATATATATATATATGTGGCACACAAAGATATTACATATATATATGCATATATTATATATATATGTAGGTGAATGGGTGTGTGATCTTGTCGATGTGAGTGCGATAAGTATCTACCAAAATCCTCTTAAAATATTTGATCTATAGAATGGAAATTTGATATATAAGGCATCTGAATCTGGACTCAGATTTCGAGTGAGTTTCTAGCCGTACAAAATTGAAAATAGAGAAAGTCAGTTTGAGATTGCTGTTATATTTGCACATGCGCAAAACTAAACATGAGAGAAAAAAGACTGCACACACACACACACACACACACACATATATATGTGTGTGTGTATATGTATGCGTGAG
This sequence comes from Euprymna scolopes, assembly GCF_053919585.1. Lineage (NCBI taxonomy): Eukaryota > Metazoa > Mollusca > Cephalopoda > Sepiida > Sepiolidae > Euprymna > Euprymna scolopes. The sequence goes on along the minus strand of NC_136483.1, from coordinate 8,873,126 downwards.
TGTGTGCCTATGCAGTCTTTTTTCTTTTATACATGTTTCGTTTGATTTCTGTTTGTTTCTTTTGCGATCCGTCTTTTACATTTGACAGGCAAATTTTCGAAAATTCTGTACTAGTGGAAAAAGTGCGCGATGAATCAGAAAATTGTGTTTCATTGAAAACCTCGATAAAAATCGTTTAAAATGAATCGTAATTTTCACATTGAGCTTGGTCGATAGACGTTTTTTTAAGTGTGTGTTTCTTAAAGAAGTCATATGGCTTCATATTTAATATTCATCTGAACAAAGATGGTTGCTGGAATAAACAGACGATGTTCAGTCTTCTATGTAATTTCGTTAATTGTTTTTTATTTTCGACATTATATTGCCATGCAATTTTATCCTAAACAAATGTTTCTACGGAGTGTATACACGGAAAGCGTTGGTATTGATGTACACTAAACAATTGTTTCTGCGTAATGAAATGGATGTGAAAAAATGCAACGAGATTTTTTCATGTTGGCGGTTTTGCATAAAAAGATAAAAATCTTGATCTTTGAATGTAAATATACTATTATTCTTTTATACATGCTCTGTTGTAATATTTAATGCACATTGAGCTTCTAAGCAAAAAGGATTCGAATATAGAAAGTGTAAAAACTTATTGGAAAAGATTAACAGGCACACGCTTATACTTGTGTGTTTGTGTGTGCGTGTGGTAAGTTATATTAATATATTACGTAAATAGGTACAAATATATTCATGGCAATTAAGTAACGTGTTTCATATCTGCAGGGAGTACTGGCTGCTTCCTCCACAACAAAAAAAAACTCGTATAAGGTCTAGCAGATTATTATGTCGCCGATATTTGATTCATTTCCGATTATTTTTCTGATCATTCCAAATGAAGCAAGCAGGTGTCTGTAATGCTGAACAATAATGAAGAATTGTTTTAAAAATAAGAACATCTACTCATGATTACCAATATATAAATACAATACACACACACATACATATATACACACACACACACACACACACATATATATATATATATATATATATATATATATATATATATATATATATATATATAAGCGAGATATGAATCTGATAGAATTCAGATGAAAAATCCTGAAAGATATTACTTGAAGTAATACTTTCAAGGTGATCCTAACCAAAAAAAGAAAAGCTCAATATTTAAGAATAGAGCAATCAATAAGTTTGGTGGTTAAATATTAAATTCTGAAAAAACAGCATACAATTTTTCCATATAATTATCCACAACCACTCAAAAAACTATTTTCAATAATTGTGCTGAAAAGCAAAATAAGCGTCCATTCACAGCTGAACATTTTGCTAACGGTATTTCATTTCCTTTGATGATATGAGCCACTATTGAAAATCCATGGATTAAGGAATTAACATACCCCCTTTTATATATTTCTTTTGTCAAACTATAATTCTTAATTCGAATATATGTGTCTATATGTTGTTTTTTTCAGAATTTAAAATTTAACCACCAAACTTATATATATATATATATATATATATATATATATATATATATATATATATATGATAACTTCAGTTAATCACCTACATTAATATGGGAAAATGTAATTTTCTGCGTACATTTTACAGTATTTTCTTCAATAGTGTTCGATGCATAGGTAAGGTTAGGGAGTAAGTTATGGAAATGTATATGCCAATTAAACTACACAGAATATTCTGCGTTTCATTCTCGTGAGAATTACTCTTAATGTATATATATATATGTATATATAATTATTATTATATATATATGTATATATACTAGCAAATGTACCCGTCGTTGACTGGGTTCAAAAACAGCCTACAGAAAATTGACTCTGATTAATGAAAGGATGATAGGTTATGAAAAAGAAGGGTTGTAAAAAGATAGCTTCGAATTTAGGGGTATCAAAACCAAAGTAAAATATGAAAGTAAAATAAAATAGATAAACCCCATAATTTATTATACCAAACTTGTTCACACTGAAACACTTAACACAATATTATGTGGATTTATATTAAAAAAAATCTTGTTAAACTTTGTGACATATTTCCATTCTATGGAGGTCAGGCGCGAACGAACACCCATAATTCTATTATACCATATTTATTCAATAATTGAGATAAGAAATTACATACGTTTTCCTACTATAGTTTTTTTCGGAATCATCTGATCAAAGGAAAAATAGAAAATTTTTTTTGTACCCAAAATCCGATTAGATGCAGCAAACCTGACTTTACTGACATTTCTAGGTCTTTTTAGAATATAGAACTCATCCAAATTAAATACATTAATACTACTTAAAAGTACTAAAAAAGTAATATTGTGCTACATAGTTCAAGAAAAATACGAAAATCGGTTAAGCACCTCTTGGCAGCAAATGTTCTACTTTTTCCCCTGTTTCTTTCTAATGTTCGCTTTTTACGTAACGTTTCGCTGACTTTTTCCTCAACGAAAAATAGCTGCACTTCGAAATTATTTCGTGTTCTTTTCTCCCATATTACAATAATGACCATATACTTTTATAATGATGATCGAAAACAAGGCTAAATCAAAGGCAGTACAATTCCATATTCTTGTCCAGATTCGCATTGTAAAAAGTAGATTAAAGAAATTTGACCTTTTTGTAGGAATTTTGCCTTTAAAAAATGTATTTGTTTTATAAGCGTAACGAACGGAATACCTACGAAGCAAAAGCAGAGTATCATATTGAATAAATATATAAATAATTAAATTAATAAAAATATTTACATAAATATTTTATACATTTAAAATAGTTATCATTTCTTGTTATTTGTTACCATGTTCGTAAATTTGAAAACAATTAGAATATTTTTCTAATTTTTGAAGAATTTTTTTTAAACTCATATACTTATATGTTAACCACTGTTTTACATTTTAAAAGAAAATAATTTTAAACCAGATAAAAAACTTTTAGAAAATATTTTTTAAAACAACTTTTTTTTTATTTATTATTTTAAAAAATATATTTTACATTTTTTATGTTTTGTAAAATTATGCGGTGAATGTAAAACTGTTTCATTGTTTTCAAACAAAAGTTTAGAAAACATTTTATAAAGATTTTTTTTATATCTTCCGTGCTGATACCATTGCTTCAAATCATATTAATCATCATCTCAACCTTTCGCCATGAACTTGATTTTATCGGCGATACTCCTTTTTTCCTTCTAATTTTTGTTTTGATTATTTGTAGGAGAGATCAAAAATCTTTTGAATTGTAATATCGCTAAAAATTGTCCTCAAAAAAACAAAAATAAAATCAAGATACATAACTTTCTACAAGGAGGCATCTAACATCTATAATGCCGTGGCTAGATTATAAATTGATTAAAATATAATTTAATAATTTGACAAACGTGTGATTTTAATCGCTGTACATTAATTAATTAAAAACTTAAAGTTTTTTTTGTTGTAGTCGGAAGCATGAGAAGGAGGAAATAGCTATTGGATCTTTTTGACAACGAATATATCGTTCTAAATTTACACCATTGAATACTGACTTGTGTGTCAAACTCTACCGACACTTTAACCGATAAGAATGAAATAAAGAAAAAAATAATAAAACGGCTATTTTAATTTGAGAGTTGCGCACTTGCCGCATCTAAAATATTCGATTTTCGCGGGTTTAGATGCAGACCACCGTGTGAAATTGATGGCTTATTAGAACGTGGAAAAGTATTAAAATAAAAACAAATTTTAAAAGGTGAGAAGTTTCGGTGTGGGCAGGGAGTTCTTCATATATACAAAAAAAAAGGAAAAGGAAAAATCCAATGCGATGAAATGTTTCGTTTTATTAAGAGTAACTGCAGTTAATCACGTATTTTCTTAATTTCTCCTCAATGTTATTATTTTTAGATTTTAACCACCGACATTAAGCCAAACATTTTTTTATAAGAAATAATCAATAAAATGATTCCGATTTTATAGGTTTTACCACAGTTAATTACAGCTTAATTTTGTAAACAGCATCGATCCAAAATTAATTCCAAGAATACCAAAGCAAATATAATTGTAATTTGTGAATCTGTATACCACAGAGGATGCAAATCGTTTTTATATAAAATATCTTACAATGTTTTTACATGTATGCATAACAAAACATTCCGTGTGTGTCCCTGTGTGAGTTGATATTTGACATATACAACAAAATATAAAACTTTTGTCATTGGATCATCTCCTGTTTTACATAAGAGTCACGACTTATCAAGGCCCAGAAGCTACTCGGGGATAAGAGTCAATGAGTGTATAGTAGTCAATGAGATGCTATCGTAGTAATCGTTAGTAGTAGAATCTTGGTAAATTGGATTACCAACGGGAGGAGAACACAAGAACTTATTTACATTGGACTTGAAGACGAACAAATTGTAGTCAGCTTGAAAACAGGGAAACAGAAAATAGTTCCACAGGCATACAGTTGTAAGAAAGAAGCTTTGTTTATGATATCTACGTTTAGGTTTAGGCACATATAAAGAGTTGGGGAAATTATTGATTATCGTTTCAACTATACGAGTGTTTTTCATGAAAGTTTGGCGAGGAGGGATCATAGACAAGCACTTCCTTCTGTGAGAAAGAGATTGCTTGGAAGGGAAAAGTGTATCCCCCACTAGGCTACGAAATTTCTTTTGAACTCTGTCAAGGCAGGATAAGGTATTTCTAGCAGCTCCTTCCCAGATGTGGCAACACTACCTCATCCTAAGACTTATCTGGCTCTTATATAGGTAGAGAATAGCATCAGCTGTGAGGTATCTACTGGAGCGGTAGAAGGATCCCGCTATATTCCCAGCGACCTTAACGAATTTGATATACATGTTGCATTTAAGACGGGATCAGAGCGTTGATGATATAAAGACAGAGACTTGGTTTTAGATGCGTTAAAACTATTTTCTCATTGTACCACGTGCTCAAGATCAGAGGAGGGGGAATCAGAGAGAAGGTGGTTATTTATGGCCTTTTCTGTGTTAATGTGTCTTAACAATGCCTAACAAATAAGCACAGTAGTTCGAATAATCAAAATTGTTTCGAGATTTTTTAGATAAATACCCTTGGCGCAGTAAATAAAATACCTGGTAAATTTAACTGTAAGTTACTTTAAATGCGGGCGACAGTCAATATAAAATTGCAGATCACTTAGGACTTCTAAAATCATATCTGGGTGTACAACAACATGCTACTTCCTCGTATAAAATACATTTATTCAAAATTTCGAGTAAGTTCCCTAATTTGGCAGAAAGACACTCTGGTTCAATAATGTACATCTTAAGAAAATCAGATGTTGCATCAAATGTTTTCCCATGATGCTGTATCTGATTTTATTTCTGGAAAATTTCTGTCGAATACGAAAATCTGCGCGGAATTCTATCGGAACCCATCAGTAGGAGCAATACTAAAAACACAATTGCGTGTAATTACTTAAACCTTCTATCCGATTGTTGCTGACGGAACAAGAACATTCTACCGCCGTGGTTTAAATAAAAATTTCGTTAACAATTCTACGAACCTCCCCCCGAGTTCAAGAGAAAGATTCTTAATTTAACAACATAACCTGACGGTCACAAGGATCGAAATGTTGTGGCAATAAAAACCACAATAGAAAACAGTAATCTGCATTTTCCAAAGCAAACGAAATTATACTCATCTAAAAATTCAAAATAAATAACTTGATGTTTTCTATTGAAAAAAACATATTCCATAGGCTGATTTGAAAAAAAGTCATTATTATTAACTGATTATAATTTATTACTGAAATATAATTCTTAGAATGAATAAATGTTGCTGACAAAAGGGGGTAGAGTTGATGTTTTCGTACTCAGTTGTAATTTGAGTAAATGCCATTCCGAAATTTTCAATCCGCTCACAATATTCACTATAATTTAGCTGTCAATCTATTCATCTCTTAAACGTTATTTTTTTGCATTTACCCACATTAGAGAAGACACCTTGCATGCCTGGAAGCAATGTGATTTTTAGATGCATTAAAAGTCTGAAGTTAGGCAGCACAATGCCTGGTTACATTACATATATATTTCTGGATGGTAAATCAAGAAAAGAGAGAGGTTTCTAAAAGCCAACAGTTTGAGGAGAGAAGCACTTAGGGCATTTTCCTAGTGTACTACAGAAGTCTGATAGTTATACTATTCTTCCACGCGTGCTTCATTCAGGAATTACATCTTGTCTATAGATACAATTGCCTCTGAGATGGGCATATTTGCTGACGACACCACGCTCTATAACAGGCACGAGAGGAACGAATGAACACATATCCAAGACAATGGCGGAAACCCCGCAGGAAGAGCTCTAGTCTGTAGTGGAAAGGGGACAAAGATGGATAATAACGTTCAATGCTGCCAAGGCTATTTCCTTTAATAATTGCAAATAACCTTCTCAAACATCAATAGCTATGGTTAATGATACATTACCTAAAAGTACTTCATTCAAACACCCCGACTTAAGGTTCACATAGAACATGAGTTGGAACAGATACATCGGGGACATGGTCAAGGCTGTTCCGAGGAAGGTGGGCTCTCTCTACCGTGCTAGAAAATTACTTACGCCTGAACGTATCCTGTACTCCCATAAGGCCACCATTCGGACATGTATAGGTCATTGTTGTCACATTTAGGCTGGTGCATCTGCTATTAGTCTCTCACTCTTGGACAGGATTCTAAAAAAAGTCGCCAACTTAACAGGGCTTGAATTGCATCTAGGCTTCAACGTCTGTCCCATCGAGGAAATTTTGCATATCTCAGCCTGTTTTAAAAGTATTGTAATAGTACATGCCCCTTATATCCCCTCGCCAAACTCGATAAGCAGCAAGATCAAACCCTTACTCAGTAGAGATCCCTAGATGTCAGAAAGCCTTTTACTATAATAGTTTATTCCCATGAACTGCTGGAGCTTGGAATTCCCACTCCGAGTTCCTGCTTTCCCATCTGTACTGACATGCAGAAGTGCAAGTGTAATGCAAACATACATCTTGCTACTAAACTCCTTGCACAATATCCCTTCACTTTATGTCCCAGATAGTAGCCCCGTACATAAAGATGGTACTTTTGTTTTGTTTGAGGTGAAAATGCAATAAAAAGATAGATAGTCAGATAGGAGATTACTGTTTGAGAGAGATAGTTAGAAATAGTCATATATTTATAATGAGGGTCTGAAGTACATGCATATATATATATATATAGAGAGAGAGAGAGAGAGAGAGAGAGAGAGAGAGAGAGCGAGAGAGAAAGAGAGAAAGATAGGTATATAGAGAGAGTAAGAGATAATTTTCAGAGACAGAGAGTGTTAAATCTAGGGAGAGAATAAAGTAAAAGATGGCGTTAGAGAAGATTATTAGAGAGGGTTAGAGAGAGAGAGAGAGAGAGAGAGTTAGTGAAACAGATAGTGATACATTAATAGTGTGACAGATAGAGATTGCGAAGATTTGGGGCATGTCTCCAGGCGAATGGTCCTTTCACTTAGATAATATGCGATCGAAAGAATTGCTCCAAGTAATTTGTCAAGGGACGAATTGTTCCCTTTAAAGCGAATCGTTGCGATCGTTTCAACTGTTTGATTCGTCCGCTTATGAAGTCAATTTCTACCCTGCGGCACAAGACATCTCTCTTACTGAGGGGAGGCAAGGATAATAGGGCAAGATGTCCGCTGCAGAAAATGTAGACTGCACGCCAATCAGCAAGAATTGCGGTATCTTTTGAACTTACATGCAGTTTCCGGTTATACCATCAAAGCCATGGCGTAAACGCCCGAATCTCTTATTCCGAACGTTTTCGCATTTAAAAACTCCAAGGTCGACAATTGCCAGGCAAAGCTTTTAATCGATGCATTTATGCGTTGGGCACATCGAATATTTCCCCACAAAAGATGAAATACTTATCGTAAAAATTAATTCCAATGAAGTAAACCGCCTCAGCAAACGACGAGAAATACAGTTATGTAACGTATTATTCGAGGAGAGAATGCATGTGCTGTTGCGGTATCCTGATGTAACAACACAAACCCGGGTTATATCTTGGCAAGAAATAAGATCGTATTGTGTCTTAAATAAGTCACTATGTGTTGCAATCTGGAGAAATCGATACTACAAAGACTGCATGTGTTCCGACTAGTGGTTATCTAAAATTTTCTATGCCCCATTATGTTTAAAACCTTCGAATGAAAAGTGGTTTGTCAGGACTTACGTTTTATGTTAGCTCATTAATAGTCGTAAAAATAATACGTTCATTTCTTCGCAAATAATGCACGTTGCTGATCGGGTGTGATTAGAATCCCTCAAACGCCGATACGTTTACTCGATAGCAAACCATAACATGTGTACACGTGATAGAGGATGATAGAAGAATAGACAAACAATGGCACACCCATTACTGTCATCATCAACTATGAAGATAAGAATAACAGTCCGCAAATAAATAAATCACAATAGATTCCAATACAAATATAATACCATCCGCTACGGACCCATGGATCACAGACAAGATAAGAACGAAAACTTGGATTTATAAGACTAAAAAAAATCCAACCTGACTCGCTTTCGGGTCCTGTGGCGGAATGGATAAAGGTGGTCAGTCTCTGCTGTTCTAGGTGATGATTTTCTGAAGATAACAGTTTCAATTCAAAGACGATCAGAGGATTAGTTCACTAAAACGTGGTGGGAAAACTACTACGGAAGGCAGTAATTACTGAGAATGAAGTTGAGAAGCTCAGCATTCTTATCCTCTCGCGGTTAACTACCCGACGAAAGCCAAAACAATAGTTGGCCGAGACATGGAGAAACATGAACAACTATAACGATGAGAATAAAAGCCGTCAAATTACACATATCTCAAAGGATCCCAATAAAAGAACAACATAGTCAAGTTGTTATTATAGAACTGACAGGATTCGAACTTTACAAGTTCAAGTCGACAATCCTCATTTATTCAACACTACCAACTTCAATTACGTTCTTTGTGTGTTGAAATTAAGTTATAATAATCTGATAAATATTAAATGTACACATTCCATTAGCACTGCAAAAATAAGATAAAAGTTTTCTCAGGTTTTTCAAAACGGTGCACTTGTATCCGGTACATGGCAGATTAATCACACATGATATGACATGTGTGTTAAGCAGGGTTCGCTCGCTGACAGACGCGAAAATTTTGAAAATGGGCAAACAATATAAGCTAAGTTTAATTTAACAAATCCTAATATTACCAAAATGGCAACTGCTTTTTTTTTTTTTTTTTTTTTTTTCTAAAATTTTGACTAATGTATTTTAACTATATGCGCATATATTGTCTTTAACTCTTTGCTTCCATGCGAGTCGTTTCTTATTACTTTATTTTTTATTTATTTATTCACTTTGTTTGTTTATTTCTCGTTTTGCTTTTACCAACTGTGTATACCTTCTCTTTAAATGTATTTATTTAATGCATTTTAATTACATATGCGTAAAAATGGTCTCTAACACTTAGTCCGACGCGAGCCGTTTTTAAGGTCAGAACTCTACTCGAAAACGAATAGCCTATGCAAGAATATAGAACAGAGCTAGGACCAACTTTCTTACTACTATAGAAGGCAGAAGATTAACCTAAATAAAAAAATAAAAAAGAATAAAGAATAAAAGGGAAAAAGAAAAAAAAAAGTAAAATTACCATACACATGTGCGCACTAAACTATAAATAGATATAAAATCCGGGGAAAGGAAGTGAAGCCGACACACTAAGCAGGGTTCGCTCGCTGACAGACGCGAAAATTTTGAAAATGGGCAAACAATATAAGCTAAGTTTAATTTAACAAATCCTAATATTACCAAAATGGCAACTGCTTTTTTTTTTTTTTTTTTTTTTTTTTCTAAAATTTTGACTAATGTATTTTAACTATATGCGCATATATTGTCTTTAACTCTTTGCTTCCATGCGAGTCGTTTCTTATTACTTTATTTTTTATTTATTTATTCACTTTGTTTGTTTATTTCTCGTTTTGCTTTTACCAACTGTGTATACCTTCTCTTTAAATGTATTTATTTAATGCATTTTAATTACATATGCGTAAAAATGGTCTCTAACACTTAGTCCGACGCGAGCCGTTTTTAAGGTCAGAACTCTACTCGAAAACGAATAGCCTATGCAAGAATATAGAACAGAGCTAGGACCAACTTTCTTACTACTATAGAAGGCAGAAGATTAACCTAAATAAAAAAATAAAAAAGAATAAAGAATAAAAGGGAAAAAGAAAAAAAAAAGTAAAATTACCATACACATGTGCGCACTAAACTATAAATAGATATAAAATCCGGGGAAAGGAAGTGAAGCCGACACACTAAGCAGGGTTCGCTCGCTGACAGACGCGAAAATTTTGAAAATGGGCAAACAATATAAGCTAAGTTTAATTTAACAAATCCTAATATTACCAAAATGGCAACTGCTTTTTTTTTTTTTTTTTTTTTTTTTTCTAAAATTTTGACTAATGTATTTTAACTATATGCGCATATATTGTCTTTAACTCTTTGCTTCCATGCGAGTCGTTTCTTATTACTTTATTTTTTATTTATTTATTCACTTTGTTTGTTTATTTCTCGTTTTGCTTTTACCAACTGTGTATACCTTCTCTTTAAATGTATTTATTTAATGCATTTTAATTACATATGCGTAAAAATGGTCTCTAACACTTAGTCCGACGCGAGCCGTTTTTAAGGTCAGAACTCTACTCGAAAACGAATAGCCTATGCAAGAATATAGAACAGAGCTAGGACCACCTTTCTTTCTACTATAGAAGACAGAAGAACTTTATTTAAGTAGTATACTTAATATATGCAATCACCGTACGCTTGCTTGTATGTAAGTGTCCTCCATGATACCCATACCATACCAAACCACTGCACGTGGCTCATAATTTGACTGGCACTATATTTTTAACTGCAATACACATAATCCCAGCTGTGATACTAGGGCTAATTTTCTGAATAGATGCAACACTCTGCGCCTGACCTTAATGACTACAATCCCAAATCCCAACGAATTAGCTGTCCCTATAACTGGGAGGGAAAAACCCAATAGCTAGCTACGAAATCCTATACATTTTACCTCCAAGACGATTGCGTTTGTCTTACCTGCATGCATAAAAAAAAAAAAAAAAAAAAAAAAAAATTTCCTCCCTTCTTCAGACTAAACCTTACCTGTAACTCAAAAATCCTAATGGAAATCCATCTGTAAATAAATAACCCCTCTGCTCTTGAACGCTAACAATCTACTCCTTCCAACCTATCCGCCACTAAACTCCCACATTGCTCCGGTGCTCCGCATCTGTAGTTGAATCGCTAACTTCCAGCCCCTAATCCCTCACATGCAAACTGTTTTAATAACCATCACTAAACATCTATACATTTCTACCTCTAAGGCATGCATTACAGCTCATTCCTATCCAGTAAGGGACTTAACAGCCTATGCACACAAAGGCAGGTACTTAACAGCCAAAGTACCCAGAAACAAAGCGATATGCACTACACAACTGTCTCGAGTTTTGCAACGATTAATTACGATATTGAAACGACACTCCTTGTTATGCAAAACGCCCCATGACTCTTACTAAAAAATACCTACAACTCCAACTCTATTCGCACCTACTGAAAACCTGCCCATATATATCTATTCACCTAATTACGCATGACTCAATACTTGCTGTCTTATCCATGCTATATTGCACTTACATCTTAACCCTCCTATCATCTAAAATAGCTCGGGCACAACTCGTAGCTCAATTCTTAATACCTACTCATACTGTAACACTATACTAGACCTAAGCTAACATTAATAAAATAAAAAAAAAGGGTACGACTAAAATCACATTATCTCCTCCCTAACAAGCCCTCTTACAAACATAGACGCTTACACTGCATGAACTTCACCCACCCCCTTTATCCATTAACAAGTAAATAGCATGTCCCTAAATCACTTTGAGGAGTGTAACTAATCAGTAGATATAATCCCCAACAAACTAACCCAGTAACACTAACAACGCGGGGTCGCAGAAATACCTGGATTAGAACCTAGGCGCGGAGAAAACCCTCTCAGGGCTGACGGACCCAGTAGATCTTCCCAGATCATCCGTCTAGGAGAAGGAAAACTCTGAAACTAAACCAAAGGGGAGAGAGGCCTCTTCAGTCTTGGATGACAACCTTCCTAGAGCTGGTGACTCAAACAAATTCACCGGTTTGCAAACCTAAATTGCTTAAGGAGTAGATAGGCTCTGTCTATCGCCCGGCTTCCATACTCCTTCTTTGCCTATTAGACAAGCGCAGAGACACTATCTCAGTGATTCGACAGAAACACCCAGCGGTAGATCTTGTTTCCTGGCTAGGGCAATGAACGCCGTTCTTCCCCATTCCCAGCATGCCCCACCCCTAAAACTGAACATTTGGGAGTGCTTGAGTATAAGATATGCCTGAGCAGTTAGATTGGGTTGACCTTCTCCTAAAGGGTTGAGGGTACCGGATTGACAGTTCCTGGCTGCTGTTCCCGACTGGTAGTACAGGAGCCCTAACTCTTTGGTAGCGCTTAGAGCGGCTGCTCCATCAACAGTTGAATAATATCGGGTTGTTTGCAGTGCCATGACGCGCATGGAAAGGGACCCTGCACTCATCCCCGGTGGGCTTTCCTGAGGCCACAATCCTAATTGGAGAAAGGTCAGCTGATGGTCTACTTGTGATGCATGTCTGAAGCTCCGCATAACCTCTTGCTTAGCTCCCCCTTACCGAAACTCTTAAAAAAAAATATGACGACAGTACAATCTAAAAATAAGCTTAAACCAGGATTAGGGACAAACAAATTCAACTTGCCTCCTCCCTTGAGGCTCTCATTCACAAATATCCGTGGGCTTAGAACTAACTTAGCTGATGTTGAAGCATTTCTCTTAACAAATACCCCGGATATCTTAGCACTAAGTGAGACTAACCTACACTCCTCCATTCCCTCTAACCACTTTAACATGCCTGGATATCTCCCACTCTGCCGTAAGGACTCTGACAGACATATGCACGGACTTGGAGTTTACATTCGTAATACCCTTCCCTTGACTAGAGAAACAAACCTAGAAACAGATGATCAAGCCTTTATGTGCTTTAGACTAAACGTGCAACACAGTATTAGCTACTATTATTTTCTCTACCGCTCTCCCTCGACTCAGGACTGCTCCATAATAAACAAAGTATCTGACAGCATAGACACGGCACTGTCCCTCGACACTAGCGCACAAATACATGTGTTTGGTGACTTTAATGTCCACCACAAAAACTGGCTTGGATTCTCTGCTCACACAGATGCAGCGGGCAGCACAACCCATAGCTTCGCTATATCTCACTCCCTATCACAAATTGTTACGTTTCCAACCCGTTTCCCTGACCAGGAAGAACAACACGCATCACTTCTAGATCTGTTTTTGACCACAGTTCCCGATGACTGCATAGCGAAGGCCCACAGCCCACTCGGGAACGCTGATCATGCAGTGATAATGGTTGAAATCGCCCTAAACTCTAGACCCAAAACTGAAGAGCCAGTGCTCAAAACAACGAGATATTATAATAAGGCTGACTGGGAAGCCATCAGGGAACTAATTAGAGATGCTCCATGGAAAAATATTTTCTCTCTCCCTGCTGAACAGTGTGCAAACGAGACCACTGACTGGTTCAAAACTGCAATCGAAGCGCATGTTCCCATGCGGAAATTTTATAGTAAGCCCCACTCTCCCCAATGGTTTACGTCGACTTGTGCAACTGCCATTACTCAAAAGCAGCATGCATACCGTAGGTTTAACCGACATAAGTCCAGTTCAAACAGACTGAAGTATATAGAAGCTAGAAATAACGTTAAGAAAGAAATAGCGACAGCTAAGAGAGAATTTACGGAAACCACTAAAAAGCGCATCGAAGCACAAAAACTAGGAACTCGAGACTTCTGGAAAATCTACAACAGTGTAGTAAATAATGGGCAATCGACAATTCCCCCACTAACCAACAATCACGAGGTTGTCTCCTCAGCAACCGACAAGGCTAACATGCTTGCCAGTCGGTTTGCCTCAAACTCCACACTGGACCCTTCCAACCACCCCCTACCTGACTTTCCTATGCGGACAGACGCCACACTAGACGATCTGAAAACCACCCCTGCTCAGGTGCATGCTATCATAAAAAACCTTGACACCTCAAAAGCATGTGGACCCGATCTTATCCCAGCTGTGCTATTAAAAAAGTGCTCAGCCGAAGTAGCTCCAGTTCTCTCCAAACTCTACAACAAATGTCTTAATGAAGCTTGCTTTCCGGGCTGTTGGAAAACTGCTTCTGTTGTACCAGTATTCAAGAATTCTGGTGAAAGGACAGACCCATCAAATTATCGCCCCATTAGCCTCCTTCCACTTTTTGCCAAAATATTTGAGACCATAATTAACCACGCTCTAATCCATCATCTTACAGATGCTAAACTACTGACTGACAAACAATATGGATTTAGACAAGCCCGTTCCACAGCAGACATCCTCACCGTGATCTCTGAACGTATATACCAATCACTGGACAAAGCGGGGGAAGGCAGAGCGGTAGCTCTAGATATATCTAAGGCTTTTGACAGGGTATGGCATGAGGGTCTCCTCAGTAAAATCAGATCATACGGTATCACTGGTAGAATACTTAACATAATTAAATCCTTCTTAGATAAGAGAAAAATCCAGGTAGTCCTCGACGGTCGCACATCTAAACAATATGATATAAATGCGGGAGTGCCCCAGGGTTCTATCCTTGGACCTCTATTGTTCCTGATATTCATAAATGACCTCCCCGACAACATTGCCTCTGAGATGGGTATATATGCTGATGACACTACACTCTATGGCAGACACGACAGGAAGACGAATGAACACATTTCTAAAGAAATGGCAGAAACACTAGAGGAAGACCTCCAATCTGTAGTGGAATGGGGACAAAAGTGGTTGGTCGCGTTCAATGCTGCCAAGACTAAACTAGTTTCATTCAATAATTACAAGAAACCCTCTCTACCACCAATAGCAATGGCCAACGACTCTTTATCTGAGAGTCCATCTTTCAAACTCCTTGGCCTAACGTTCACAGGAAACATGAGTTGGAACAATTACATTGAAGGCATTGCCAGGGCCGCTGCAAGAAAGGTGGGCTCTCTCTACCGTGCTAGAAAACTACTAACACCCGAAAGTATCCTGTACCTCTATAAGGCCACCATTCGCCCATGTATGGAGTATTGCTGCCACATCTGGGCTGGTGCATCTGCTACTAGTCTCTCGCTCCTTGACAAGGTTCAAAAGAGAGTCGCAAATCTGATAGGCCCTGAACTGGCATCTAAGCTTCAGCCTCTGTCCCATCGACGAAATGTTGCATCCCTCTGCCTGTTCTACAAGTATTTTAGTGGTGAATGCTCTGATGAACTGCAATCACTTGTGCCCCCACGACGCGAGCACCCTCGACAAACCCGACAGGCTACTAGATCCCACCCCCACACTGTAGAGGTCCCTAGATGTAAAAGATCTTTTTACTCCAATAGTTTCTTCCCCAGAACCGCAAGACTCTGGAATTCCATTCCAGGTCCCTGCTTCCCCAACAGTACTGACGTGCAGAAGTTCAAGTGTAACGTGAACCGACACCTTGCTGCCCAAATCCCTACATAGTACCCCAGTAGTTGTTGCCCCTGATAGTAGCCCCCTACACCAAAGTGGCAATTTGCCTTGTTTGGGGTGAAAATGTAATAAAAAAAAAAAAAAAAAAAAAAAAATATATATATATATATATATATATATATATATATATATATATATAAGACACTGATAGAATTCAGATGAAAAATCCTAATAGATATTACGTGAATTAATACTTTCAAGGAGATCCTAGCCAAAAAGGAAACGCTCAATATTTAAGAATAGAGCAATATATAAGTTTCGTAGTTCAATTTTAAATTCTAAAAAAAAACAACATATAGAGACATATATTCGATTTAAGAATTTATTGCTTGACAAAGGAATATATAGAAGGGGTTATTTTAAAATAACCCCTTCTAAGCAATAGATTCTTAAATCGAATATATGTCTCTATATGTTGTTTTTTCAGAATTTAAAATTGAACCACGAAACTTATATATATATATATATATATATATATTTAATGAAAGAGAATATAGACATGGAGATAGCGAGATTTGAAGAATTGTTTGTGTTTGTCGCTGTGTGAATAAATTTTTTGACATATTGTATGTATGGCCCATGTCAGGGGACCTGTCATTGAAAAATCAACTCCAAATTGGCCATGATATAAAATGTGTGCGAAAAAATTCCACTAACAATAAAACCGGCATTAAATTATGTATTTCATGGAAAACACCGCCATTTTTTTTTTATTTTGACACTTCGTGACGACTGCATCAATCACTTTTAACTGTCAATATTTAATACCTACTTGGTTAAGAAAAACATAAAATGAAGCTAGCACGCACTCTTACACACACACACACACATACCCACACATCCATATATATATATATATATATATATATATATATATATATATATATATATATATATATATACATAATATTTCGCAACGTATAAAGGACTGAATTCTTTTAGATAAAAATACAGTGCAATTTGTGAGAAAAGAATACACTGATAAAAACTATATCATTTCAGTTAATCTGAGTTCTAAGAGGGTTAGTTCAGCTCGTAAGGCACTCTTAACAAGTGTTCATCCAGGGTTTACCAGTTTTAAATATTTAATTCTTATTCATACATAACATAGGATGCGGTTGGTATTTATATTATTTACAAAAATATAAGAAGGGAATTCCAAAAGTAATGCCTCTTACTTTTATTCCGTCGAAATTGATCAGAAAGGGATTGGGAACGGCATTGTTATGATGAGTGAACTTATGCATTCATAACCTGATTTTCATCTCTATGCTGAGAATATTCATGATGTGAGACTCTTAGAAAACAATCCCTGTCATGGAACTGCAGCAGAAGCAGCGACTGTTATTCTATTTCTAGGCCAACTATATTGCGAATGGTAGTTACTATGTAGAAAAATAAATTTTGTAGCCAAAAAGTCGTTCGTTTTAATGCTACTACTCCTGACTTAGATGCTCTTTAACTTTAAAGTTAAAAATAGGAATTTAACTTTTGTGAACGACCCTCGTAGCTGATTACAAAAATGAACACGAATTCTTTCTTACAAACATTTATCATATAGACGGATTATTTATCATATAGACGGATCTAAGCGAAACTGGCATAGGGCCGACCACGTCCCTAGATGAGTTCATAATTAAAGGATACTCTAACTTAACATCTAAATCTGACCCCCAATATCGCCATGGGCATGGAATATGTGCTTACATTAAAGATAACTTTCTGTGAGGTAGGTATATCTCCAGAAGACCCTAATTTACCTTATATGTGCTTCCGGGGTGCACTTCCTTACACCATCACATTTATATTTGCCCTCTATCAACCCCACAACAGCGGGGTTATTATCTTTAAGAGTATATCTGAGAAAATTGACCACATCCTGTCTGCACATCCTTCGGCTAACATTCACATTTGCGGTTACTTCAATGTCCATAATATAGAATGGCTGACCCACTCAAATAAGACAGATGGTGAGGGGAGGGTCTGTCATGATTTTGCCATTACCTATGACCTCACTCAGATTGTTCACGAACCCACCCGTATGCTGATACTACCGCTCAGTATGCAAGCCTTCTAGACCTTTTTATCACAACTTCCCCTGAGCTATGTTCATGTTCCGTTCTATGTCCTCGGGGATTCTCCGACCACTCGGTTGCATCAGTTAAGATAAAAATGAAATGTAATAAGTCTTCAGATGTACCTCTCCACCGTACTGTATATCGATACGCTATGGCTGACTGGGATAGCTGCTGTACATTCATATCTGATCTACCTCTACATTCCATTTTAAAGAGGATATTTCCTCTATAGTATCAGACCTGACAGAATGGATAAGTGTAGACATTGACCGATTTATACCATCTAAAAAGTTCCAACAAAAACCGAAAAGCCAGTCATGGTTCTCCACAGAATGTATTGCTGCCATCGCTCACAGAAATCACTTTTTCGATAGCTACCAACGTAATAGATGCACTGAGACTAAAGCTGCTTTCAGGACTGCAAGCAACCACTGTAAAAGAGTAATGAAAAATGCAAGAGAGCTATATGCTCAATCCGTTAAATCCAAAGTAACTGAGCAGCGGCGTGGTTTCCACCAGTTTTGCCAAACAGCGAACAGTTCCTGAACAGAAGCGTGCGATCTATCCCAACCATCATTAATGAACCTGAAGTCATCTCGTCAGCATCAGACTAAGCCAAACTATTTGTCAAGAACTTTGCAGCTAATTATACCCTATGCGACGAAGGCCATCAGCTCCCCGTATTTTCTCCTATACCATACAACACACTATGAAACATACAAATATCTGTGCTTGAGGTCGCCAAGCTAATCAAGAACTTTGATTCCAGTAAAGCAACTCGGCGTGACGGCATTCCAAAAATAATGTTGAAAAAGCTTCAATCAGAACTTGCCCCATACTTACAAAACTGTTTAAACGTTGCCTTAAGAAGAAGTGCTTTCCAACACCCTGGAAAACCTCATCAGTGCCCTGTATTTAATAATTCAGGCTATAATTCATCTCCCTCTCAGTACAGACCATTAAGTCTCCTGTGTGCCATGAGTAAGCTGCTGAAATCCATATTAAATAGAGAAGTAGTCAACCATCTCAGCAGAAATAACCTTTTAGTGACACACAATATGGTTTCCGTTCTGCTAGACCTACAGTAGATGTACTAACGGTTATATCTAATAGGATTAGCGAATCTCTGGACAAAGACTTCGTTTCTAGGGAAATTGCTCTTGACATATTAAAGGCCTTCGATAAGGTATGGTATAAAGGCCTACTTCACAAGATTTCCAGCTACAGTATAACTAGAATTATTTTCTCAATTATTAAATCATTTCTCTCTGATAGGCTCATAAGAGTAGTGGTTGATGGGCAGAAATCAGAGGCCCACAGTATTAACGCCGGAGTCCCCCAGGGCCAGTCCTGGTCCCAACTCTCTTCCTGATCTACATAAATGATCTCCCAAAACACATACTTAAATCATTCGTTGACATCTAGGCTTATGACACGAACATCTATGGCAACACATCAAAGGCCATAAGTGGCAAAGTTCTCTCTGATTCTCTATCCTCTGATATTGAGCGCGTGGTACAGTTGGAAAAGAGGTGACTGGTTACTTTTAATGCATCTAAACCCAAGCTCCTATCTTTACATCATCAACGCTCTTATCCCTAACTGGCATCAATTGAAATGGATGGCTCTCATCTTGGGGAGGCTCTATGTTTTCATAAGCTTCTGGGTTTGACCTTTACTCTTGATCTGAAGTGGAACACGTACATGAAGTCTGTTGCCAAGGTCGCTGGGAAAATGGTGGGGTCTTTCTAAGGCTCTAGAATATATCTCACTACTGATGCAATTCTCTATCTATATAAAAGTCAAGTACGTCCAAGGATGGAGTATTGCTGCCAAATCTGGACAGGAGCTGCCACAAACAGTCAATTCTGCCTTGACAGAGTACAAAATAGACTTCGTGGCTTAGTGGGCGATGCCCGGTTCTCTTCCCTGCAACCTCTCTCCCACAAAAGAGACGTTGCGAGCCTTTTTTATCGTTATTTCCATGGGAAGCTCCAATCTCTGGTCCCCATCGTCAGTCATTCACGATAACACTCGTCTAGCTGAAACTACTGTCAATAATTTCCCCTACTCTTTATCTGTGCCTAAATCAAAACGTAGATTCCATGAACAAAGCTTCTTTCGTAGAACTGCACGCCTTTGGAACTCTGTTCCATTTGTCTGTTTCCCACCTGACTACATCCTGGATGTCTTCAAGTCCAACATAAAAAAATCCTGATGAAGCGCCCCCTTAAGTAAGACACTTTATCAAATCTCCAATACTAACGATTACAACGATATTTCCCATTGATTACTGTACACACAATAACCCTTATGCCTGAGTGGCTTCCGGGCCTTGATAAGTGGTGACCATCAATGTTGAAAAATATAAATAAAATATTTTAATATTCATTACGTAAATGTTAGTGCTTATGTTGATGTATATGCGTGTAGGTTGGTGTGTTTGTGCGAATTGTTCCGTTTCAACTTACACAAGTTTACTTTGCATTTAAAACTCTTCAACATGTCATGACGCTGCTATTTAGTTTATTTGCAAGTTTCTTTTGCTAACAGCTAAAATCATAGCACAGCTACAGAAGTGAGCACCCCAAGCTCACAACTCCAAATTGGAACTGTTGTCGATACGAGTTGTACCAGTTGAACATACTACACTCTAAGCTAAAAATCTTGTAACTGGGTAGTATGAATTATGCCACCTTACTTTAAAACTTTAGCTATAGCATAAAGGATTGACTTATTTTCATTTATGCCTAAATAAACACGCTCATCGAACTATATTGAACAGTTATCTCTACACTGAAAATTTCGTTAGGATGAAACGTATACGTATTTACAAGATAGATTAGTCATAAGCATATATGGATTTATTTGTTAGTTCAATAAGGAATAAATATTACTAGAAAGAAGGACTATAAATACCTTTTATATATTTCTAAATATTTTCTAACTTATTCTATCACCCCTACTAGCAGTTATTTTTAGGATACTATCAATTTTAGTCACTTATTCAGCTCCCCTCAGTTCTTAATGCACCCCCTTGCAAGTATAAACGCATTTTACCTTTACATATTTTCCTTCTTAATTTGCTATTAATTCAGATCCCATCTGGACTTAATATATATTGAATGCCTGTCCACGCGTTCTTTTGCAAAAAACAAAACAAAAAACTGTCGCCACTATCCTTCAGTAGACTTTTTAAATAGTCATACTAATAACGTGCCGCCTAGCGTTGTATATGTTAGCAAAAGGGAAGACACTTTTCATTTGAATCAAGGCAGAGTGACACGAGGAAAACAGATTTCATACGTAAACTCTGTTAAGTTCCTTTATATTTCAGTAAGTGAAATGGAAACCTATCGCAAAAATTTCTCCTAAACTGGTCAATTGACATTTTATTAAGCATACTACTAATTATTGTTAAAATTTTTAATGGATAGAAGACAATGTATTTGGCAATTCATCATGTGTTTTCAACAAGACAAAACCACATGCCACACAGCGTGCGTTATGATCAATTGACTGCGGGAAACATTCAATTAACTAATACTTTCACAAACAGATCTGTCAACTAGACAATTTGTTCTTTTTTGCTATTTAACCCCATTAGATCATTTTCTTTAGGGATATATAATGCCACTGTCGTATATATATATATATATATATATATATATATTTCTGTAGAAATATATTTTCTTATAATATATAATCCTTATATAAGAAGCTCAATGTGATTACAGAACAATATATAGAATAAATGACAAAAAGTTATATTCCAAAATTCATGGTGTTGACCATCTTATAATGTATTCCTTTAATTCAGTAGACTTATACAATACTTCACAGTATCTGTTTCGTAGCGCAAAATCAATCACTTAATTATTATAGCAATCAGTGAATCTATTATGCCCTAAACTCATCAGAATAAATAGCAACAATAAATCCGTCAAAAGGAAATGAAATGTGATTTGACATGGTACAAATCCGAAAATTGGAAGAGAAGCTGAAGATACCTTTATGGAAAATATACGCAATGGAAAAATATGTATACAGTACTCGATCCTTGGACGTACCTGGCTCCTATATAGATAGAGATTGCGTCAGCAGTGAGATATCTACTGGATCCCACTATTTTTCCGGTGGCGTTGGCAACATATTTGATGTACGTGTTCCATTTCAGATTAAGAGTAAAAGTCAAACATAGCAGCTTATCAAAACATGAGGCCTCCCCAAGATGGCAGCCATTCATTTCAATTGATGACGGATAGGGATCATAGCGTTGATAATGTAAAGATAAAAGCTTGGTTTTAGATGCATTTAAAGTAACCAGCTACTCCTTTTCCTATTCTACCACGTGCCCAAGATCAGAGGAGAGAGAATAAGAGAAAACTTGGTTGTTTACGGTCTTAGATTTACTACCATCTACGAATGATGTAAGGATGTTATTTGGAAGATCCTTAATGTAGATCAGGAAGAGAGTTGGGCAGATGATGGACCCCTGGGGAACTCCAGCATTAATACTGTGAGCTTCTGATTTTTGGCCATGAATTTTAACGCTTATGAACCTATCAGAGAGAAATGATTTAATAATTGAAAAGACCTTTCCAGCTATACCATAGCTGGAGATATTGTGAAGTAAACCTTTATGCCACACCTTATCAAAGGTGTTTGATATGTCAAGAGAAATTGCCCTAGAAAGTTTGCCTCCGTCGTGAGATTCGCTAATCCTATGAGATATGTAAACACATCTGCTGTAGATCTAGCAAAACGGAAACAATATTGCGTTTTTTTTTTTGCTGTTATGGTTGATTACTTATCTATTTAACACAGATTCCAGCATGATGCACAGGCGAGTTATTGGCCCGTACTGAAAGTGATATGAGCTATCACCTGAATTCTTAAATACAGGACATACTGATTAGATTTTCCAGGGGGATGGGAAACAATTTTCCTTAATACAACATTTAAACAGTTTTGTAAGTATGGACACTAGTTCTGGTTGAAGAATTATCAGTACTATAATTAGAATACCGTCAGGGCCAGTTGCTTTACTGAAATCAAGCTTTTTGATTGGCTTGACAAAATCACGTACAAATATTTGTATATCACATAGCGTGTTTTCTGATACAGGAGGAAATATTGGGGGTTGGCTGCCTTGGTCGCAAAGGGTAGAATTGGCTGCAAAGTTCCTGGCAAAGAGTTTGGCTTTGTTTCATGCTGACGGAATTACCTTAGGTCTGTTAACGATGGTTGGGAGAGAGCATACGCTTCTGTTCAGGATTCTGTTTGCTAATTGCCAAAACTGGTGGGGACCAAGCCGCCGCTCAACTACTTTGAACTTGACGGACTGAGCATACAACTCTCTTGCGTTCTTTATTACTTTCTGACAATGGTTGCTGGCAGTCTTGAAAGCGGCTTTATTCTCAATACATCTATTACGTTGGAAGCAATAGAAAAAGTGATTTCTGTGCGCAATTGCAGCAGCACATTCGGGAGAGAACCATGGCATGCTGTTAGATTTTTGATATACTGTACGATGGAGAAGTACGTCTAAGGAATTTTTACATATCATTTTTATCTTAATTGATACAACAGAGTGGTAGAAAGATCTAAGTGGAGACAAAACGGAAACTGAACATAGTTCAGGGCAAGCTGCGAGAAAAAAGTCCAAGAGACTCGCATACTGCCCGTCAGGGTCGAGCACACGGGAGGGTTCGTGACTAATCTGAGTGAGGTCATAAGCAATTGAGTAATTGTAAAGGAACCTCCCCTCATCATCGGTCTTGTTTGAGTGGATGAACCAATCCATATTGTGAACATTGTCGTCTCCACATATGTGAATATTAGCTGAAAGACAAGTCGATAGGGCGTGGTCAATTTTCTCCGATATGCTTTTAAAGATAGTAACTCCGCTGTCGTAGGACCGATAAAGTGTAAATATATAAACACAGTAGTGTGAGCAAGTGCAACCCGGAAGCACATATAGTGTAAGTTAGGATCTTTTCTGGAGATGAACCTAGCACAGGGAAAACCATCTTTAATATAGGCACATATTTCATTCAGATTTGGAAGTTAATTTGGAGTATCTTTTAATTACAAACTCACCTAGGGAAATAGTCTGCCCAATTCCAGTTTTGCTACGAAATAATAGGTTCGCTTTTGTCTATTGTAACTGATTTTCTACCTCTGGAAAGCTAGAACGTAGACTCAAGATGTTGGAGAAGGAGACATGGTAGTGGGTGTCTACGTTGGTAGTTGGAGATCCGGGTATAATCGTGTATTTTTTTCTATAAACTTTTCATGATGAAGTTTTAGGATTTGAGGACTAGGTCTACAGACTTGCTTAGAGCAGGACAGAGAGGGAAAGTAAGAGAGAAAAGAAACTAAGAATTTATTTTAGCACATGATAAGGCAAAGCCATAAAAATTACCCCCTTATATGGCATTAAGAGGCCCCACAAGAAGCTTCGGATTGGTCCAGAATACATTCACCAAATGGCAATACAGCAACCCCAGTACTTTGCACCTGCTGATAGAACAGCCTCCTTAGTGGTTAATCCAAGGTTCGGGTCCCTGACTATCAGGTGGATAACGTCAGCTCAGATAAAAGGTTTACCTCCAGCACCCTTACTAGTGACATGGCTTATAGGATAGATATAAAAACAGAAAATTTCCGACATCTCTGGCGACTGTTCGCGCAACATACTGCCAACGTAGAATAAAGTGTTTTCTTCTCCCTTTGTCAGAAAAATCACTCATTAAAAATGAGGACTGAGGGACAAATAAAGAGAAGCGAGAGTAACGGAAGCTGCCGATAACGCATCCACAATGCGTTCTCTACTCCCCATTAAAAAAATATTTTATTAATTATTGTAATTAATAAAAGCCGAATTTGAGTGTCTATCTCATTCAAGATTAAGATATAATTTTATGCGTACACTTTCAGCATTTACTTCAACAGTGTTCAATACATAGGTAGAGTTAGGTAGTAAGTCATAAATTATATATGACAATTAAATCTACACAAAATATCCTGTGTTTCATCCTCGTGAGAATTTGTCAGGCCTTACGAATTGTCACGAAGATGAGACTCGAAATATTCGGTGTAGCTTAAATTGCAACATATATTTCATAACTTACTATAATATCAATATATATTTATCTATCTATCTATCTATCTATCTATATATATATATATATATATATATATAAATACATATATATATATATATATATATAAATTCGTATTTCTGTCTGTTTGTTTGTTTGTTTACAAGTTGATTAATATATACAAAAATCCATTACTTGATCGTATCATCCATTCCTATATATACTATGATTATAGCAAAATATAAGATTTAAGAGGTGACCTCATTTGCATATTACATTAAGCAAAATCTACTTTATTAAATAGCGGTGTATTAGTTATTGTGTAAAGCGAGAGAATTATTTTAAGTGTACTATTTAAGTTTATTATTTAAATTAGATTTATATAAATAACATATAATTTAATATATTTTTACTGACATCGATTTTTTTTATCTATCGGTTTTAGTTATCTCCCTTGGGTGCGAAGTTTGTTCTTTGTTTTCTTTTTTTCGGCGGATATTAAAACTAAAAACATTCAAGCATGATTTTTGGAATTAGTTTAAATAAAATAATTTCCGTGTTTTATCAATTAACATTGTGGTCCAGTGAATTTTTATTTTAAAATAAGCAAACAATTCAATTCAAATACGATTTTTATTTAAAAAAAAAAAACAATAAACTTTCATTGGGGTATTTTTTACCATTTTTTTCCTTCACATTTTTTTGATATCGTAACTAATTTTTTTTTTCTTTGAATAACGCAATTAGTCATAACTAACCCTTTTTATAACATAAAAACGTGCATTTCGGTTAACACAAACTCTACTTTGGTATTTTTGAAACTGAATAATTTACAGTTTGTTTTCGTTACAACATACCGTAAAAACAACTCTTTCTAGATTGAGGTACATAAAAGAAATTTACTTGAACTGGAATATAGTCATAAAAAGGTGATTAATATCCGGAGATGAACTTCTCTTCGTATTCCTTCTGCCGAAATATCTTGTGGAGAGTTTTTCACGTACTTCTTTTTTCGGGGGGAGGATTACATGTTCGTGTTTCATTCCTTCTTTTATTTTTGAAATTTTTGTTGGGGTAACGATGGAGTTGACATATAATGAAAAACTGCTAAATATTTTTAGTATAGCAAGTGTGGCGAAACCGAACTCAATATTGACCCTGGCAACGCTGGGTATCAACGCTAGTATATATATATATATATATATATATATATATATATATATATGTGTGTGTGTGTGTGTGTGTGTTTGTGTGTGTGTGTGTGTGTGTGTTAAATACTGAAATATTCATTTTCCTCTGGCGGGATTCTTCTCTCTCGTCTCTCGGCAAATAATAGTTCTTTCACTTTGTATTTTACCAGTAGGAAGTAATTTCAGGATGCTTCTTCACATTTGAAATTTACATGTTAACCACTAATATTATTACAGTTTCTATTGGATTATTTCGTGTGGAATCAATTTCCCGAAGTCTGACAAATCACTATTTTCTTTGTATTGTATCACATTTGTCGACTTTTCTTCAACGAGCTTCGCCTTAATTCGGAATATCATATAAACCTATACATTTTACATTATCAACAAATTCCATACATATAGATGGTAGGAATTGTTTAAAATTTAACGGTGTTTGAGAGAAAAGCCAAATTCAGAAATTCTTAATTTTAATTAGATGGTTTATCCATATTATATTCCTTAAAATATACGCCACTAAAATGGAATCTTGGGAATATTTGTATGAGTAACGTTTCAAAATATTGTTTACATATTAGGTAGCTCAAAACTATTTGAATCTTCATGAGACGTTTCCACCCTCCATTTAACACATTGTATGAAACAAAATTTAACTAAATATTTACCAACATTAAAATCCATTATTCCTCAAAGATATTCTTCGAAATTCATAATAACCGATTAACTAGTTTAAGAGTGGAACTATACTTACAATGGATAGATGGACGGATACTTACAATAATAAAATCATATTAACCCAGCTGAATAAAAACCTACGCCCTAAGTAAAACAGTACAAAAAAACATTTCACTCGTATGTTTCACAAACCAGTCGCTCACACTTAAGATTAGTGTCTCGCATTTCAAATTTAATGACTGAGCAAAGTGTCTAACGAAAAAAATGTTGATATTTTTTATTATTCACCATTTTGAAGCCTTTATTTATTTATAAACCCTCGACTGCATTCGGTTGTTTGTTGACAGAATGAAAATGTAAAGAAAAATGTTTAATAGCACAAAAAATCTGCCAGAATATTTAAGCATCGGCTGTCATATGCCCTTCACCATTTCACCCACACAGACAATCAACGCACACACACACACACACACACACGCACACACACACACACACATATATATATATATATATAGATAGATAGATAGATAGATATAATATATATATATATATAAATAATAGTAAGTTATAAAATATATATGGCGATTAAGCTACACTGATATTCCGCGTTTCATCCACTCTAGGACACTTCAGGCTTATGCGCGAATGTTGTGGTTGTCTGCCGTTTTTATATACGCACCTTCTATTGAGATTTTAGTTAGCCAATCAGCTTTCTAGTATCCACAGTGCCCTTTCTATCAGCCAATGAACATGCACTTTTCGGACAAAGGCCTATTTGACCTCTGGTTGACCTGTTCCTTTGTGTGTGTTCTATTTAGCCTGGATATCTACTTTCTTGACCTGTTTTAAATCTAGGTTATGTTTATTTAAAAAAATATGTTAGTTTATACATAAATATATATATATATATGTACATACATATATGCACATATATATTCATATATAAATACATACATATTTGTGTGATCGTTTATGTATATTCATGTCTATTTTATTGAATTCAGCAATAAAAACACCGTATGAAAACAACAGTAGCAAATAAATACTGGGAACTCAAGGAAAGCGGACATTCGGCCGCAGTCGAATGGAAAAAAAATAAGACAAGCTACCACGTTTAGGGACCTAGACGATCCATGTAGATTATGCCTTCATGAAAAATTTGCTATCCTGTACTTTAAAGAACCCCAACATCTATTAAACTGTAGACGAGAAATAGCGAACAACTGTGTTCACAAGTAAAATTTACTCTAGGATAGAGATACAAACTAGTTTTAAAACTAAAAAAAAACTATAAAAAATAAACAAATAAATAAATAAAATAAACATGAATATACATAAACGATCACACATATATGTGTGTATATATATGTATATATATATGCATATATGCATGTACATATATATATGTGTATTTATATATAAACTAATATAAAAACATAACCTAGATTTAAAACAAATCAAGAAATTAGATATCCAGGATAAATAGAGCACACACAAAGGAACAGGTCAACCAGAGGTCAAATAGGCCTTTGTCCGATAAGTGCATGTTCATTGGCTAATAGGAAGGGCGCGATGGATACTAGAAAGCTGATTGGCTAACAAAAATCTCAATATATAAAAACGACCGACAACCACGCATAAGCCTGAAGAGTCCTAGAGTGGATGAAACGCGGAATATTCAGTGTAGCTTAATCATCATATATATTTTATAACTTACTAACTAGCTCTACCAAGGAATTGAGCACTTTTGAAGTAAATACTTAAAGTTCCCGCATAAATTTATACTTTCGTATATTAATTTTATGTGAATAAATGAAGTAGTTTATATATATATATATATATGAGAAGCCTTACATAAGTTCCAGTTTTTGAAATTTCAGAATGTTATTGATCTAAGATGCCTAGCCGATTTTTATGATTTCAGCCTCGAATTAACAGCTACAATAGGAATTTGAATACACTTTACAAAACCTGATTGCCACAGTTTGTTAATTTATATAAATCAATCAGGACGCAGACAATATTCGAAGAACGACATACAATTAGATTCTGTTTTAAACTTGGAAAATGCTACATAAACGTGTGGAGTGCTTGACTACTATTAAACAATCTTGCACGGATCATGCATCAGTTTTGAGTGGCATACGAGATTCAAGGAAGGCAGGGAAGCTACGAAAGGTAATCAGAGGTGCGGTAGGAGTAAGCAAGACATAACACCAGAGTTGTATATTCCGTTTTCTTTTACTTCTGAAATGTTAAAAATTCAGGAATATTAATTTTACTCTCACTAATCGTTTTATACCTTTTTATGGTCTGTTGGTCTTACTGGATTCTAAACCAGGAATTCACGCAGTTTAGTTTATGTAGTACTTGATTACTGCGTTTATTATATACAATATAACTAGAAGATGATACACAATTCTACGTACAAGTTAGTATGGGCGTAATCATACTGTTCGGGTGTTATTTGTGCTTTCAATACAACGTTATTTTGAATATTTAGTCAGAGTTTCCTTTTAAAGTAAAGTAGTTTCATGCCAAGCTTCCTGGAAAACATTCACAATGTCTACTAGACTTCTTGGTTTATATATATATATATATATATATATATATATATATATATATATATATATATATATATATATATATACCCCTGACGAATTCTCACGAGAATGGTAACGCGGACTAGCTTAATTGCCACATATATTTTCATCACTAACAACTATATCTCTACTCCTGTGGATTTGATTTTTGTGCATTGATATTCATATTAAAACACTTTTTGTATTTATTTATTATTAAAGAAAATACACCTTTTTTAAAATATGGGTCGTGGAATTGCATTTATCTGCAAAGGATCTTACTAATTTGCATATCTTATAAACAGTCACTTTGATTAATTGCCTATTATTTTTTTCGGTTTTCTCATAAGATTATCATCTTAAGTTAACTATTACGTGTAATTATTTTATGCAAATATTCTATAGTATTTATACTTACGTAATATTTGCGTAAAAAGTGTATAGCAAACACAAAACTCTTCATATATATAAATATATATAAATATATATATACACACATATATATATATATATAAAATGAAAATTACAATTGAATTTACCAAAATGATCCAAGATGGTAAAATTAAAGTAAATTATAAATATAAAAGAATTACTATTTATAAAACTATCTCAGCCAGATATAAAAGTTCGATAAAACCAAAGAGGAAATAGAGCTTATAATATGAGCAAACAGTTAATAAAATATGTTAAAACACACTTTGAAATGAGTTAAAAGCTTATTTAATCTGAAAAGGAAACACTAGATAAGTGGATAGTCCTTAATCCGCGGAGTTTCGAAGAAATACTTTCCTTCTCGTCAGAGGGTAGGAATTAGCAAAATGCGGGATCGGATTTTGCATGCAGAAGCATTTGATGAAACAACAAGTAAGTCAAAGATTTTACTTGAAAACAAAAAAAAAGTGAAGCAGAGGGAACATGGTAAAGAAAACGGTGATTACACACGAATGGATAGTCTGGTGGAAGATATATATATATATATATATATATATATATATATATATATATATATATATATATATATAGCTTTATGTAAAAGGAAAATAGAAAGATCACTTCCACAAAAGGAGAATTATTCGGATAATGCCAAGCTCAACAATAATTATTGGAGCTTACACAATAGACAACAAGAGAATGAAATGAAGACACAAAACTATATATAAGTAGATATAGAATGGATCATTTATTGAATAATGGAATACAGAAAAAATTTGGAGGATAGAAGGGACTCTTTATGCCATGGAATTTCGAAGCCTATTGCTTCTCATCAGAAGAGTAGAGAAGGTGCTAGGTAGCATGAGGGAGATGCGGCGTCTAGCGTAAGGTTCGTTAGGGATGAAAAAGATTAAGAGGATTATAGAGTGTTGGGGGAAGCTTTAATGAATTCTAAATAAATAAGGAGAAGCATATTATATATAGTATGATATATAAGAATATATATTGTCTTTAACATAGTATTGAGATTAAGGGGTATATATATTATGGTTAAATAGGGGGTGTATTGTTGCTGTATGGTAATGCATTTTAACGGTTTATGCGGTGTCTATTTGCTATGGAGTGGGTAATTCTTGATTATTTTTTTTGGGGGGGAGTGTTATATAAGGTTGTAAAACTGAAAGGTAATATGCTGCAATCCTTTAATTTAAACACACGGGCCTTTTGTTCACCGAACTCTTACGTTTTCACAGCTTATTATACATCTATGCTTTTAATACGGTTATATGTATGTGTATGCGTATATATGTATATGTATATATATATATATATATATATATATATATATATATATACATATTCTGTATTTTATTTTATTTCATACGAGTCCACTCACTCCTCACCCCCATTTCCTACTATTTTCACCCCTCTCCCACCTGTCTGTGTACCTTTCTTTTACGCACTCCTAATAAATTAGTATCAACAGTATTTACATTATTATTATTGGTAATGGTTGTGGTGATATTGGGGGTAGTGGTAGAAGCATTGTTACTATTGCCTTTATTATTATCATTATTATTACTGCACTGTTTTTAACGCTATTACTATTATTATTATTATTATTATAATTATTATTATTATTATAATCTTCATTATAATTGATATCATTATTATCACTCCCGTCAGGGCTACCATATTGCTACCATTATCTCCATCTTCACGTTTATTATTGAATTTAATTTTATCACAACTATTGGTAACATTATATTTAATGTTTAATTTTAATGTTTACTTTTAATTTTGCCTTCATTTTTATTTTATTTTATTTTTCTTAATATTAATTTTTTTTTCATATTTAATTTTACATCTAATTTATGTCCAACTTTATAATTACTACTATTATTATAATTGTCATTACTATTATCTTCCGTACTATTATAATTACCTTACTATTATTTGGTATATTTTTACCACTCTCATAAGTAGCTAAGGTTTTCCTTACTCCCCGATTTTAACATCAATATGTATACTTAACCTTTTACATCAAGTTATACTCACTCATAGTCTTTGCCACCCTAATCTCCAACCGCCCCCTTATGATCATACTCCCTATATCATAACAGTAGTAACTTATAAATATACTAGCGGGGGTACCCGGCGTTGCCCGAGTGTTTGTTTCCGGGACGGGGGGGGGTTTAAAAAATGTTATGGTAGGTAAGTAGGAAGGATCAAACCCGGAGTCATGAGAAAAAGTAGGAAAATAAAGTGTGAAAAAAAAACAAAAAAACATCTGCAACGTTAACAGTTCGGCCACCAAGAAAAGTCCATTCCAGTAGTTTAGGAAAAAAAAACGACTACGGTAGGTCG
Organism: Euprymna scolopes; assembly: GCF_053919585.1. Lineage (NCBI taxonomy): Eukaryota > Metazoa > Mollusca > Cephalopoda > Sepiida > Sepiolidae > Euprymna > Euprymna scolopes. Next base: position 8,840,984 of record NC_136483.1, on the reverse strand, counting down.
GCGCGAACGTGAAAATATAATGTGAATTGTCCAGCACGCTAACCACTACGCCACAGAGCACTGCAGCTTAGTTTAGTGATTTTAAATAACTTCACATGAAAGAACTACGAAGCCAAACCGGTGTTCTCTTCTCAACTGTTCCTTGTGAACGATCCCCAAACGGTGTTAAGTGGTGGCAGGGGGAGGAGGAATTTATTAGAGAGAAAATATTTTACCACTTCCATTGATCTTAACCGATTTTGGCCGTGACTTCTCAGCAGAAAAAGTATAGAAATATAAGATTATCGAGGAATTTGAGAAATATATATAACACACCTCAGATATTGTTCTGCCGTTTGTGCATATTATATTTGCATGAAATATCTTGATTTTTAATCCTATTAATGTCAAAATCAGACGGGGAAAAAATGAGTTCATTTTATTTATATAGAAAGAATAGAAGATAGAAGATAGAAGAAGATAGAAGATAGAATAGAAAAGAAGAAGATAGAAGAAGAGATTACAGCGTATTACCTTTCAGTTTTACAACTTTGCATAACACTCCGCCCTCACCAAATTAATCAAAAATGACCCATTCCATAGCAAATAGACACCACATAAACCGTTAAAATGCATTACCACACAGCAACAATACACGCCATATTTAACCATAGTACATATACCCCTTAATATCAATACTATATGAAAGACAATATATATTCCTATATATCATACCTTATGTAATAAGCTTCTCCTTATTTATTTAGAATTCATTAAAGCTTCCCCCAACACTCTATAATCCCTCTTAATCCTTTTCAGCCCTATTTAACCATAATATATATATATACCCCTTAATCTCAATACTATGTTAAAGACAATATATATTCTTATATATCATACTATATATAATAAGCTTCTTATTTATTTAGAATCCAATAAAGCTTCCCCCAACATTCTATAATTCCTCTTAATCTTTTTCGTCCCTAATGACCCTTACGCTAGACGCCACATCTCTCCCATGCTACCTAGCACCTTCTCTACTCTTCTGATGAGAAGCAATTGGCTTCGAAATGCCCCGGCATAAAGAGTCCCTTCTATCCTCCAAATATTTTCTGTATTCCATTATTCAATAAATGATTCATTACATATCTATCAATATATAGTTTTGTGTCTTCATTTCATACTCTTGTTGTCCTATTATATATATATATATATATATATATATATATATATATATATATATATATTAATCTATGCGTATATATATTTGTTTAAAAATGTTGCCTTCTGAACTCCTCTCTCAGTTTTTATACCACAGACATAACACTTCATATATAGGGTATTCGAGCCCATGCCAATCTTTTTATTGGGATTTTAGCCGGGGAAAATTAGTGGAAAAATGTAAAAAAAAAAAGAAGAAAAGCCAAGTGAAGGTCGAACGAGGGCATTACGAAAATGCATGTGTAACATAATATATAATATCTATTGGGTTATGTTTTAATTTTTAGCCTTGCAAAAAGCCTGTTTCAAAGCTCAGGCATTAACATCAAAAGAAAAAGTAAATCGTAAGCTAAATGTTTTGATTTCGATTCCGGTGGTGGCGCACAAATCATTTCTTTTCAAATTTTAAGCTTCTTACTATATACAGGGTCCAATATGTATGTATGTATGTATGTATGTATGTATGTATGTATGTTTGTGTGTGTGTGTTTCATTTTAGTAAAAAAAAAGCATGCGTTGGGGATCTATGTACCAGTGCATATTTTCGTTGTTTTCTCTTTTGTATTTCTTTCTTAATTAAGGTCTCAAGCAGGAAAGTTGTTTTAATTTTTCTTAGAATAATGGAACATATTTTTTTTTGAAAACGAAAAGAAAACAACGAAATAATTAGATACATTTCTTTGACGAAAAGAAAGAAGATTTAACTAATTTACAAAAACTTTAATCCTGACTTCAGTTTCGTTTCGTTTCGTTTCTGTAGATAAATATTTGTTTTTGTTCGATGTTTTGTCAGGAAAAAAGGCATTTGCAGAATCCCCTTGCCAAAATAATTAAGTATTCTTGTTGTATTTAATTATTTTTTCTCGCAATCTGTTCTGCTATTCCGTCGAGTTATGGGACACGAAATTGATTTCAAACGATAACCAGCCGACGATAGCCGCCACCATTACTGTTTAGGGACAGCATCGTCTACGTCAGGCGCCGTATTAAAATTAGAAATAGAGGTAACGGTTCGAATTAGGTAGTAATTCACCCTTTTAAGCTTACTATAAAAGATGAGTGAACAGCTTTTTCTACTACCACTATGACTTCTACTACTACTACTACTGCTAGCAGTAATATGACACGTTGTTTGAAACCAAAGAGAATTTCAAGTAAAAAAAAGATGATTAACACAACGCAATACACATCACTAACGAAAACAGTTAAACTATAATGAAAAATCATCGAGTGCAGATACCAACTATATCATAAGGAAATTCTAACGAAAGTATGATAAAACAGAAATAGAACTAAGGGTATTGAAAGAGCATTGTGCGAATGAATAGGATCTCAAATAGCCATAAATCCGATAATTTTACATCCTCAAATAAAAGATTCATTAAAGATCCAAAGAAAATACATGAGAAAAGAACAATAACCAAGATATTCAGTAGACGAGTAAGGAATAATGTACTAGAAACGCTTAATCTAACGCAGTTTCTATAGTAGACAAATCTTTATCAAAACGACTTATTAAAACACCCATACAATATGATCGAGCTCGAATCTGTCTGAGACGTTCCAAATTAATAGTTCTTGTTACGGAATCAAGTACTCTTTTGTTCATTCATAAAAAGCATTTACCTGGAGATATCAATATATATATATATATATATATATATATATATATATATATATATATATATATATAACTACTTCATTTACTCACATAAAATTAATATACGAAAGTATAAATTTATGCGTAAACTTTAAGTATTTACGTAAAAAGTGCTCAATATGTTGGTAGAATTAGTTAGTAAGTTATAAAATATATATGGCGATTAAGCTACACTGAATATTCCGCGTTTCATCCACTTCAGGCTTAAGAAAGTCATGATTCTCTTGAGGGTACAAAACTTTATTAAGGCAATTATGAAGTGAAGACGTATCCCTTCGGAATTCCTTTTATATTACAAAATAAAAAGACCCAAGTGAAAAAGAAAATGGATATCGACTAAAAAACGAAAGTAGTGAAATAGAAAAAGAATCAAAACGAGTCAATTGACATGTTGGGCCCTCACTCATCAAACTTGGAATCGAGGGATTTATTTTTTAGTAATTTTTTTTCGTTAATGATAAAATCTAAAAAGAGAGACGGGAGTAAGAGCAAACATATGGGGATGAATTTTAGAGGCTGATCACATTCACCCCCCAACAAACAGTCCTTTTGCTTACAAAGGGAAGGCTTCCTAAAGCGAACGTGAACAGTTTCCAAGACTTTTAGATGGAATACGGAGTGAGCTCGACTCAATACGGAGAAAGAGTCGATGATGAGGTTCGTGGCACAATCCCGGTATTTAATAAAGGTTCCGTTATAGAGGATCCATATGTGTTGTTTACAGGGTCGGTAGGTAGGAAGGTTTCATTCCTGATTTGTTGATATATATATATATATATATATATATATATATATATATTATAAGGTAAAATTAAAGCCAAGAACAATGCGAGATTTTTTTTTTTTATATATAGAGTAAAACTCTAAACAAAGTAATTTTTTTTTCTGTTGTATCCAATGGTGTTATAAATCTCAATATATTTCAGACTTATTAGTCCTTTTTCAAGAGAAGACAGCGGAAGAGCGTTCTTCATGAGTGCAAACTTTGTCTGGCCGAGACTGAGGGATATAAGTAGGTTGTCGCTTGCTTGAAGCATTGTTGAACAAAATTATAAGGTAAAATTAAAGCCAAGAACAATGCGGGATTTTTTTTTATATAGAGTAAAACTCTAAACAACAGTAACTTTTTTTCTGTTGTATCCAATGGTGTTATAAATCTCAATATATTTCAGACTTATTAGTCCTTTTTCAAGAGAATTTTCTTCAACAATGCTTCAAGCAAACGACAACCTACTTATATCCCTCAGTCTCGGCCAGACAAAGTTTGCACTCATGAAGAACACTCTTCCGCTGTCTTCTCTTGAAAAAGGACTAATAAGTCTGAAATATATTGAGATTTATAACACCATTGGATACAACAGAAAAAAAAAATTACTGTTGTTTAGAGTTTTACTCTATAAAAAAAAAAAAAGCTCGCATTGTTCTTGGCTTTAATTTTACCTTATAATTTTCTTCAACAATGATTCAAGCAAACGACAACCTACTTATATATATACATAAATATATATATATATATATATATATCAACTTAAATAGGGATGGTATGATAAAATTGTGGGATCTGCGTTCGCGCCTGTACTCCATGGAAATATGGCACAAACTTTAACAAATACTTTTCATATCTATTTGCGTAAGTATACTTTGATAATTATGTTTCAGTTTGAAGAAATATTGTATAATAAAATTATTGGGTGTTCGTTCGCGCCTGACCGCTATACGTCACAAAGTTTAACAAGGTTTTTTAAAAGGGGTGAGGGTCCACAATAACAACTTAACTTTAATCTTAATTCACGTTAGCTTTTATTTATTTTTTGGGTTGAATCATATTGTGTCGGATAAATTCACCTCATGAATTCACATTCTTATTAAAGTGAAAGCCTCCCCCTCCAAATAAAATCGTAACTTTAGACAATTCTCGACACAAATTTTGTATAACTCTGTTTTTTCCCTTCTCCACTTGCACATGACATTCGTTCGAAAGTATATAAATAGATAAATAATAAAAAATAAGGACGTTACTTGTTATCGTGTCAAAAGAAGGAAAAAAAAATCCAGCTCACATGATTACGTGTCTTTTTAAAAACATTTACATAACCTTTTTATTTTTATTTATATATCTGTTTAAGCTTTTTTGTCAGTGTACTAGAAGGAATTCAGTTGATTACAACAATTTCTGTGTGTTTTTTACATTACAATAGTACAACCCTGAAGCCGACGGCGCAATACTACACCGTTCAATACTGTAAAACTGAAACGAAGCTGTTCTGCTTGAAAAGGGCGCTATTTTCTTTTACTCATATTTATATGGATTCTTTGCTTTAAAAAAACTAAAGTAATTACGTATTTACTTTTTTAATATCCCATTTTGCTTTTTCGGATTATTTTACTAAAGTAATTAAAGCTTCATTATGTTTCAAAACTCTTTTTGTTTCTTTGTTTTTCGATATTTCGTCGATATTATTTAGTAAGAGTGTTAAGCAGAAAAGCTAACGAACGACTATCCGAAAAAATATATACAAGAAATAAATGTTCCCATTGTCAATAAAAGTTCAGTTCGTTTTTTTTGTTTTGAAATAGCTTTTAATGCTCTTTACTTGAAATAATTTCAGCGAACCGAAATTAAACGAAATTTGCGGCGATAACTACTTAAATGAATTTTTATCTAAACTACACATGCCATAATCGAATATTCTTCAAGCACAAAATAACGGAAAACATTAAAATATGTTTATAAATATTCCTTACGTTGACGGAACTCTCTTAAATTGTTAACACAGAATGATCAGGTGACCCTCCTTCAAATTGAAAACGGGGCTCTCCATTTCAAGGTCGCTGCCATTTTTTTTAACCGGTTTGTGAATTAAAAACATTTTTTTTCACAAACTACTTAAAAATACAAACCAATGAACTTTCTACCATAAAAGTAACTTTTATTGACTATGGTAATATTTATTTCTTGTATATTTATATTATTATATATATATATAACATTTTCTCTTTGTAAGGAAACAACATTTTGTTGGTCCTCTGTGCTACGAATGGAAACAAAGTTGATATAAAAAATATATATTTTCACGAAAATTATCTTTACTTCCATCATATTTTGCTTAGGGTAAAATTTTTGAGTATCAAAACCTATCTCTTTACAAACCCCTACTTTTCATAACCTATTACTCTTTCATCAATCACAGTCCATTTTCTGTAGGCTGTTTTTGAACCCAGTCAACGCTGGGATCTTCTGCTAGTATATATATATATATATATATATATATATATATATATATATATACATATATATAACATTTAATGCTCAATATAAAAATTGGCTCTATATAAATAAATATGAAATCTCGATGGATTAAAATATATTAAAACAGATTAGAAAATGATAACAATATTGCAATATTTTCATAGACTAAACAACGCAGCCATTTTTGCTCGGAAGTGAAATCACAACCGAGCAAAAATGGCTGCGTTGTTTAGTCTATGAAAATATTGTAATATTGTTATCATTTTCTAATCTGTTTTAATATTTTCCAATATTATCTAATAGTTTTATTTCCTGAGAAACTTCTAGTAGAAAAGAAAATTGTCTTCATGCGAATTTAAACTCTTGTTCAGCCTTTAAATATGTGGATGTAATATGCATTTTGCGTGTATATATTCGGGTCGGAGATAGTTAAAAAAATAACAATTCCAAGTATTTTGCATTAGAAATTTGTGACGAAAAAAGAGATTCTCATATTTGCTTCCTAATCCATCGAGATATAATGAGTGTTTGTGTATGTTGAAGTTTTACAAAACTTTAATCTGTAATAAAAATTTATTGATCTCTTCAATATAATATGATATCTACACTAACATTTCTATTCGAATTGAATCTTTAAGTATTTGAAACTTTTTTTTAAAGTGTTTGACGATAATCTTAATCACGTAATATATTTGGACAAAATTTTAAAAAGTATACAAAGTATAAATAATGGACAGTCAACTATTCCCCCACTATCAAACGATTATGAGGTTGCTTGCACGGCAACTGACAAGGCTAATCTGCTTGCCAGTCGGTTTGCCTCAAACTCCACACTGAACTCGGTACACCACTCACTCCCTGATTTTCCTCTGCGAACAGACGCCTCACTAGACGATTTGAAAATCACCCCTTCTCAGGTACATGCTATTATAAAAAACCTAGACACCTCAAAAGCATGTGGACCAGATCTCATCCCGGCTGTGCTATTAAAAAAATGCTCTGCCGAGGTTGCTCCAGTTCTCTCCAAACTTTACAATAAATGCCTTAACGAATCTTGTTTTCCCGACTGCTGGAAAACCGCCTCTGTGGTACCAGTCTTCAAGAATTCTGGTGAAAGAACTGACCCACTAAATTATCGCCCCATTAGCCTCCCTCCGCTTTTCGCCAAAATATTTGAGTCCTTAGTTAATCAAGCCCTAGTCCAGCACCTAACAGCTGCTAAACTCCTGACTGACAAACAATATGGATTCAGGCAAGCCCGTTCAACAGCAGATATCTTAACTGTAGTTTCTGAACGTATATACCGTTCATTGGATAAAACAGGGGAGGGTAGAGCGGTGGCCCTCGATATATCTAAGGCTTTTGACAGGGTATGGCACGATGGTCTTCTAAGGAAAATTAGATCATATGGAATCACTGGAAGAATTCATAATGTAATTAAATCCTTCTTAAGTAATAGAAAAATCAAAGTTGTCCTCGACGGTCGTACATCCAAACAATACGACATAAATGCGGGAGTACCTCAGGGGTCTATTCTTGGACCTCTATTATTCCTGATATTCATAAACGACCTCCCTGATAAAATTGTTTCGGAGATGGGTATATTTGCCGATGACACCACTCTCTTTAACAGATATGAGGGGAAAACAAATGAACACATATCCAAGGAAATGGCAGAAACACTAGAGGATGACCTCCAATCCGTAGTGGAATGGGGACAAAAATGGTTGGTCACATTCAATGCTGCTAAGACTAAGCTTGTTTCCTTCAATAACTACAAGAAACCTTCTCTACCACCAATAGCAATGGCCAAGAACACATTACCTGAAATTACTTCTTTTAAACTCCTCGGCCTAACGTTTACAGGGAATATGAACTGGTATAGATACATTGAGAGCATTGCCAAGGCTGCTGCAAGGAAGGTTGGCTCCTTCTACCGTGCTAGAAACTACTTACGCCTGACAGTATCCTATACCTCTATAAGGCAACCATTCGCCCATGTATGGAGTACTGTTGTCACATCTGGGCTGGTGCATCTACTTCTTGTCTCTCGCTCCTGGACAGGGTTCAAAAGAGAGTCGCCAACCTGATAGGTCCTGAACTGTCATCTAGGCTTCAACCTCTGTCCCATCGACGAGATGTTGCATCCCTCTGCCTATTCTACAAATACTTCAATAGTGAATGCTCTGACGAACTGCAAACACTTGTACCTCCCCGACGTAACTACCCCCGACAAACCCGACAAGCTACTAAGTCTCATCCCTTTACAGTAGAGATCCCTAGGTGCAAGAAAGCCTTTTACTCCAATAGTTTCTTCCCCAGAACTGCGGGTCTTTTGAACTCCCTTCCGGGATTCGGTTTTCCCAACTGCAATGATATGCAGAAGTTCAAGTGTAATGTTAACAGACATTTTTCTACTCATCTCCCTTCATAATGGCCCTGCTAATTAAGTCCCTGATAGTAGCTCCCTGCTTCAAAGTGGCACTGTGCCTTGTTTGGGGTGAAAATTGAATTAAAAAAAAATAAATAAAAACAAATAAGGTTTAGTATAATTATATAAAGCCTTTAATACATTAAGATGTATAATTGTAGTACATTTATCTATATATTAATACCGTATTACCTTTAGCGTACGTATGTATGTGTGTCACGGTTCTCAGGTTATAAATAATTTGTTCGGGTTATCCTATTTATTAAAAGGAGGATAGAATGTGTTAAACTACAACGAACATAGTATATATATATATATATATATATATATATATATATATGCTAATTTAATGTTCGTAGTATGTTAATTTATTTTTTATTTCGGACTATTATTCTCATCTTTATTAGTTGTTGTTTTCATCTTTATTGGTTGTTTTTCACGGCGTTTCGGCCAACTAATTCCTCTGGCCTTCGTCAGGTGGTAACCGCGACTGATAGGAACTTTGAATCTCCTAACTGCATTCTCAACAATCACTGCCATCCGTAGTTGTTGTCGTCTCACCACGTTTTTGGCCACGTAAACCTCTGGCACGCTTTGGGTAGGATTGAAACCGCTATCTTCAGACAATGTCCATCTGGAACCGTAGAGATTCAACGCCTCTATCAACTGCGCCACGGGCCCCGAAGGGCGATCAAGGTTGGATTCTTTGATCTTATAAATCCACGTTTTTTATTTATTATCTGATTTTTCATAGTCGCGTCCGTACCGATTGGTATGTATATATTATTCCTTATTTGGAATTCATTTTTGAGATGAGCATTTTATATATTAATTTATATTTCGGACTATTATTCTCATCTTTATTAGTTGCTGTTTCATCTTTATTTTTTGTTGTTTTTCACGACAGAGCTGAATCTCTACGGTTCCAGACGGACATTGTCTGAAGATAGCGGTTTCAATCCCACGCAAAGTGTGCCAGAGGTTTACTTGGCCAAAATGTGGTGAGACAACAACAACTACGGATGGCAGTGATTGCTGAGTATGCAGTTAGGAAATTCGAAGTTCCTATCCGTCGCGGTTACCACGTGACGAAGGCCAGAGGACTAGTTGGCCGAAACGTCGTGAAAAACAACAACCAATAAAGATGAAAATAACAACTAATAAAGATGAGAATAATAGTGCGAAATAAAAAATAAATTAATATATATAATGCTCATCTCAAAAATGTATTCCAATTAATATAAAGCTGAATGTCTGTGTGTGCGTGTGTGCTCACGATTAAGCTTCTATATGGTTTACTTACTATTTTAAAAAAACTTATTACATATAATGATAGAAGATGTATGGAGACACAGGAATGGGTATTTTTGATCTGGCAGAACGGTTGTTCATTAAAATTGTGGGGTCTGCGTTCGCGCCTGGTCCACAAAGTATGGAAATAAAAAATGTAAAAATTTAAAAACAACGCTTACAAGTGTTTTGATGTAGATGTACATAATAACACTTTGATAAGTATGTTTTAACTTAAATAAGGATGGTATAAAAAAAATTGTGGGTCTGCGTTTGCGCCTGGGCTCCATGAATGAAAATAGGGACACACTTTAATAAAGGCTTTTCATATCTATCGGCGTAAGCATACTTTGATAATTATGTTTTAGTTTGAAGAAATATGGCGTAATAAAATTATTGGGTGTTCGTTCGCGCCTGATCTCCATAGAATGGAAATATGTCACAAAGTTTAACAAGGTTTATAATATAGATCCACAGAATATTGTGACAAGTGGTTCAGTGTGAACAGGTATGGTATAATAAATTATGGAGTTTATCTATTTAATTTTTACTTTCATCATATTTTTCTTTGGTTTTGATACCCGCAAATTCGAAGCTATCTCTTTACAACCCTTCCTTTTCATAACCTACCATACTTTCATAAATCAGAGTCCATTTCTGTAGCCTGTTTTTGAACCCAGTCAACGACGGGTACTTTTGCTAGTAATATATATTCGTACTATTTTATCACGTTTTATTCCCTTTTTTGATAAAAAGATGACCCGACCACCGAAAGCGCAATGTAAAACAATGTTTAAATGATGTCGTTTTAGGCTCATATATTTTTTAAGAAACGTGTTCTTTCTGTTTAAATGACATGTTTATTTTCTAAGGAAAACCTTTATATTTTGTATCAATGGTCACCTGGACATTATATGTCATAGAATTTTTGTTCTTAAAATTGTGATTTAAAAATAGTTGTGAAATATTTCATATTAGTACCTTTAATGTACGTACGTGTCTCACGGTTTATTTTAGAAAAATGATATACTCAGTGTAACTCTTTAACTTAATTAAAAGTAATTGTTAGTGAATCAAAATGGACAATTATTTCTAGTATCGCTGTGGAATTTCCACAGGGTCCGCTAGTATATATTAATAAACACACACACAAACGCACGCACGCACACAAACACACACACACACACATATATATATATATACATATCTATACATATATATATATGTAGTGGATAATTATATTTTAAAAATAATATATATATACGGCACCCCATGTGGGGGTACCAAATTGATTAAAGGGAAAATTATTCCCAACTCGCATTTAGGTAAAAGTGCAGTTTCGTAAATAATTGAATTCATTCAAAACGTATCGCAAAAACAACAAAAAAAACAACAAAAAAAAAAACAAATACCATCTAAATAAATCGCGATATATCCTAAACAGTCGGCGGGATGGACTAGCGGATAAAAGGGTCAGGCTCATTACCGTGGGGTCCCGATTTCGCATCTCGCTAGATTCAGCCACTCTGATGAGTCGTAAGCGACAACACACCTGTCAGTGGATAATTATATTTTTAAAATAATATATATATATATATATATATATATATATATATATATATATATATATATATATATACCGCTCCCCATGTGGAAAAGTATTCCCAACTCGCATTTAGGTAAAAAGGCGCTTTCGTAAATAATTTAATTCATTCCAAACGTTTCGCAAAAAAACAAAAAAAAAACAAATAACATATATATATATATATATATATATATTCTATGTGAAATCTGCACAAAAATACCATGCCATATACTTAATGATGCTTTTAGTTGTTCATTCGTTAAATACCATATCTTTAAATTCTGAAATTATTTCCTTAGAAAGTGAATACATTTTTTTAATTATTTTTTACTTTAGATAAGGATCATCGTGCAGATTATCTTTATTTCAACTGTTTTCTCATTGATTAAGCAACTTGAAGAAAGCCTCCGATTTCCAACGAAAGAATTAAATGAAGCATGGTAGACGCACCCGACAGTGGATTTAATAAATAATAATTAGAAAACCAATAAGCATAGTTTCCTGAAAATGACAAAAAACAAACGAGTCGCTGGAATTCACTTCCGGAAGACAAAGAATCTACGTCCGTTTGCATAGAACATGTGATAACAAATTCAAATAGCATCCGTTTCGTATAAATAAATGTTTACATGTTTTTTTATTAACATTTTAAACAGGACACGCATCTTATATGTATGCATATTAAATAATTATATATATATATATATATATATATATATATATACATATATATATATATGCACATACACGCACACACATACACACACACACCCATATATATATATAATTTATATAATAGAATATATATCTCATGAAATATTGGTCCGTAATAGATACTTTAATTGTTACACATTATAAGCTCAATGAAGATTCATTTCGGCCCTCAGAGCAGACGTAATAGTTAGTTACGTACTTTTGTATAAAATTATAGCTTTAATGCTATATATATATATATATATATATATATATATATATATACATGCATATTAAATGCTGAGAAACACTTTAGGAAGAGTTTAAAACATTTGTTACTCGTAAAGAAAACATATATATTAGTGATAGCCCTTATTCCGCGGAGTTTCTTAGAATGTAAGGATTCTTCTCTTCAGGGGAAAGAAAACTAGTTAGCAATACGTATATATAGCGGGGCTAAAAGATTTGCTGGGTTTATCACTTCTGAAACTGCATTCCATTATTTTGGTCATAGAATGTTAAATACTGTTTGTAAAAAATGTTAGTATAAATTGTTTGTGCAAAGTGATGTTTGTAGAGAAAAATGAAAAGTCAAACCGCTTCGGATAAATCCAAGTGTGAAAAGTCCTTTATAAATGTCCTGCAGTGAAGCACGTGAATAGCTGCTTTCAGTGTTAAAAAAAACGGCACAAAACCTGATGATGGACACTTTGTAGACATGTAATCCTGTGCGACTGTGGTGAGAAAATCAGGAAGGTGTTAAGAGATAGTATTAGATCCTTGAATAGGGGGAAGATTTGTATAGGCGAACAGGTCTCAGGAACAGAATATGTAAGACACTGTAGGCCTTTCAACTTCCATGAGCTGCGAAAAGAATCGTTTTTTCTGAAGAAAGGTCAGCTGCAGTGATAGTTTTATTGAGAGTGTAAGCGAGTTGTGGGGGTCGGAGGAAGATTAAGGGTGAATATGACGGAGATGAAAACGTCTGGTGCCCGTATACCTTGTTATAGTGCAACTGGTGTTATCAGTTTATGGATTTCAGGAACCCTAATATTTATATCATTTTTGAGTTACCTGTAAACTTAATTGTACTGTTATATATATATATATATATATATATATATATATATATATATATTTATATGTAGCAAGTGAACTTTTATACATTTTACAAAGTAAGGTATTACATTTTTATACCTTACTTTGTAAAATATATAAAAGTGCACTTTGAAGATAAATAAATTTCAAATTGAATCTTGTACCTTTATTTTTAAAGCCTATAGTAAAAACATTTTGTTTAACAATTTTCATGCCTTGGGTGAAATGCTTTTCTAACTTGTATATAAATAATATATATATATATATATATATATATATACATATATATATATAGAGAGAGAGAAAGAGAGATACACATATATAATATATATATATATATATATATATGGATATATATATATATATATATACATGTATATGTGTATCTATTTAGAGATGGGTGAATAGATAGATAAATGGATGAATTGATATGCCACATTTTTAGCAATTTTATATAGTCCAAATCTCAGCGACTATGTATCAGAATTAAACAAATGAAAGCTCGTTGGAAAGCTAATGACCTGACTTTTGCAGTTGACTTGAATACATTTGCCCTTAAGGTTTCACATTTAGGGATCATCTATAATCCAAGCTTATTTTGCACTTTTTCACGTCATAACACATTAAATTTCTGACCAATACGCTCCCACCCCGGGCCACTGTTACTCATTTTTACTTAATTTTTCCAAACATAAAAGTTAAAAATTTAAATGTACACGGAACCACCACTCTATTTCAGTACTCCAACCCTAATACCTATACACATATATTGAAACCTCCGCCTCTAGAAATTCACCCTTTCCTACAATTAGAACCTCATAATTCTCATCTCTCTTTAACTTAAACATTTAAAAATTTAAACATTAATTATTAATAGATTTTGCCAACTCAAACCTGAAATATTCTGAATTAACCTAAGGTAACTTTTACGATTACAACGAAAGAAATATTGCCTATTTACTAATGCTATTTCAGATAAAAAAATTCTCGAGAACCACCACTCTCTCTAACAAAAAAAGACCTCAAACTGAAGCCCCATCGCATCTCCTTTCCAGTTATCTCTAATGCACTATCTGCACAGAAGCACTAACCCTGCCCTCGGCCCCTAATCTCCACAGAATTTGACCATCGTTTTTCTATCTGGAAACACAAGTGACCCCATATCGATCTGTATTATATGTATTATTTCCCATGTAATTTATCATTGGCGGCGACATATTTGCATTCAAGAGTCACCACTGCAAAAACTACATCTTTAATTCGATAGTTTCCTGCGTAACAACCTTCCATCATCTTCCAAGGAAAATATTTCCACTCCAAGCCTGATAAATACAGAAGAAAAAGACGACATCCTGGATTTAAAAAAATGTATAAACGTTAAAAATGGCCTTGTATTCATAAAGAAAGATGTAATGTGTGTTCATTATATTTTCATCATAATCCAATTCTTCAAGACTATTGTAACATTTTTCTATAGTAAACAATAACACGCATTTCTGAACCGATAGTGGATGAATACTTAATCCCCCTACAAAAGGACTTGTTCTCGCCTGTTTTGGTATGTCTAAAATTATTTCGTCATGTGTTTTGCTTTCGCCAATAACTTGACATCACACCTCCACCCCTTGTCTTAAAGAACTTTCCCCCATTGGATGTCTTCCCATTTTATCGAACTTTCATTTTAGATTTTGTATTATATCTTTTTATATTTTTTATTCCTTTCCTTTATTTTGGCTTATTTCCTTGACTATTTATATCCATTTGTCTGCTTTTTATATCTACCTTTTCCCATGTTTTATCCTTGATTAGCCACTTTTCTAATATTATATTTTATACTCTCCTGTATTTAGTAATTACGCACCTTTAAACTATAATTATTTATTATTAATCTATAATTGTTATGTTTCTACACCCATCTACTCCATACCTCTTCGCTTTTTTCAATATACTCTACCTTCTGTTTATCGACTTACTCCATTAAAACCTAATACTCTGCACCCCTATAATTAAACTTCTCACATTAATCCTCCCGCTACTACTCATAATAACGTACATTTCGGTTAAGCACAGTTATAATCTGAAACCACCTTCTAAAAATATACCAACATAACATAAAAAACCCACTTAATGCAAATCCCTCCACACTTACAACATATACACACAGGTTTTATTGAGCAATTTCTTTCAACCAACCTATACCATATTCCCATGAAAATTTTATCACACACATTTTCTACATTAATTAATCCTACTTTGACAGATATGCTATATATACATAAATACATTCCATATTACAAACTATACTCCTCATATATCACAGAAACAATTATAGTTCCCTCAAAAACCTCAATAATTTATATCGCTTTAAATGAAACTATCGCTAGATGTCGCATCCCATTATTTTACCTGGAACCTTCTCCACTCTTCTTATGAGAAGCATTAGGCTCGAAATACCAGGGCATAATCATTCCCATACTCTCCAACACCAATAATTAATGTGAACCTGTTGAATGAATAAATCTATATATTTTTATATAGTTTTTATACCTTCATTTTACTTTTTTGTTTATATCTATATACGTATATATATACTAGTAGAGGTACGCGGCGTTGCTCGGGACTATATAAAAAACGGAGAAAAATAAAGTTGCATTTGAACATGCATATTATTTTAGGATAGAGGAATTTGTTATGTTTATGTATCATAGCCTCGAGCAAAATAATATGTTACTTATCCTAGGACGGGTATTACACAAAACATGTATAAAATAATTGTGTCATTCCCTAGGAAAGCTAATTTACAGCACGTAAATGCAATTAGTTTCCTTCTCTGAGAAGGGTAATATACAACACATATTCAAAATTATTTTATCAACCCTCAATACATACATGAAACAATTTATGCAGGTATTACTTTCTCAATTTATCTACTTTTGGAAATGTAACATTAGCATAATTTCATCAATGTGCGTGATTTTTTTTTCCATTAAAACATTCAAAAGGGTTTCATGCTTTGTCTAGAAAAATGTGCATTGGCATCATACCTTGTCTGGAGCGATTTTCAATAAGAATTTCAAGTGGATTCATGTATTGTCTGTAGTGATTTCCATGAAATAATTAAAGTGGCTTCATACCTTGTCTGGCGCAATTTTCATACAAATATTCAAGTGGCTTCATGCCTTGTCTGAAACAATTTCTATAAAAAAATTCAAGTGACGTCATGCCTTGTCTCGATACATTTTCATTAAAATTTCAAGTAGTTTCATGTGTGACTGTGAGTGATTTGCATAAAAAGTCAAGTGGCTTCATGCCTTGTCTTGAGCCACTTTCATAAAAAAAAGTTCCAGTGGCCTCATGCCTTGTATAGAGCGACTTTCCTAAAAAAAATTCATGTGGCTTCATGCCTTGTCTGGGCCCATATTCATAAAAAAAAAATCAAGTGGCTCAATGCCTTATCAGGAGCGATTTCCATAAAAAATTTCAAGTGGCTCTATGCATTGTCTGGAGCAACTTTCATAAAAATTTCAACTGGCTTCATTCCTTATCTTGAGCCACTCTCATCAAAAGGTTCCAGTGACTTCATGCCTTGTTTGGACCCACATTTATGAAAAAAAAGTGGCTAAATGCCTTATCAGGAGCGAGTTTCATGAAAAATTTCAAGTGCCTACATGCCTTGTCGGGAGCAACTTTCATAAAAAATTCAAGTAGTATAATGCTTTGTCTAGGTCGATTTCGATAAAAAAAAGGAAGTGGCTTCCATAAAACAAATTCAAGTGACTTCATACGTTGTCACAGGTAAGAGCTAATTTGTTTTTATGTTAGAGTACTATAGTGAAGAAGCACCTTGTACATAAGATAAATGGCATACTACTCGTATATATTATGTGATTTTCGGTTTATATAACTTTTATGTACATCACAGATAAATATTCTGTTTTTCATATGCTGTGCAAGTACCCTTTTTCTTGGGTAGAATACTATACAAGTACCTTAATTCTAATTTAAAAATTAAACTGCTCGATAGTTTTATGTAATGTTCTATTGTGCTAACGTTTTATGGGCAAACTTTTGTTTTTTCCATCTGAGTGATATAGTGAAGAAACATCTTATTTCTTATTTAAAAGTGAATGTATAATGGTATTTAATGTTTCAATAACTTTTATGTACATCATAAGTAAGATTTTCTTTATTTGTTTATATGATTACTATACTGCACAAGTGCATATTTCTGGTGTATAATACTGTACGAGTACCTTATTTTTTATTTAAATATGAATTTCGCGTCTAAATATTTCAAATTTTACATAAAGGGTATTCAGACATGTAGTAAGCTTTTTAATCAGTTTGGGTGCAAAATTTCGCTGCCAATAGGCCAAAGTTGAAAGAGCTGACCTTTGTAGGCTCTACTAAATTCCTCAGACAGTTTTGGGTCTAAACAATTGAAATTTTAGATGTTGGTTACTTGGACATGGGTAAAACATTTTTATTTGATTTGACCCCCAAAAAATAAGTGTTAAATGATTAAAATTGGAATCTTCTGCCTCTTCTAACTTTCCACTATAGTAGTTAAGGAATATAGAAAGGCATTACGGTACATATTCAGACATTTTAATATATATATATATATATATATATATATATATATATATATATATATATATATATATATGCACATAAAGTTATGAACAGTGCACAGTGCTCGCACAAAGCTGGGCTGGACTGCTACTAGTACTAAACAAAATAGAAATGATGCATGGGAGGATCCTCAAAATGTAGTATCTTTTCTGAGTATTTCAGCGATCTCATATCCCATAAACAGAGTATACTTAAGATGAAAACAGTAGTGTGACGACTCCAAATAATACGACTAAAAGAGATCGTTGGTATTTGTAACCATTTTTTTTAATCTCGGGTAAAAAAAACATGGAAGCACTCCCTCACAAAAAATTAAATTTTGGAGTCTTTCCCAATTTTAACCAAAACTTCCTCCATTTATGCTCATAAGGAGACGATATCCAGAAATATTTTACTTTATTTCTCGCTAGTTTATTTGTGACTTAGTTTCTGAAACGCTCGTACACACTAATTTGATGTTGTTATGTTTTCGCCTATGAAAAACTTGATAAATGATGTCACAAGTATTGATCATTCACACTTTCTGTATATATATAAATGGCTCATATCATCAGAGGAAATGAAATGTGGTTTGCAAAATTTTCGCAGCTGAACATTTTGCTAACCACATTTCATTTCCTCTGACGATATGAGCCATTGTTGAAAATCCATGGATTAAGGAAATTAAAATAACCCCTTCTATATATTCCTTTTGTCAAACAATAAATTCTTACATCGAATATATGTCTATATATGTTGTTTTTTGTCAGAATTTAAAATTTAACCACGAAACTTATATATTGCTCTATTCTTAAATATTGAGCTTTTCCTTTTTGGCTAGGATCACCTTGAAAGAATTACTTCAAGTAATATCTATCAGGACGTTTCATCCGAATTCTAGCAGTTTCTTATTTAACTTATATATATATATATATATATATATATATATATATATATATATATATACATA